>NC_036254.1:31137657-31307618 GCF_002742605.1 Olea europaea var. sylvestris
AAACCCCCCCCCCCCCCCCAAAAAAAAACAACCCATACACATACAAAGAGGGAAAATAAAATAAAACAAACATACACGGGGTTACTGAGGGGGAGCAGTGTCACTGACTTCTATTCTATTCATGATATTCCACCATTATTCATGTAGGGTAATAAATAATTCAATCCTAATATAACCTCATGTAATAATTCTTAGTTACTCCGCATGTTACAATATAACCCTCTGAATAAAGTGCAATATAGACATTGGAATAGTCATCAGGATAGAAGGCAAGGAGTGTTCTGTAATTTGCGAAGTTCCATTAACTGCTCATCACTAGGACTCAGAATCTAATAAGGATGGTATCCAAATACTTGATAAGTTGAAAAGTGTGTACTTGTTTCATTATTCATGACTAGAAACATGCTTCTTGTGATCTCATAGTTTGTTTACCAGCTATTATCAAGCAAGTTGTTCACACGTGATATAATGCACCTAACAGTGTCTTTGAAATCCTATTGATAATATTTTAGAAGACGCATCATTATTCACAAGTGTTAAGAAAGACAAATTGCAAAGATCTGGGGTCCAGTTTAGTTGCAGTTTTAGAATGTGCTAAAGATGGAAAACTACAGATTGTACAAGTGTTTAATAATATAAAGAGAAAATTAAAAGCAAAACAATATTTTTCAATGCAAGTGATCCAAAAACCAAGGATTTTTTTTTTATTCCATAATCAGCATAAACATCATACATCAAATAGAAGAGTAAATGAAAAGTAGTAATTGGAACCTGTTTGGCTATCACTTGTCCACCAGCAATGTGCGAGAAATATATATTGTAAAAGTGGCAGAGAAATAAAGGGGGACTTTTCTCTGCAAGTTCCTCCAAATATTTGGCATACATTACTCCAGGATTACTAGGATGTGGAACCACATTATCCTGTTGGCTAAACCATTCTAAATCTTTGGAAAGACATTCTGACCGTTCTAGTCCAGTCTTTCTGAAGTAAACATCTGCACTAAAAATGGTAGTGCATTAGACGTTAAGGAGAAGTACCATGCTTTCATCATTTGGGCTTGATACAAAATTTGAAACAATTATAGAGATGAAACTTTACCTGGCTCTATTATTAACATAATGTGACTTATGAAGACCCAAGTTTATTTCTGATGTAGTAATGAACTGCAGATATCGTAATGAATTGCAGAATGAGAAAGTAACAACTAGTTTCTTGGTAATGTTGCTTAGATATGATTATTGAAAAACAGTTTCAGGTTAATTTTTGGTAGCTTTTTTGTTTAGCACTGTTTGGTAAGAAATTAAATCTAGATTTTAACTTGCGTCAAAGTCAACAATTAATTTTAACCACATATTTTATACGACTCACAACTTTTCAACCACACATTTCATCAGCTTTTATCAGTATCTACTAAAATTTAATTGTAATCACCCAAAAAAAGGAACTTAACCTTATTAGGAATGCAGCCATATTGGAATAGGAATAGCTATAACCCAAAAAAATATAAGAACTTCATTGTTTTGGTAGGTTACAAGTTCGTTTCTCCAACTCAACAAATTTCATTAAGGCCCTAAATTTCAGAATGTAATTCATCAAATATATATGTTTCAAGAATTGAAATTCTTCCCCTACTTAAAAAAACTCAACATATAAAACAAAATTACATATAAAATCCTAATAGATTTTCACCTAAAGATGCCATGGAAAATAAATGACAGAAAACTAACAGAAAATAAGCCCATACAACTACAAACTAGTGTTATCCCCAAACAAATTTCGGATCTGCTACATGAGTCCTTTATGCCATTCTACTTCGTTAACTAGATTCTTAGTAACTACATCACATTACCTCTCCCTATCCTTTCTTGCTCTATCAAAATCACTTCAATCTTGTGAGCCAGAACCTATTAGGCCGACTGAGAAAGTTTCACAAGCATAAAATTTGGACTTCACTTCCTTTATTGAACTGAAAAAATTGACCACTAATAGATATAACGGTTGTACTACATGTAGATAATAGGTTTACATAATGGTTTATATAAACACGTGATGTGGTAAAATGTGATTGGATCAGAATTTTTTCAATCAATAATAAAGCAACATTATTTAGCCCCACTGAGTTGTAACCCCAATTTAGGTGCCGCCAGTCATCTAGTGGGATCTAGATGGGGGTTGCAAGGCTACATAGCATTATTCAATTAAAAAAAAAAAAAAAGCCTTGCATATAATACATTAGGTTAATGCTGGCGTACAAGCAGCATTATTCTAGATATAATAACATTATACCACAAAAAAAAAAAAAAAAAAAAAAAAACAAGCACACACACAGAGACACAGAACCAGAGAGGAAGGAGCTTACAAGAAACATCACTGGACTGATCAACAATGCGCTCAACTGTGCTAAAAACCAGCTTACTATCCACCAAATACTTCAAAAATCCCTCCATACTGGGCTGCCATGTTTCCCCATTTTGATTATTATCATAATTTTCCTTATCCAATGAAAAATTCTCCTCTTTTTCACCATTCTTTTCCAATTCTTTATCATCAACGGATGAATTCTCTTTCCCTTTCTTCTTGCCATTGTTTCTCAGTTTCATTGCAACAAACCTCATTTCCTCAGTGATACCCTTCATTTCACCCGGGTACTGTTTCCTGTACCTCCGCCGGCGCCTGCGCACTGGTGGCTGACTTTTCCCATTTCCCACCATCCCGGAAGACCCTTCTACTTCTTCATCATAACATTCACTAACACATTCTTCTTCGGTTTCATAATCACTTTCTGAGCCTGATAGCGAGGGTGTCGTGGAGCTTGAGCAGCGAAAACTAAATGGGTTTTTGAGTACACGATTCTTCAATACTGTGAAATTGAATAACTGGGTTTTGGGAATTTTTTGATGTAGTAAAGAAATTGAGGGTTTCAGCAAGGAGGTTCCAGGTGCAGTAGGACACAACCAGCGCGCCATTGCTACACTCTCAACCTGATTTCTTACTCGAGTATGTATATTCTTCGGAAAAAGATCCTGAGCGCGGTCCATATATTTCAATGGATGGTCAGTTTTTTGACCGAATGGGAGTGTAATCCAAGGAGTTAAAAATAGGCGAACAAGAAGATTAATCCAAAGTAATTGATAATTTTTTTGTGGGGGATTAAAATCAAATTTTTAATAATATTTTGATAATAGGTCTTTGTTTGAGCCATATTATTGGAATGAAAATGTATTTTTGAATAGTATATTGATAGAAAATGTGTGATTAAAAAATAAACAAATATTTTGAATTTACATATAATATTATTTTATTAAAGAATGTGTAATTAAAATGATATCAAATCATTATTGAAGAATGTATTTTTTTTCAAATATTATAGCTCAAACAAGGCCTAGATACCAACCATTGAAAAATTATACATCATTAAAATGAACTATTGTTTTTTATAATTAAATTGAAATCTAAATTTTAATTTGAATTACTTTTAAAATAACTTTTTGTAGTTAAATTTTTTTTAGATAAATCTTTTTATTTCACTTTCGAGTAAAAAAGTTGCACCTTTTTCTGATTCTCGGATTCATACCAATGCCCAAAAAAAACTAATTTTATCTTTTAATTTTTTTGTGAAATCATTAATTTTTCAAGTAAAGTTGAAAAGCAATAAAAACTCGAGAACGGATAACCACTTAAAAGAAAATTTTGGATTGGTAAAAGTAGCTTGAATTTTTATTTGACTACATTAAATTAATTTAGATGGTTGTGAATATCGAATCAAAATCAAACTATTCGGTTTCAGTTTGATTCTATGATTACATGTGAAACCACTAATTCAAATGATATGATCTCATTGAATTTCAACTCATTTTGAAACTTTGGGCATGCCCATCTCTTTATGATACTTGAAATTCTTGATTAAAGTTAAATCATTAACGAACTATTCGGTTTCAGTTTGATTCTATGATTACATGTGAAACCACTAATTCAATTGATATGATCTCATTGAATTTCAACTCATTTTGAAACTTTGGACATGCCCATCCCTTTATGATATTTGAAATTCTTGATTAAAGTTAAATCATTAACGTAGTCCGATCACCTCTTTTTTATGGAGAAATTTTGCCCCAATCTCCTTCGCATTCTTTTTCTCTTTCTTATTTTTAACCACACAATCTTTCATAAAATAATATTACATGAAAATAAAAAAAAATTCATTCCTTTTCAACCACATTTTTTAAAACTACCGACAGGGCGGCGTATACTTGGCAGTTTTTCATTTGATATATAAATCAAAAAATAACTATCATATCTATATATCAAATGTCAAATTGTCAAGTGTATACCACATAGGACGACTACTGACAGTCTTCACTACGAATAGCATTACTAAAAAAAAAACATTATTCCAACCATTAAAATTTGACAAGAACGAAAGCCAAACGGGGGCTTTATTTCATAGATGTGATAATTTATTTCATCAGTTAAAAAGGTCAAATACTCGAATGGTATTACAAGAATATCTCCAACCAAAGAGACTTTAATTTGATTTTTTCATGAAACATTCACCTCATCTTTTAACATATTTCTTTCATATGTCAATAGCTAATAAATTCATAGATGAGTTTAATAATTTAAAAGATAAAATATTGAAATTTGGAGCTTTTTACACACAATCATTTATAAAATAAGAAAGAATAAATTTTGATGTCCTATTAAAATGTCAACTCCAATATATATTTTAAAAAGTTAAATAGTCTCTTGAAATTTATATTTAAACATCGACTCTCTAAAATGAACACTTGGTACTTGAAGAGTCTCAAAAATGGTCTAAGAGCGATATCGAACATCCTCTGTATAATTGTCTATCAATAATATTCTTGTTTGAAG
The DNA here is from genome assembly GCF_002742605.1 of Olea europaea var. sylvestris. Lineage (NCBI taxonomy): Eukaryota > Viridiplantae > Streptophyta > Magnoliopsida > Lamiales > Oleaceae > Olea > Olea europaea. The sequence goes on from NC_036254.1 coordinate 31,142,534, forward strand.
CTAAGATAATAAAATGCCATCACAATACACATTACAACCAAACATCTATCTCAGGTTCATATCTCATCACGATATATATCACTTTTCCTTGTCAATTTACTAACAGTAACGTATACAAATGTCGTTATAACATCTTCACAACCATTCCCAAAAACCCTATTCAAAGCTACAAAATCAGTTTAAAGGGAAAAATTAAAAATTAAAAGAGAGCTTCCTCCAATAATTGATCCCTCTGTTATGCAGGGGATCTGACCATACAAAATATCAGTATACAACAAAAATAATGATCAGTAGAGTTGCCAAAAAGACGAGCCTTGAAATTTGTATAATGTAATGATGGCATCCTGTGGTTATTTAGTACTATCTAAAAGTCGGGACCAGGCTGGAGAAGGAAGAACAATCTTTTTATTTTGGCACGTGAGATGGTAGCGGGATTTGCTAGGTAACATAATGGAAATGTATGGGGATGCAAATCCTAAAATGACAGTTCGACCAGGTCCTTGGCCTGAAGGAATGGTGAGCAGCATCTGAACTCTATATTTGAAGGGACTACTTAATATCATATCTGGAAGAATGCAGGCCTCCCGACTCCTGAACTTAGGACAGCCTCCAAATCCAGTCCACAGCATCAACACCATGAATCTGATAACTGGCTAAGCATCTACTTATATACTCAATCTATTCATGTATAATGTGCTTTCAGCTTTTGCAAAAACTCTAAAGTATCTCTATACGAAGGATCAACACGGCTTACAGGCTTGCAAGAGTTTACATGGTCTGTTGAATCCAATACCTGTATGGAGACAGCAAATGGATCTGTAAAATGTTTGGCACATAGGATTGTACAGTATTTAAGGAGTAAAAAAGGAAGAAATATATTTTCCTGTCCTATGCAATACAATCTAGTACAGCAGGTCCTAAAGGCCATGTGCATGCACTACGAAGAAAAGAATCAACTTTACTAAGAATCTCATATTTCGCAAGTTACATATCTAACTAAGACCCTAACGATATACACATCACCTAATAGTGAGATGGGTGTTGAGTTCATTACTGTCGTTATTGACTTATTGTATACTCACAGTATATCCTTTTATGATCATATGTCATAAGCCATAATAGTTTAGAGCAAGCTGGTCATACATTTTATTCTTCTTTCCACAAACGTGATATCAATATGATTATTTAGTAACCGGCTGGTCAACTAAACTAGAAATATACATGCAATCTCTAGCAAAGAATATACGCGTAAACCTTACAGTTTCGTATGCATGTCCAAAAACTTCCTGCCCTAGATACAACTAGACTCCACAGTTTCATTATCACCCAATAGTCTCGACTATATAACCAATAGCAAATTTTTAAAACCTTGAGAGATTGCAGAGTTTATGTACAACAAATTAGTAATGCATTATATCATATGCTTGTCCACAGAATTTTATGACAGTTACGGACCAGGATCACATCAAGAGATGTCAAGCACAATACACAGGAGTTCTAAGGAGACTATCAAAGTCCAGAAAACTTACAACAAGTTCACCAAATCCAGGATATGCTGATTCCATGGGTACAATCTCCATTCGAAAGGCCCAACCTCCATAGCCTTCCACAATTGGAGTTACCTTGGTCTGTTGAAATGTCAAAGAAACGTCAAAATTCCAATTTGCGGATACTCAGAAGAATTCAACATCCACATAATATGAGTACATTACCTCACAAAAACTGAGAACCTCAAGCATCTTTTTCTTTTGAAGACGACGGAGTAAATCATTAAGCTCCACTAACCGAGGTGATCCACTCCTCAGTTCTCCTATCTGGCCATAGCAGAAAAAATTGCCATCAACATGAATTTTACATGCGTTGTAATTTTCAGATCAGAGGCTACAATCCAAGCATAGTTCGGGATAAGTATGGAAACAGTGGAAAGAGAACTCAATATATGAATGTCTCAGACTTACAGAAGGTGCAGGGCGTAACACAAGACCCATGCGCCAAGGCATGTCTGCAAGTTTGCTGCCAAAATGCGGACAGCTATAAAATACCTGAAAGAAACACAAAGAAAATTGTTAAAGAAAATGTAAGTACAGAGCTGTTTATTAACGCGCAAAGTTAAACAGGCATGTCTTTTATTTGGAAGAATGAAACATACAACTCCTACAGTATTGCTTATAAAGTTACTCTTGTTCTCTGCTTTTGCTTGATACAACATCTGCTTGACAACCAGGCCTCCCATGCTGCAGGAAGAAAAGCAGCCATTATATCAGTTACAGATTTAATGCATTTAATCTGCAAATGCTTACAGAATAGCCAATAAATGGATACCATGTGAAACAGAAAAAATTTTCATGTGTGATTAGTGGAGATCTTTTTCTCATTAAAATACTTCATCATATGTCATATTACTGTCCAAATAACTTATTTTCACCCGCGATCTCTTGCTTGGAATATAGTCATGTTTTGAGAAGATCCCAATTGACAGGTTTAGCATTTTTGAACATGCTTTAATGCAACCAAGCTTGAACGAAATACAGTGTCATGAAGTACAGATCAAGTTTTTTTCCCATGCAAGAAGCAGATTTTTTTTATTTTTTATTTTTTTCTCAATTCTGTAGCAGCTTAATCCTCTACTAACTTCTCTACACAAGACTTTACAATCACTATTTTCTCTACCACCCTCCATACATCAGCTCAATCTGCAAAGTTCGGGAATTCATATTGAGACTCGGCCCCATGCCATAAATTGATTAAAGTCAACTGAGATATGCTTGGACCAATATTCTCGAACTCAAAAATTAGGGATCCTTAAACTCCACTACCAAAAGAATTGTAGCACGCAAATTGAAGAAAAGTGAGAAATCACCAATGTGCAATATCAATCAAGACATTAAAATTCAAGAAAATGAGCATAGGACAAAATTAGAATGCTGTCTTTCCTATGAGTTACAAAGACGACAGGCCGATCCCCAATGCCCGCAGCAACAAGTTTCTCTAGCAACATAGAGCTCACTTCCTGCCAAATTTGATAAGGTTAATGCATCTACATAAATCATATAGCATCAAGTAAAATGCACCAAACAGAAGAACTTCCAGAACCATAAGTTGTTCAGCAAAACACGTTGTACAAAACAAAAGAAAATAGAAACAAGAATAGAAAAGAGAGCAGCATGAGTACTTCTTGTGAACTGTCCCAAAACAACTATAATCTACACTGCTGCCTCAGTTAACAATATAGACTTAATAATGGATAATAATTAAGGACCACTACTGAAATCAAAATTCAATCAACAAGCTTAAAACAACATCTAAAAAAGTATAGTGGTGTACTCTGCAAATAATGGTCCTTTGTGGAAATACAATCAAGAGTTGCAAATCTATTGATATTCTAATAAACTATGCAGACTTTCAAATGAGGACATTTACTTTTTATTTATTTTTAGTTGGACTTTATTTATGTTTTAGATTTTATTCATGTAATTGGGCTTGTATTAGCTCAAATCCATTCTACTTATGCTTTTAATCTTTACTATTTAAACTTAATTGCGATATAATTTCATGAGTTTTGATGAATTGAAAAATATTTTGGTGGTTTGTTGCCTATGGCTTCCCCTTCCTCTCCCTCCTCCTCTCCCCCATCAATTTCTGTTTCTTCTCCGATTTCTCCCCCCATTCTCTCCGGTTCTCTCCTCTTTCTTGCTTCTTCTTTCTATTTTTTAATTCGTCCTGCATCAAATTTGGTATTAGAGCCGAAACTTGGGTAAACCTAATCTACAATACAAAATTCTTTCTCGCCTTCTTCCCAAAATTTGTTGGAACAACACAAGTGAAAAGATTTTCAGTATACAAGCAGCAGATTCCATTTTTCTAATTATCATTCGTTGTTGGGAAAAAAAAAAAAAGGAGTTACTGTTCACGCCCAATTTTAGTTTTTTTTTCTTTCAATTTTCTATCGTAGTTACCAAAAAAAAAAAAAAATGCTCACGTTACTGTTCACAGGCGGAAATTTTAGTTTAGGTTTTTTTTGCAATTTCAATTCCCCTCCACCCAAAAAATAATAATAATAATAAAATAATAATAATAATAATAATCTCGTTTGTTGCTGTTTCTTCTATACAATTGTAGTGTTGTTTCACAAATTCCAACCCTAACATTCAATCATACTTACACACGGCCCAATTCCATTTAGCCCAACTAACCCAGCCTATACTCTACGACCCAGGCCCACTCCCCAAACACAAACCCCAGCTGGCCCATCTCTATAACAGGATCCAAACCCCTTCCCATCTGGCCCAGTCCCAGATATCCAACCAAACCCGATTATAATCAATCCATTAACATCAAATACCCAACAGTTTCACCCGATTCCTCTCTCACAACCACTCTCTTGCCGCCGCCTCTAATCACCATCCCACCACCATTTCATTATCTATTGTACCCAGACATCCAGAGCACTACTGTTTCATCGCCATAGGCCACCACCACCAACCCAAGATCATACACTTCCACCATCGTTACCACGCTTATATATTCCTCGTCCATCTCAACAATCTAAAAATCACAGTCACCACACTCAGTTTCACGTCCGCACCAGAACCATCACAAGTTACAGTCAACAGGGGCTAAAACCATTGGACATGAAAGGAATAACAGAAGCATAGTTGGGGCTCATAAGTTGGCAATTCAAATCAATTGACATACAAATAATCAAAACTAAACAATAGGGAGTCATTGATCTCTATTTAGTATTGGTTTATACTACTGCTTCATTTTTAAAATTGCATCAATTAAAATCTTGTGCTGCTGTTATCATGATAATTTTAGCCTTAAACCCCACTTGATCGAAACCATTAATCGAATTGACACCAGTGACCGAATTGACTTCCATTGTTCCCCCACTAAAATTGATTGAAGAATTTGACTAGTGTGTTGACCCTTGCTTTGTCATTTTACATGTACCAGCAGTATTAGCTTGTTTTGGATTTAATTAATCCCAATATTTAAAATTAAATAAAAAAAATGGTACAAGTTATTTTCCATTGCTTGCATGTATTGTCCACTGATCTCATCATAGTACGTCATTTAGCTGGTATTACATTGCATGTAGTTGCATAGTGGTCGTCTTATCGTCTCTATTTCCAATACATTGACCATAGATCCATCCTAATTTGATGCACTCACTAGACAATTAGCGCAACTTGCCACTAGCCTATCGACTGTCCAATCAGATATAACTGCTACTCGTGAGGAGAGAAAGAACCTAGCGGCTAAGTTGAACAATTTTAAGCGAACCCTCGTTTGACTGACACTAATTCTTAAGCGTCTCATAATAGACAATATCATCGTGGACAAAGTGATCAAGAATATTTTTGACGCGATCATAAAAATAGGGATCAGGTTCGTGAGCGAGAACAAGGCCATGATCATCATGGTACTCATTCTCTTCCTCGTCGTAAGGAGCGTTTCGTTAGAAACATTGACTTAGATATTCCTACTTTCGATAGTTGCTTAGATCATGAAATTTTTACCCAATGGAACACCCTTACACAAGGAAATCGGCTAGTGACTAAGTACATTACTCAATTTGAGGAATTTCGAGTGAAATGTCATGTCGTTAAGGATGAAGCCCTGACTTTGAGTAGGTTTATACAAGGTCTAAGAGATGAACTTAGGCGTGAGCTTTTCTTTCGAGGTGTAACTACTCTTGATCACGCTTACTCTTTAGCTCGAGACTACGAGTTACTTATTAGTGCTCCATATGAAAAGCGGAGTCACCATCGTTCACCCATCTCATCAACGCCACCTCAACATAAGTCTGCCATAGAACCTTTCCCATCTAGTGTTCCTCCCATTTGGGAAAATAAGTGTAAAGGTCGTGATAATCCAATGCCCTCTTCTCCATATAGAAAGCATATTGAAAACTATTTTTCTATTTCATTGACTCCACTTCCTCCCGTTAAGTCCCCTCTAGAACTTTCCCTGTCTAATGTTCCTCTCATCTTGGAAAATAAGGGTAAAATTTTTGAATCTCCAAAGACTTCTTCTCACCTACTATGCATCAGCTGTAAGGACTTTGGCCACATCTCTTCCAAATGTCCTAATCGAGCCTTAGTCATAGAAGAACGAAAGAATCTAATAGAAGAGTCGTTAGAAGACCTAGTGTACGAACCTAAACTTGAAGATTTTGAAGATGATAGTAAGGACACCTCCTTAGGTGGCACCCAGACTCTTCCTGAGACTCTAGATACTATATCCCATGATTTCACTAGTCACTTTTGGAGAACCCAGTCGCCTATGGTTAACACTAAATCGAAATTCTCCACTGCAGACCAACATCTGATAGTCAAAATGAAGTCGTTAACCAAAATCCTAGCAATTTATTCAAGTCTCTAGCCCAGAAAAATCTTAGGAATTGGGACTCGATCCCCCCAACTGTTCACATTGCATATAACAATTCTATGAATCAGTCTCTAAGTCTAAATCCATTTGAAGTTGTTCATAGTTATAAGTCTAGGCGGCCGTTAGATCTTATTCCCATGTCCCCGCATGCTAGTGTGTCATTGTCAGCTGAAGCATTTGTACGTCATCTTCATGACTTGCATATTGAGATCAATAAACAACATGACGCAGGTAATGCATTATATAAACTTCAAGCTGATTCGCATAAACGATATTTTGAATTTAATATTGGAGATTATGTTATATTGCAAACTTGTAGTGCTGGTCCTTTAAAAATGTTAAAGCATGTTGGTTCAAATGCACATGTCATTGCCCTTTCATCACATTTTGGCAACCACTCTACTTTAAATATTGAGGACTTCATTACTTATAAACACCGTGTTACTTCCTTTTGATAATCTATTTCTACTTAACTTCATGGACCTCCAACTTGATTATGTTGATATTTTTACTTCAATACCATCTATCACAGCACACAAAAATAAAATTGATGTTATTTTAGATAAACGTGTTGTATTGACCAATGATGGTAAGATTCAGTACTTCCTTGTTTGTTGGGTAGATCGACGTGCTTCTTATGCTCCTCATTATATACAATCATGTGAAAATTTTGAAGATGAGGTGCATGAGTATTGGTTATTTGGAGTCCAGTATCAGTACTTGGTTAGAAGGAAAGATCGTCCCCTTGGTCAGATCATATTCTTGGGAATAAGCTACAGTTTTCAATACTATCAATCATGGAATTTCGTTACTTGGTTCGTCAGAAAGATCGTCCCCCGTGGCTTGACTTGACGCATTTGGAATATCAAATTGACTGCAACCTATACCATCTATCAACTCAATAGGGTCGAGTTTTTCTCCCACCCCGGGAGAGTTGATGAGGACATCTACTTTTTATTTATTTTTAGTTGAACTTTATTTATGTTTTAGATTTTATTTATGTAATTGGGCTTGTGTTGGCCCAAGTCCATTCTACTTATGGTTTTAGTCTTTACTATTTAAACCTAATTGCGATGTAATTTCATGAGTTTTGATGAATTGAATAATATTTTGGTGGTTTGTTGCCTATGGCTTCCCCTTTCTCTCCCTCCTCCTCTCCCCCATGAATTTCTGCTTCTTCTCCGATTTCTCCCCCCAATCTTTCCGGTTCTCCCCTCTTTTTTGCTTCTTCTTTTTTATTTTTTAATTCGTCCTACATCACTTTCAAATGATGATAAAAAGAAACAAAACAAAAAAAAACAATGTTGAAACAAAGACCATGCTAACGGTGAGTTCACTCTACACTACTCGATCATCTATTTGAGTAAAAGGTTATCAAACTTCGCATATAATTAAGAGACAAAATGTATTTGGGTTTTAAGCAGACAAAAATCATGAGTTTACTCCCAAAGTAACATCAAACATGTATTAGTAAGTTAAAGATTTACAAACCTGTAGAGGAAGGCTTGCTCCAGACCACTGAGTAAGATTTGTCTGCATTGAACAGTAGATCACAAGTGAAAATATGCGAAATCCACTGAAAGGCCTCTTAATTCATATATCAGAAACTAAAATTGAAATCTGATTCCAATTTCACTTGGAAGCAAATTGGAAGCAGATAAAGTCAAACGCTAAATTATTAAATCAAGAGATGTAGAGTGTTCTGCAATGTTCTATAATAGCAAATACCAAACCATACTAGCCTTGTATTTGAGACTAAACAAGCGGGCATGAGGAAAGTCAGCTGAAAGCCACTCCCCGGGCCAAAATGTTCCTTGTTTCCCAGCCTCTTCATCAATCTTCTCTACAAGGCCAGACTTTGTTGATGACTTGTCCTCAGATAAACGCCAAGTTTTGAAGGGACCCCCACGCAGACCATGGACAAAGACAACATCCAGTGGAGGAAGCTCCATTTCTGAGTAGCTTTTATAGCCAGATGTTGGAGCAGGAGAACTATTATCTCCCAAAGCTCCATGCTCCCTTTCAGTAAAATTATCATTACCTGGTGATGATTTATAAGTAGAGTTTGGCATTCTTTTTTCAATACACCTCCAATGTGGCAATTCAGGATTTATTAAAAAAATCATGTCAGCATAGTGATTGCAAGTATTCTTCTCGTTCAAATAACTCCCATCAGGAACATCGCCATTTTCACAATTTCCACCAGCTTCATCACAACACAATGCATTTAATAATGTTGCCCTGGCATAACTCTGAATTTTAAGGTCATTGCAACCTGGAATCAGTCCTTTAGCACATTCCTCAAGCCATTTACACAAAAACTCATCTGCTACAATTTCTTTCTGAACCTTTGGAAGAACCGATAGAACCGCTAGCAGCCGAGCTGCATGCCTTCTAATGTGAGCTGTATCTGGAACTCGCAAACTGGATGGACCAGTAGACTGACCAGGGGCAGATGGCACCGGATCTTGTGCTTCCAGGGCTCTTGATGCATCATATGCTTCAATTGCAGCTAGTTGTTCATAATCATCTTCCAATAAAAGGCGTCTAAGTAAACACAAGACTCCAAAATCAGTTATTTTATTTTGACAAAGAGAATCTTCAGCACATATTTCAGTTAGTGCTTTAATCCCTTTTAGGGTGGCCAATGCAGAATCTGCAGCACTAATTTTTGGAGCTTTGTCTTTCTTAAGATACTTAAATGGTTCAGCAAAAGGTTCACGTGAGAGAAGATCGGCTAATGGAAATGCATCATCACTGTCAGTAGTTGTCCCCAATTGCGTTCCTGCTAAATTAACAACAGCACTTGCCAACTGATTTGTAGCCTGGGTGGCAGAAACAACATTTGATTGATCAATCCGTGTCTGCAAAGAATTAACACTTCCATGAAATCAAGTAAAAAGACCAAAAAAATTACTAGTATAAAACTTGTACCACAACTAAATTATGTGGAGTTGTTTAATGTAATTCTTAGCATCAATTTAGAATGCAACAATAGACCTTCACGTTATCACTCATAAGCTGAGCATTTCCTTTTGTTAAAGTGGTCTTTCTGCAGCTCAGAGCATCTGTTAATAACATAGTTAACCATGCTTGAGATATCAGTACCGAGGATGGCCCATAATCTTCAAGAATATGTGAAAGGATATTTATTGCTGAAGGACGGATTGTGTCAGAGCTGAACTTTTCAAATACCCAATGAAGCAGAATGGCGGACCATTTATGACTCTCTTCAAGAGACATATGCAGTTCCCCGGAACAAATTAATTCCAAAGCTTTTGCCAGCGATTCTTGGACAGGTTTATGCTTCAACGTTCGTTTAGCACTTTCTCTCATCAAATGAAGACCCTGGTTCATTACAACTTCCTGTGATTTGGGGCTTCTCTCAATAGAAACCAATAACGCGGACAAAGCCACTTGAGCCAAAGGTATGTCCTGAGTTTTGCTCGCATGAGAAATAGTACAAAGAAGACTGGAACTCCAATCAGAAACAGAATCATTTAATGGCAGATTTCGGTCCTCTAAGAGCAACCGAGCTACCAAACTCCCATGCCATTTTACTGATCTCTCAGGTGCCATCAAAGCACTCATGACTGCATGCCCATCCTGATCCAGTTCTTGAATATGAGAACGATTAACTTCAGATGCCATTGCCCAGTTAGCTAGAGCCCATGCAGCAAATGGAACAGCCACGTGTTCAGAATGCAAATCATCCCAAAGGCCAGGAACAACTGCAGAAGATAGATTAGCTTGCACTGGAGAATTTTCTTTTATTTTGTTAAACAAGATACTTTTTGGCACGTTACACTCTGTTCTTGAGTGATGGGAATCAGAATGCTCTATCTCTACAAACCCACTAGTTCGTGAAAGTCCTAGCACTGTGGTACCACCAAGAACCTTGATTCCAATACCCTTCATTCCTTGGTCACCATTATCATCATCTTCATCTCCATGTTGCTCATCCCAATGCATTCCACCCTCCTCAATAACTTCAATAGCTGCTGCAATATCTCTCATTTTTGCATTTTTTGGTAGCAAGGGCTTAAAAGATAACTTTTCCACGCCGTCACAGTTGGAAGTGACAACATCCATAATTGCTGCTACAAGCATGCTCCTACCTTTCCATGAATCAGAAAGATCAAATGAACTACGCCTGGACTGCGGCTCCCACATAAAAGCAGTACATCAATGTTAAGAATTGAAAAACAACAGAAAAAATCAATCCAAAAATTCAAATATTCCCCTTAAAATTCTGCAAGGCTAGACATCCACAACTGGCCTGCGGTAAACAAAACAAAAATAACAAAAAAAAACCGTCGTTCATTGCAAACTATGATCCAAATAGTAGTTTTACATTTCTGCAACTTCCTTGTACAATATTTATTATTTACCAGACTAACGTCTATATAATTAAAATTAACACAAAAAGACAATCACATCAGCCGAAAAAAATAAATAAATAAATAAAACATGATTACTTTCGTCCTTCCAATTTCTCAAAACTGCAATAAAAACGGACAAATGCTGATGGACACCATCCAAAATCTTTATCAACATTGCCTAACATATTTCACACTGTAATAACCAGTCGCTTAAAAATCTAGTACGAAGTCTACCTCCCATCACCAACCAAAACAAATGCCCAATACTTTAACAAAAATGAGCTAAAATGGAATTTGATCCACAACAGGCAAATAAGAAAGAAATAAATTGAAAGCACGCACTTTCTTTGATCGCTGAGGTTGAGCAGAGAAAATAAACCTCAACAAATTCGGAACAGCATCAGGCCGCGCAAAGACGGCCTCATTCACATTGGCGTCTGCAATTAAGTACGCCAATGCCCTTGCTGACTCAGCCTGCGTCCCATTCCCCTCTTTGGGCACTGCCACTGTCTCCAGCAACCAATCCACCACCTTACCCCCGCCTGCCTCAACAATGGCCGCCCTCCTATTCTCGCTTGCAGCCACAATGTCAGCCAACAATGCTGCCACCCGAAGCTCGAACCCTGCCCGAACCTCGTGGTTGGCCGATGACATAATCGACCGTAAAGACTGCCAGAGCACCGACGCCGCTACCCCTGTCCGCTTCATTCTATTCAATAGCTTATTAAACGATTCATTTGACTTTTCAATCCCATTTTCAATTTCCTTATATAATAAATAAGACTTCCTGTCACTGGGTCCAGAAACGGCGTCGTCTTCGGCAGGAATAAGCGCGTAGGAAGCAACCAGCAGGGTGGCAGAGAGGGCAGCAAGTATCGAAGTTTTGGACAGCAAGGAGGAGCAGGAGGATAGAGGGGCAGGGTGGTGATTCTGGTGGTGCACGGCGGGTGGAAGAGGGATGTTTTGGGAATTCTTCAGATTGTTCAGCGCATCGGTGGAATTTTCTGGATTTCGTCCGGAGCACAAGGCGCGCCGGAGGAGGGGAAGGCGGATATTCCGGTTAGATAATCGGTAAATACGAAGCATGACTTTATTCTACCTGTTGAAGGCTCCGACGCCGGAAAATTGGGATTATTTCCTGAAGATCGTGAATTTAAAAGGAGCACAGTAGCAAAATTTGACATTGACCCATTAAATGAATAAAAAATAAAAATTAAGTTCAAAAAAAAAATTCACAATAAAAGGCGATTTTACCCTGCAAACTGTTTGAAAAATTCTGTCAAACCAATCGATCGACCGACGAACAGTCGCCAAAAATTTGACCGATCAACCACCGGCAACTACTGACAGTCAACGACCTGATCTACACCGGAAATAAAATAATCGATTAATTTTCATTACTTTTTGTTTCAGTAGAAAATTTATTAAATAAGTAAAATTAGCATTTTCTTTATATTATTCGGTTTAATTAGATCCATGAGTATGAGTAGTTAGATTGTGGGCATGTTGGGAGTGTAAAAAATGTGAATTTTTTGCAATTTTTGGAACTCTGTGGCCGACAATGGCGATTTTCGACCACCAGGCGTTAACAGTCGGCACAGACTGTTATATATTTAATTTTTATTTGTTTTTTATAATTTTTGTAATTAATTAAATTTTTTATTTGATTAAATAGTAATTATGTTATTTATTTATTTAATTTTTATCATTGTCAATATAATATAATAATTAAAATATTGTAAAATTAACAATGTTGATTCTTTTTTTTTATGAAATAATTTTTAATTTATTTTTTCAAATTTATTTAAATAATATAAATAGTCTTTACATTTTTTGAAAATGTAAAGTAATTATTTATTTAATTTTTATCATTGTCAATATAATATAATAATTAAAATATTGTAAAATTAACAATGTTGATTCTTTTTTTTTATGAAATAATTTTTAATTTATTTTTTCAAATTTATTTAAATAATATAAATAGTCTTTACATTTTTTGAAAATGTAAAGTAATTATTTATTTAATTTTTATATTTGTCTTTTATATAATTCAATAATTGAAATATTCTAAAATTAACAATTTTCGAAAATGTATTTAATTTGAAATTTTTTGTTTGTAAATATATTTTCCAAATAATAATTATTTTATTTAATTATTTAATTTTTATAATTTCCTTTTTTATAAATAATTTAATAATTGAATCCATAATATTGTTCGAAATTAACAATTTGTTTTGTTCCTTTTATTGTTCTTTTATGAAAATTTTTGATTTTTTTTTCAATTTATTTAAATAATATTTATATTCTTTAATTTTTTTGACAATACATTTAATTTGATTTGTTATTTTTTGTAAATATATTTTTCAAATGTAATATTTGTGATTGTATGGTAATTAGAGTTCGGTTCCCTTGATTTTGTGAGATTATACTTTCTTTTGTTATTTCTTGTTCAATGCTATAACATTTGAATTTTTGCAGGATGGAGTATCATTTAAATGCAGAGTTGAGACGGATGCGGGGGAAAACTACTTGGAACAGTAGTTTTGAGAGTTTTACTGCTGTATTGGAGCTGCTCGATGATCAGTACGGAGATATGCTACGACAGTCCTTCTTGTGGCCACTGTACCAGTTGCGAGAGGTGCAGTACTCAGGACAGATCATTGATGCACTTCTATGTCGGCTTCTGAGGCCAGTCGACGGCGATTCCCTCCAGTTCGACCTCGGGGGCAAGGTCGTCAGTTTCTCGATGTTTGAGTTTACATTGATCACTGGACTGAGGATTACAGGCGACGATGTAGCCATGGAGAGAAGCAATAGGCTGTACGAGACGTACTTCCAGGGACATGGGTTGGTGCTTCTATCCTACTTGATGGTCGCGATCAAGGGGTGCGACCATATGCTAGATAGATTGAAGTTTGGGTTGGTCTACATCCTCGAGAGTGTGATGAGGTGTCATCACAAGAAGACTGTCATTGATATTTTTCATTTGCAAGTTGTTGACGACATCGATGCGCTCAACAACTATCCATGGGGTCGAAGATGCTACGAAGACACCGTACATGTGTTCACCAGATCGCACTCGAGGCCCAGGGGGTCGATGCGTAAATACGATACATATGGATTGCCCTTAGCGGTGCATGTAAATGTTTAATATAATCAAAGTTAAAGGTTTAGTGTATTACATTGATGCTTAATAAGTGTATGTGTTACAGATTTGGGTGTATAAGACAGTTCCTGTACTGGGGGCCCGCTTTCCGTACCGAGGGGAGACATGCTACCCTCGGATGCATCATTGGAGATCATCGCGAGCAGAGGGATGTCCCACTGGGAAGCAGTTATCGGCCTTCATCGACGATCCTCAGGTAAGTATTATACATTTGTGATTTATATTATACGTAGTTTAAAATTTTGTTTACATGATCGTTAAGTAGTTGAAATGTCAATATGTCAGCTTGAAGTTATACCTGAGTTGACGCCATCGATGGAAGAGGAGGCTCGGGGTCTTGTGTGGGATTTAGGCGTTCCGCACACCCCAGACAAGGATATGCTTGATCCGAGCTTGGACCGAGATTGGGTATGTGAATGAAATATAATTTATTGAATATTGTCGACGTATTAATTTATTGAATAATTTTTCATTTTATTTATGTAGGAGGGCGATCCAGCTGATCGACGATCACCTCCGTCGAGGGCATCGCCGCCACCATTGGCATCACCTCCGTCGAGGGCATCACCTCCGCCGGGGCCATCGCCGCCGCCATTGGCATCATCTCCGTCCAGATACCTCCCCCGTGTGTCTCCGGGGCACAGTGATGATTTGTATGCCCGTTTGACTGGATTTATAGCGGAGGAGGTCGGCGCGCTACGACGAGATTTGACGGAGAGGGTCGATGATCTAGGACGAGAGTTGACAGGGAGGGTCGAAGATCTGGCAGAGAAGGTCGACTATCTGACAGGGAGGGTCGACGATATGGGACGAGAGTTGACAGGGAGGGTTGACGATCTATCCCATGATGTTGGAATACTACAGTCTTCCGTTGTCGACCTTCAGGATATAGTAACGGCGCTTAGAGGAGATTTAGTCGGCAGATGATGGGGGGACAGAGGGGATGGCGGAGATCACGATTGAGAGGGTGGTAGAGATGGTAATGGAGAGGGGGGTCACCCACATTTTTGGCGTGATGAGACATTGGAGTCATTGTGGTTATCTTGGAGGGGCTGGCCCCGATGGGGATGGGAGAGGGGACTACGGAGGGGCGGAGGTGGTGGCGACGGAGGGGGAGGCCTCGATGGGGGCGGAGGAGTTGGCCCCGGAGGTCGAGAGGACGCTTGGCGTGATTGAGGGTAAGAGACATGCTGTTGACGAGACGGAACAGGTGGTCGGCAAGAGGTTGAAAGTGTCATCACAGTATGTTATTTCCCCCTTCACGGCTGAGGCCAAGAGGAGGACGTTCATCGATGGGACGTACCCGAACTTATTCAAAGAGGTGGACAATGCCAAGTAGAAAGCGTTCGAGACAGAGTGGAGGAGAATTATCCCCAGGTAAGTATTATATGATTTTAATAAAGCACTGTACGCTAACTCGTCTACGCTTATTTTAACATTTCCCTATTTTTTACAGAGTTAGCTGCATGATAGGTCTCGGACGGTCTCGGACCATTACAAGTGGTTCCACGATATCATCACTGTGGGAGCTTGGCTCGTTGACGATGTAAGTGAACTATTCATTTCGTGTTTTTTATGTGTATGTGACCTTGTATTTATTAAATGAATAACTCATATATTTTTTGGTCTTTCCTGCTGCAGCACATCGACCTGGTCATGGACTTGCTGCGAGATCGAACTCAAAGACATCCAAAATTATTTGATGTCCATGGTCGAGTCATATTAAACACTGAGTTCCTGCGTGCCGTTACCATAGAGTATCAGTCGCTCGAAGTTATGGGTAACGAGTACACGATGCCAGAATATATGCTCAAGTGGGTGATAGGACTGTCACCGAGTGTCGGGGGAAAATCATGGGAGGGTTGTACACATATGTACATTCCAGCGTGCATCAATAAACACTATGTTACGCTGGAGATCGTTTTTGCTGACTCAACTATATATGTGTACGACCCAGATCATTCATGTTTGACACAAGGCCAGTTGGAACGAAACCTGGAGTCCGTGGCTGTAATTGTTCCTATGATGGCTAGACGAGCGGGGATAAATGTAGAGGACAGATTGCGGATTGTTCGGAACACGACGACAGCGCGACAGTCCGTAAGGTAAGTGTTTGAACTTTGTTGTTTTCATCTTTCAGATTTAGTTTTTATTTACACAGTACTGAACTGATTCATTCTTGTTCAATTGCAACGGCAACTGCGGCATATTTGCCATTAAGTACGTTGAATTTTTAAGTATAGGACATAAAGTTGATGAAATCAACCAGACGTGGATACAGAATTGGAGAAAGAAGCTAACATGTGATTTGTTCGAATTTAATGCTGAACCGTAAATTTCATTTATATATATGTAACATTTCAATTGTAAATTTAATTATTTTTTGTAATTATGAAATAATTGTATATTTGTGTTCAATGTATATAACATTTAAATTGGAAATTTAATTATTTTTTGTTATTTTACACGTATGCCGAGTATGGAACTATTTTTTTCATATAAATCATTATAAATACCATTTATCAAGAATAAATATTGAATATGGAAGATTTATAAATAACAAATATTGAACAGTGTAAAGTAAAAGGAAATATTATTCATTTCACGTACCTGTCTAGTCGTCATTTAGGGAAATTTGACTGGTACAAAATTGTCAAGTATGCCCTACGGCTCTGCACCGGCCACACCTACGCGGTCGAGGAAGCTCTCCGGTAGATGATATTCTAGATGTACTTGGACGTCCAGGACCACGCGGTTCAACTGCTGGTGGTAACAAATTATGAAATGGGAGAATGTGCTCGAGAACTTCCCACTCGGCTTCATTCGGCAGAGGAAATATAGTCTCGGCATATGCTGTTCTCCAAGACTCAGTCGTATAATACAAAGAGCATAACGTTCTCGCAGCAAAGCCTCGATACATGGCCACCGCAACTGCATGCTCACATATAAAACTCTCCAACTGAAATCTCGTACAAATGCATGTGTTATCAGTCAAGTCCACCATATATGCCGTATTACGTGCACATTGCACGGAGAAGCGAAACTCATCTAGTGCTTCCATATTCAACTTCCTCGCAACCTCTGTCGTCTTAAACAGTTTATCGGTACTCTCTACGAACGTCATTAATGATGTCCGAAGGTCTTAGATCGTTCGTGGATCCTAATACTTGTGCATTATCTGTCGACCAATAAACCATGCTCGAGCTTACCTGTGATCGTTTCGAAGAATTCCCACTTCGCAAGTATATTCCCGTGAATACTTGCGAATTACGAAGCACTCATTCGTGTCCATCTTAGTTGCTCTCAAGCGCCAATTGCAACTGTTTTCGACGCAAGCAACTGTCAACAATGACTTGTTTGATTTCTTTACCTTGAACTCAAAGTTATATTTTAATGCCAGCCGGTGCACAGCTTCCTGTAAATCTTTCTTGGTTTCAAACAGTTGCTCGACCTACAAGTCCTCATCATCGGGAGCCACACGGGAAGAATTGGAGGACGGTCCACTTGTTCCAACCTGTGAGCTCCCACCCGGCTCGTGTCTCTGTCGGGATAAAGCAATCAAATTCTCATTTGTAAACTCGTTTATATTCTCATTGTCTTCAACTGTCGACGGAATTCTGCGCGTAACAGCGACATCACAATCAAAAGCAACTGTCTCAGGAATACCCACATCATCCGCAGGAACTATCTCCACTGTCTCCCAAAAACCTCGATCATTGTTATCCGCCCTATCTGAATCTTCGCGTTCACCTCCGACAACATCCTTCGTAATTAAAGTCACACCAAGAACAGTCGGAGTCCGATGCATTTTATTCAATTCTAATAGATAATTCAATTCAGCATCATTAGTAACGAGTACCGGTGGCATCGGAATGGATGAATCCCCATAACCGTTGAATAGATATCTCAATTGCATATCGTATTGAGATTAATCGACATTCAGCTTATTTTAAAATCGTGGTACATTTCTAAGTATGGTGTACTCTCTGTTATGGGAATTGCAATACAACCACGTATGTCACTCGTCCATCTCCATTCCTACCGATTATTTTCATTCAATTCGAAATCACCAAAATAACACACGGGGATTATCATATCTGCATGAGGAAATGGTATTAATCAACTTCATTTATTAATTATAAGAAAAAGGCCAACAAAAAAATCAGTGCAGAGTTGGGTAATTGGCTGTTTAACAGCCAAAACAGCCAGTTTGCCTATTTTTGCGCAGGAGAATACGGTTCTAAAGTTATACATCTGTTCAATTTTTTTGATAGGTAAGATCTGTTAAAAAAAATTTATGCTAACTACTATATCGACATAAAATTTTTCTATTCAAACGTATACTAATTTACTGAAAACGAAATTAAACATGCGTAAATGTACTTACCGATTTGAAGTAATTGATATGAAAAAAATTTCCGACTTCAACGTTTCAAAGTCTTTCTAGATTTTGAGGTTCAAGCAGATGAAAAGATGAAAGTTTTTCCTGTGTTGGAAGCTCATTTTGAAGTTTTTATAAGTGGGGAAGTGTTTGGTTTTCAATTATTAACTAAAAGGATAGTATAGTCCTTTCAACAATATATTGTTTTATAATTGTACAAAACATTTAAGGACATCTTTGTCTTTTACCATACAAGAGGCCATATAAGATGCCAATGTCATAATATTCATGATTTTGGAAGTCAAAGTGAAATTTAGGTCATTTGACTGGGTCAAAGTTAAAAGTACCCCATTTAAAAGATGGTAGAAGAACAAATTTTTTTTTTTTAATCTTTTTCGTTTTATTTGTTGGGTTGGAGGGAATTTTTTTGAGAACTGCCAATAGGCCGCTTGGCACCATTTGGTTATCGGTGCTTATATTCACACAGCTCATTTTAATCCAACAATGTTATTCATAATGAAATTATCAGGAGACATATAATGTTATTCATAATTGAACAATGTCATTTGATATATTAATGTAAAAAAATAATTTATTACCTCATTTCTCAAATAATAAAATGTTATTTATGTATCACATAAGACGATTATCGATTAATTATAAATAACACAGCTCTCCCCGTTTGGCCCCCATTATTTGGTTTATAATGGGAAGAATAGTGTTTTTTAGAAAATTTGATGATTATTAAAGAATAAAATATTATCGATTTGTGTGTAATATTATTTTAATGAATATTGTGTGGTTGAAAATAAAAGAGAAAAATTTACATTAAATTAAAGAGTTTTAAAGGGGGCTTAATTATATAGAAATTTATTAACTTTCATTTATCAAAATTATATTTTTAATAGTTTTTCATCACATTCTTATTTTTAATATTTTATTAATCAGAAAATATTATCCTTAATCATGATTTTCAAAAAAAATATTTTTAATGTGCTTTAAAATAAGGGTCAAATATTTAATCATATTTTTACATTATATTTTTTTTACTTATTTATAAATATAGTTGACAAATGAATCTTTTTACTAGATCTCAAAGAAAATTTTGAAGGAAAATCATAATCAGAATCAATTTATGTTAATTTATGAGTAAGAATATGATGAGAAAAGTTTGTGACATAAATATGACAGTATGTAAAAGTTATGAAATTCTCATACAATTAAAATGTAATTATTTATTAAAAATGGTGGTATGAATTTTTTTAAACATTTGGTAATTTAGTTATTAAAAAATAAAAGTTGTGGTATGATATGCATATATTTAACCTTTGGTTACTTGGAAGTTTGGAAATTCAGTTTTTAGGCAATCCAACTGCCATGGCCATGTTTGGCTGTACTTCCAAGAAAATATATAGTTTAGTACGACTGCTTAACCTCGTCTCAAGTAGAGTCAACGAAATGTTGGATTCTTTAGAAGATAAAATTGAGCATATATGTTGATATCTACTCAAGAGAAATCATGTCAAGAAAAATAATAGTGCCAAGGAAATGTTTGATTCTTCTAAGGAAAAGGTTAAGCGATGTTAGACTTTTCTCGAGAGAGATAGTATCAAGTAAATAAGTACATAATGAGGTAAGGAGCGTTTTGATGTGATTTATTTTAGGATTCACGAGATGCGAGTTTGATTATCCTTTGAATATATAACGGGATAAATTTTGCTTGAACGTTATTAAGCTCTCAATCAATAGGTGTGGCTGGCAAATATCTGGAAAACCAAATGATTCTTTCACAAATAAAGATAAGGTTGTGATTGGCAACTTGGATGGATGATGCATCACTTAAGCATGGATTACTTTATCTGACTTTAAAAAGCATCTATTACAAGCAGGTGAGGGAAGCAGTGGAGGACTTGGTGCATGTTATATTGGGACTTGCAACACATGACAAGAGACTGATATTTTCTCATCAGTCAACCAATTACAAGAAATCGACATTAGGTACAAGATCATAGGCAACATTCAAAGTGTTGTAGATCGAATGCCTCTTACAGATAGCATAATTAATGTAGACAATGACCCATCTTATTTAGATAATAGGACAAATTCATAGCCCGGCTCAACTAGTAGCTTGTGAATTTAATTCCGATTTTAGTGACCATGCACGGGATGCCTGTGAATACGTAAATGGTGATGTGGAGAATATGGCAACCTTCCATTGGTTTCGATCCAAAGTCTCCTTTGGGATTATGAATAAAACATTACAATAATGCTGGACGTACAGGATGTTGTTCATAGAGCTTTTAAAGGAACTTGAAAATGGTGAGGTGGCATTTGAAAAAAAAAATAACCAAAATGTGAGATAAAACCGGGAACCACGCATTACATTTCCCCATCTTCCCTAAGTTATCCAATGTCATCAAGAGACTACATCCATCTTCTCGCTCCATCGCCAGCTAACCAATCGGCGCGCACCTCCGGCCATCCTGGTTGAAGGCTTTATTGCTAACCAATGTGAGTTGGGTATCCCGAAAAAGTGACGACGAAGACTTGCTGGCCACGTTAACTTGATCCTCTCCCTACCGTCATCTAAACCCCACGAAGCCTCAAAATCTCGAGGTGCCATTTATCTCTCTTTCAATGGAAGAGTGAGCTTTGGAGTTTACGGTCTGGCTGGAGGTGCGGCGCTGATTGGCTAGCTGGGTTTTATTGATAACCAATGTGAGTTGGCTATCCCGAAACAATGACGACGAAGGTTTGCTGGGTTTAGATTTTTTGGGTTTTATTGCTAAATCACATTGGCCGGGATATCCAACTCACGTGGCCGTAAGACTCTTAATTTTTATTTTTATTTTCAGAATAAAACCTAGAAAATCCTCATCTTGTCTCATATTATATATATACTTTTTTGTTTTGCAGCATCGAGCAAGAATATTGGTATAGAAGAGATATCACTTGGTTTTTATGAATGCTGAATTTAGAAGATTTGTGAAGCTGCGCATTCTGTCACTCGGTTTTGCTAGAATCCGATTTGGAATCAGTTTTCCGTTTGTTTATAACCTGTGAAAGTGCTGAATTTTGGAAAATTGGTTATATATTTGTTTTTGATTGTGTAAGGTGCAAATAGTGTGATATTACAAGGGGTTATAAACGTTTTTTAATTCTGTGTAATGGCTTCAATGAAATTGCTTTACTGTAGGTCTCTTCCAATTTTATTTTGTAAAGTCTAAGACATCTACTTGGACAGATTATGTGGATGGTTAACGGGAAATGTTAAACATCACAGCAACTCAAATTACATTAACTTCATTTCATTAAATTCCTTCACTATTATTCAATATTTCAAGCATTCACCCTCAACATAAAATGCAAAGCTCAGCTCCATGGCAAGAATGAGATTTACTGATGCCAAACATAATAGAAGGAACAAAGTTTACACCCACTTTCCAATATCAAATACAAATTACAATACTATTAGAATTCGCCTCCTCACTATTAATCAAGCCAGCCCCCTTCCTTTCGAATTCCCTTCCTCACTCTCTTTTCCCTTGAGGAATGTCACATTTAATAAAATGTCGACGTCTCCTTTTTCACTTGCTAGCGTTTCAAACATGCGTGACATATCTTTGACCTCCTCCTTGGCAGCAGGATTCACCGCTTGATTCTCCTTGTACGACCACGTAAAACATTCCTTCCTCCCATTTTGAGATGCAAAACAACCACATAAAACAAATGTCAATACTACGCGAACTAAGAAGATTGAGAATAATTCATGTTCAATTCTAAAGTTTTCAAAATTTAAAATCACAACACCTACAACAGGCATTAGGCATATCCTCCTAAAGAACCAGAGCCATCCCCACGGTTCTTAAAAACTTTGCTGCAGTAGAGAACAGAGCAATAAGATGCATATTAATATCTCCAACTCCACCCCCTTTTCAGCTTCACCACTTGAATTCTCAAACAAGCAAATTCTTGACTAAAAGCTTGTTTATTCATCAACTCCACCTCCTATATAAATGACTATTCATACAGATTTCAATTGCACATCAATAATTTTGTTATATACATCTAGGTCTGATTTTTTATAACATAATTAACTCCCCCATTACCTTTATAAACTTTACGGAAATGTGTTCTTTAATGCTGGTTTGGCGTCGAACGAAGGAGGAGAACTGTGGTGGTGCTTTCGCTGCGGGAGAGGTGAACAATAGGGCTCACTTCTTTTAAAATCTCGGCAGGTATGTTGGGGTAATGCTTCTGCGGAACCTTCTTCACTTATTTTGAGCCGGTCGGAGGTGGAGATGAGTCCGGCAGTTTTGTCTCGCTGTTATAAATGGAGGCTATGGCTTTGGAGAATGTGTCCAAGGTTTGAACTGAATAGGCGAGAAGGGACGCAAAATAAGATTTCAATTGGGATTTTAGTTTAGTTTTTTCAATTGGTTAGTGTTTGTGTGAAACCCGCAAGCGTACGAGATTGTTGACAAGTAATAAATTTAGTGAGTTAAGAGTATCGTTCCACAAATAAATTTTAATTGAGTATACTAGTATTTAATTAGATTCAAAATAAATAAATAAAATTGATTTTTGTGATTTTTAATTATTCTAATTTAATCTACGAAAATGTGTAAAATGCAAATTTAATATGTATATGGGAAGAGTGTATTGGATTACGAATCCACCTATTATTATCTATTCCAATTCTCGACTACGTAGCTAGTTTCGTTCTTGCATTTTCGACAATCGATAATTCTATTGTAATTAATTTTCCTTTCCAAGACAAATTAAATATATCATATTTACGACCCGATCCATTCCCAGTCTGAATTCATATGAATAGAACGGATTCAATTTTACAATTATCTCAAAAATTGCATACGTGATAAATCTTATTTCTAAAATTTATTGCACGTATGTTAATCATACAGTGTTCCAAACTTATTGTGAACCTCCCAACACTACATCAAGCAATCATATATTTAATTGGTGATCAAGCAATCAAATAATTAAATTAAAATGTGCTTGATCCAGGGAGTGCAGATTTTCGCAGCGATTTGATCTCGGTTGGACAAATAGTGGTGCCACTTGATTCGAGTCGCCCTCCCATAACTGATTCTGAAATCCCTGTCTTAAAAAAAAGAATTTGATTCTGTATGCGCCGGTTTGCCCTTTTTTTACTACGGTTCTGAATCAACCTCTTTAGCAAACAAGGAAGGGATTGATTTGTTGATCTACGACCACCGTTGCGCTAACGCCGTTTTCTTGCTCCGTACCGTCTATCCACATTCTGACTATGCTAAGGTAGAGATAGGAATAACTGGCTCTGTCTTTTTCTTTTTCTTTCCTTCTTTGAATAGATAGGGTCTGACTGGCTCATTAAGAAATATGCGGGTCTTATTAGCTAAGCGTTAGTAGAGCAGGACTACTTGAAGATGGAGACGATAACTAAATAATAAAATTGTTGCTAGACCAGACCAGATCAATTGTTGTTTTATCGCTGAAGTCACTTTAGTGGTGAGGCTATGGAGACAGTGCATCCTTAGGTTCAAATCCTGTCAGGCACTTCAGGGTACCACCTGTCGACACTTAAGACCTCGCAGGAGATGATGGAGGCGGATTTTCTTCAAAATTGCATGCAAGATTAATAAAGAAATTGCAAGAATTTAACTAAGTTATGTGTCTTGAATTAAAAATAAATAATAACGAGTTTTATTTTCATCCAATACATGAGAAAAATTAGCCTAGCATAATGTTGAAATTAAACACATAAAGTTGAAAAGACATCACCGAGAAATTGACGAAACGTGATTAACTCCACAATTTCTTCTCGACTACTGCACATGTATGGATATGTATATCTAACTCCAGGCAGCCTTCTTTTGTATTTTATTTCCCAAACTAGCTGGTGCCAAATTGTGTGTAGTGTTTGTATATAAAAATCAATTCCCCAAAGTTGGTTGCCACTTTTCTGTGCGTGTAATCTCCAATTCCAGCACACCAATTTCTCAGTCGACAGTCCTCTCCTGTTGTGTGTATCAAAGTGTATATATATAGCCCAACAATCCTCAATGTTGGCATCTTTTTCTATGGTTTTTGTCTCCCCCACCAGCTGCCTGTTGATGCGCATATAATATATCAAGTAGTCGACAATTCACGTAATTGTATGTATGAAAATCAGCCCAAAGGGTGTTTGGGAGATATTTTTATATAAAAATACATTTTTGAATAGTAAATTGATGTGTGATTGAAAAATAAGAAAAAAATTTGATTTATGTATAATATTATTTTAATAAAGAATGTGTGATTGAAAAGAGGAGAGAGAAAAATATATTTTGAAAAAATTGGGTACCAAACGGGGTGCCAAGCAATCTCAATGTTTGTATATTTTCAAACAATTGGCAGCCCTATCTTTCTCCTCTTCCCGCCAACCTTTTTCTCTGATTTTTTCTCTTCCCGGTTGGTGTGTAATTCCTCTCACCAGCCAATCTAGTCCTTGATATGAATTTTATTTGTGCAATCAATGTCCTTCTCAATTACAAACTTGTGGAATTTAATCCCAAATTATATATTTGACTCGATTTTGCCCTTCTTCCTTTCCAATTACTTCAAACAGGTTCGTCACTAAAAACAAGAATAAAATTAACCTAAGTTAAATAGAAATAATAATTTGACGACTGAAAAGTTTAATAAATGTAGCCTAAATAAGTGCATAAATTACACTTATCAATTAGCAATAAAGCCTTCAACTGGGATGGCTGGAGGTGTGGCACCGATTGGTTAGCTTGCGATGGAGTGAGAAGATGGGTGTAGTCTCTAGGTGATATTGGATAATTTGGGGAAGATGGGAAAATGTAATGCGTGGTTCCCGATTATCTCACATTTTGTTTTTGTTTTTTTTTCAAATGCCACCTCACTATGTTTTCAAGTTTCCTGTAAAACCTCCGTGAACAATATTCTGTACGCCCAACATTATTGAAAACCTTAAGTTCAAACCTATTTGGTAGGATTGCAAAATGGTTTAAGGTTGCAAATGGTGGCCGCAATTTACTCTATGCTTAATTCCTAATTGTAATTTTAAATAAATAAATACTGTATGTTTACCATTAAGTAGGATAGTGAAAGAGTATTATTAGGCATGTTTGGTAAGTGATGCCCAAATCCCCTAAACTATGATGAAAAATCTAAGCCCTTTTTAACTTCATATGCTATAAGCCCAGAATTGAAGAATTAATTCACACCACAATTGACGTAACCCAATTATGTTGGGTAATTAGAGATAATCAGCACATTGGGCTAGATGCTCAATACCCAATTTGGAGGTAATTTGAAAATCACGAGAAAGATAGATAAATATAATTGATATCTTTTATTCAACCACTTTATCTCGTCTTGGATGAGCTCTATCATTCTGTCAACTTAATCTTGCAGTTTTGATTCACCCTAATCTTGCAAGATTTTTGGGAAATCCGTTCTCTATACGAGCCTATAAATTGGAGTCTTTACTCTTTATTTTACACACCCAAAAACAAGAGAAAATCTCTTCCTGCTTAGTGTAAAAACAAATCCTCCTCTGCCTTTTTTTGTGAATTTGTCTTTGTGACTGATAATGATCTTCAAATTGAAGATATCTATGTGGTGTAGATCGAGTTTCTGAGCCTAATCAAAAAAGGGAAAATCATTCTTCAATTTTTCAGATTTTTGGTTTTGATTTTCATGCAATAATATCTACAAATCCTTCACTAATTGGTTGTTTGATTCAATTTGTAGGTGGGTTTGCTCCACAATTGGTATCAGAGCTTAGTGGTGGTGAAAATCCAGCCAAAATTCGACCAAAAACAAAAGAAACGGACTGCCCAGTTTTTTGTACAAAAATCGCATATGCAAACGCAATTTCCTGGCAATCCAGAAGTCCATTGGTGAAAACGAAAATCGGGGTTGAGACGTGCAGGTAGAGGCGGTGTTGGGTGCGTGGCGTGTGTTCCCGATGGCAGCGCATGGCAACTCCGGCGATAGCGCGTGGTCTTGAATTTGGAAAAGTTGTCTTCAGACAGTTTGTTCCTCACATTATTTCTTACATTTGTCGTATTGGGAGTTTTCTGTTTCAGGTTACACAGAAAAAGTTGGACGATTTTACCCTTTGTGGATCAACGGTTTAAATTGTCACATATATACTGAATTACTTTAGGCCAAAATTACGGCCCTAAAATAGTAAATTCGTATCTCTCGTAATTTACGGATTTAGACAAGTCCACTCTGGTAAATTGGAATTGGAGGTTGTCATTACTTAACAACCATTGCTTATTGATAGAATCTAGGATTACTTGCCATTATCTGTTTAATTTTCTAAGTGAAATTATTTATTCGTTATTAGATTAATTTGTTGAACGTCATTGCATTATCTTGTATTATTTTAGACTTGTACCCAGACTCCTATTATAGTTCTTCCCTTGATCTGAGAACTCAGTTCTCACGAAACCCTTGGGTTCTAGAATAGCGTATTATTGTGAAATCATAAGAATCTTGTTACTCCGTGTAATTTGTGTGACCTGTGACTTTTACATATCTGAATTTGTGTTCTGTGCATTTTTTGGTAAAATGTCGACACGTTATTTTGAGTTGGGTGTCCTTAATGGTAAAGGAGATTTTTCAATTTGGCAACAAAAAATGAAAGGTATTCTTGTTCAACAAAAATTTTCCAAAGCTATTGATGACTCTTTTCCTACAAACTTGACTAATGAAGAAAAAGAGAATATGGATGAATTGACATACACTTCTATAATATTACACCCGTCTGATGCAATATTAAGAAAAGTTGGTAAATTAAAATCAGCTCAAAAACTTTGGGTAAAATTGGAGGAACTTTATGTGTCTAAGTCAACTCCAAATAAACTTTTTCTACTTGAAAGCTTTTTTAGCTTTAAAATCGATTCTTCAAAAGATTTGAATGATAATTTGGATGTCTTTAATAAACTCGTGTAAGATATCACTAGCTGTGGTGAAAAAGTATTTGAAAAATATAAGGCAATCATGTTGTTAAATGTTATCCCTGAAATTTATAGAGAAGTTATAAATGCTATTAAATACGGAAGAGATGCTTTTAACACCTGAAATTGTAATAAACTCGTTAAGAAATAAAGAAATGGAAATGCGAGCCGAGAGAGTCGAGAGAAAAAGTGGCGAGGTTCATATGATGAGAGGTAGGTCTCACTCTAGGACCCATGATAACTAAAGTGGATACACGTCTGGTAGTAAAAAGAAAAGTAGAAGTTTATCTAAGTCAAAAAGTAAAACTAAAGGTAGAAAATGTTATGGGTGCGGTAAAACTGAGCACTTCATTAAAGATTGTTATGTTGAAAAAAACAAACAAAATGAAAAGGTTCACGACGAGACAAATGCTCTTACTTCTTCTGATGAATTTTGTGAAGTATATGTGTTATTAAACTCTGAACCTATTGAAGTAAATTTGACTATGAAATCACATTTAAATGAATGGATACTTCATTTTGGTGCATTATTTCATGTTTCATCACATAAACACTGGTTTGAAAATATGCAAGAATCTGAAAGTGGTCATGCTATTTTGTGCAATAATCATGCATATAAAATTGATGAAATTGGTGATATCACGTTAAAATTTGAAACTGGTTATGTACTTAAATTATATGGAGTCAGATATATTTCTGAAATGGCTAGGAATCTTATTTCAGTAGGAGCATTAGAAACTGATGGTTTTACTGGTAAAATTGAAAACAATATGCTTAAAATGATTAAGGTTGCTCTTGTCACATGTAAAGGTACTAAAAGAAACGGTATTTATTTGACCACTGTTGAAATTGTTAAAAATTCAACTTCCTCTATAAATTTGACCAACACTGATGACACATGCAAGTGACACAATAAATTAGCTCACATAAGTATTAAAAGACTTAAATTGCTAAATGATAGAGGAGTTTTTGGAAAAGACTGTGTGTCTAATATGCCTTTTCGTGATCACTGTGTACTTGGTAAACATCATAAGTCACCTTTTTCAACTGGCACGTACAAAACTACTAATGTTTTAAAATATATTCACACTGATTTGTGGGGGCCTGCTACTAATCCTACAATGGGTGGTAATGGATATTTTATGTCTATAATTGATGATTACTCTCGTAGGGTGTGGGTCTATCTGCTAAAAGATCAAATTGAAACCTTTAAAATTTTCAAAATATGGAAATTGCAAGTTGTGAAAATTGCAAGTTAAAACTCAAACTGACAAAAAGATAAAATATCTAACAACTGATAAAGGCCTAGAGTTCTATAACAATGATTTTGATGATTTGTGTGAAAAATGTGAAATTACTAGACATAAAACTGTTCCTTATACACCTCAACAAAACGGGGTAGCTGAACGTATGAATCGTACTTTACTAGACAAAGTTAGATGTATAATGTTAAGTTCTGAAATTCCTAAATCTTTTTGGGGTGAAGCTATTATCACTGCGTGTTATCTAATTAATTTGACACCTTCTATTGCATCAAATGATGATACTCTACATGAAAAATGGTATGGTAAATGTGCTGACTATACCGTGTTGAAAACTTTTGGCTGTACTGCTTTCTCTCATCAAAATGAGGGAAAACTAGAACCTAGAGTTAGGAAATGTGTTTTCTTAGGATACCCTAAAGGAGTTAAAGGGTATAAGCTTTGGGATAGAAGCCAAAATGGAGTTAAGATCATCATAAGTCGTGATGTTACATTTAATGAGTCTGAAATGCCATGTCTAAAATCAGAAAGTGACACTTTGAAAGAAAAACGGCAAGAAAACATTAGTGACGAATCTCAAATAAATTAAAGGTCCTTAAGTGTTCAAATCCCCACCACCTCAATCAAGGTGGAGAATCAAAATCCTGAGCTAGAAGATAATCAGAGTGAAAATATTAAGAGAAATGAAGTTATAGAGAAACATAAAGAAGAGCAAAACCCTTTGTCTGATTACCAGTTAACTAGAGGCAGAGTTAGAAGAACACATAGGGTGCTTCAAAAGTTAGAGTCTGATTTTGAACTTGCTTATGCTAGTTATGAAGAACTAGTTGATAGGGAATCAACCACGTATGAAGAAACCTTGAGGAGTGAACAATCTGAGAATTTGGTGAAAGCAATGAAAGAAGAGATAAACTCCCTCAATAAAAATCAAATATGGGAATTAGTCCCAAGACCTAAAGACAAGTGTATAATTAGGTGTAAATGGGATTTTAAAATGAAGGAGGAAATTACCAAAAAAGATGGTTTAAGGCTAGACTTGTGACCAAAGATTACACACAAAAAGAAGGGGTAGATTACAATGAAATATTTTCTCCAATTGTTAAATATACCACAATTAGGACTATGCTTGCATTAGTTACATATTTCAATTGGGAACTTGAACAACTTGATGTTAAAATTGCTTTTCTGCATGAAGAAGTTGATGAAAAGATTTTTATGAATCAACCTAAAGATTTTGAAAATAAACAAAAATATGATCATGTGTATTTTCTTAAACGCTCTTTGTATGATTTAAAATAATCTCCTAGACAATGGTACAAACGTTTTGATTCGTTTGTTAAAACAATTGGTTCTAGAAGTAGTGAATTTGATTATTGTTTATACTATCAAAGTAATGCAAACACTAATAACTGTGTGTTTTTTGTTGTTATACATGGACGATATGCTTTTGATTAGTCCCAACTTGAAGTTGTTAAATGATATAAAAACTACTTTAAATAATGACTTTGATATGAAAAACATAGGTAATGCAAAAAAGATCTTAGGCATGAAAATTCAAAGAGATAGGTCTAATTCAATTTTATTTTTGTATCAGGCTCCATATATTATGAAAATTTTGAAGAAATTTGGCATGAATGAATGTAAACCGGTTACATTACCTTTAGCTAATCACTTTATATTATCTAAAGAACAATCACCTGCTAATGAAGAAGAAGAAGAATATATGAAATGAATTCCATATATAAATGTCATTGGTTCTGTGATATTTCTAATGGTGTGTACTAGACCTGACTTAACCTTTGCTGTTAGTACACTTAGCAAGTATATGTCCAACCTGAGTCCCAAACATTGGGAAGCTTTGAAATGGCTGTTTAGATATTTGAAGGAACATGCAATGTTGGCTTAATATATAAGTTTAGTACTGAAAGAATAAAATTGAAAGGTTTTACTGATGCTAACTATGCTGGTGATAGAAATAATAGAAAATCTACATCTTCCTACATTTTTACTCTGTGTAATTCATGTGTTAGTTGGAAATCATTACTTCAACATGTTGTTGCATTATCCACTACAAAATCAGAATACATTGCTGTTAATGAAGCCTTTAAAGAATCTTTGTAGTTTAAAGGTATATTAAATAAACTTGGAGTTTTTAAAAACATTATGACAATATATTCTGATAGTCAATATGCTATTCACTTATGCAAAAATCATATCTTTCATGAACGTACTAAACATATAAATATTAGATTGCATTTCATTAGAGATATAGTTTCTCAAGAATTGATCAAACTTGAGAAAGTCCTTTCAGAATATAATCTTGCAAATATGGAAACTAAGATGCTCCCATTGGTAAAGTTTAGAAACTGTCTTGATCTTCTAAACATCAATACAAACTTATAAGTCTTTTTCCTTAAACTATTTGTTATCTTATCTGACTTGCAAGATGATTTGGTATTAAGATAGAGGTTGATAGGCATGTTTGGTAAGTAATACCTTTGTAGTGTGGATCGAGTTTTTGAGCCAAATAAAAAAGGGGAAAATCGTTCTTCAATTTTTCAGATTTTTAGTTTTGATTTTCTTGCAATAATCTCTACAAATCCTTCACTAACTGGTTGGTTGATTCAATTTGTAGGTGGGTTTGCTTCACAAGTATCGTGAACTGTCTATTTACTATAAGCTTAGTCAAACATGGCCTTAAGCCCCACCAGACATTTATCTCTGTCCTTTACTCTTTAGACACAAAACAATTATTTGATTCCCACAATTATGCATTATTGACCCGACTATAATATTATTAGATTCCCATAATATTATTTCCATCCAACTTGTAGATGACATCTCAATTGTCTACTCCAATCTGGTTTTTCGTGCTTCAAATCCAATTTTCCAGAAAATGTAAATAAATAGATTCCCGACCAAAATTAAAAACATTTTTTAATTTGGATTGAAATGTAATTTCATGACAGTAAAGTTTCATCAAATAATCACCAGATCAACAGTTGTACATTAAGCACCATGTATGGTACCCTCATTCTATTTACAAAAACCAACAACGAAAAGGACGATAATATAGATCTGACACACAACAATCTCAAATATTACATCACAAATCACAATAATTAAAACTGAAATCTGGGATGTAAATTTCACAGCGAAATTAAATTCAGTACAAAGAAATATTAGTAAATTAATTAATTAATTATGAAATATGATTATTTTCCTCGATTATTGAAACTCATTTTCTCGAAGTACTTGATCGAGAGTAAAGAAAGTGAAAGATTCACCTCATCCTTTCCCCATCGAGCCTTCGATCGTGTCGGCACCGCCGCCGGAGCAGGCGGAAGGCAAGGCCAAGCGGAAACAGTCGGCGGAGAAGAGGAAGACGAAGAAGACGGCTTAAGAAGAGGCCAGAGGTAGCTGGAGTAGAGCCGTCGGAAGCCACCGAGCGCCAGCACAACGGTGCGGAGCTGTAGAGGGGTGCGGTTGTAATGCTTGGTGCAGATCAACTCCCAGAGCTGATCGTCGTGTGCCGTCCGCTTCCACTGCTTGCTAACGCACGCGGCAGAGGCTAACGTACGTCCGTCGTCGACATGTTTCAGAACCTCGGTCAACAGATTGTCGTCTAGTAGTACTGCCTCAGCTTCTTTTGACATTTCTTCTTCTTCTTGCTTGAGCTTTTTGTTCATATTGCTGTCCCCGGCGACTGCTAGTGGGCGTTTCATTGCCGAATCGGGAATCGAAAATTTAGGGATTTGAGGGTTTAGTTTAGGGGAAAATAACGAGGGCTTGGTGGGATTGCTGAGGGGACTGGTGGAATGGAGGTTTTTGGTTGTTTTCGATAGAGACAAGTTGCGAAATGAATGCATTTGGTGGTCGTTTCAATGTTAAATGACAATTTTGTCCCTGTGATGCACTTTTTTTTTTTTTTGGCTATTGGTTCATTATCTATCCAATTAAATAAATTGCAACACTAGTCCCCAATCTATTTGACTTTGTTGCTGTTTTCACCAACTTACATTTCCTCGCACAAACATCCACAATCTTTAGCTTTGCAGAATTTTTCCTTAGCAAGAGAAAGAAGTGTTCTATTCTTATGTCGTTCAAACTAAAATGATGAAAAAGTATGAAGAGGGAACCTTTTTTTGTCGGTGGACAAGAAAGCTGGCTAACTATTCCTCTTTCAAAACGTCGCATCTTCGGGCTGGCTAGATGCGATGCAACACGAAAGCATAGACTGGAGCAAACAATGGTCGAACCACTCCGGACCACCTTTCCACCACTAGTTGCGGTCTATACATTTCCCCCAAAGGCTTAACTTTGGACAAAGTTCGTCCACTACAAAATTCTTCCATATCCACCAGTTCACATCCAACCCTTTCCCACTCAAAGCACTGTATAAATGTGCCTAACGCCAATGCCATCAGCCGTATAGCCATGCCGGACCCTGGACATGCCCTCCTCCCCACTCCAAATGGTAGAAACCCATTTGTTCTATCTTCAATTCCATCAAATCTACCAGGTTTGAACTTTGTGGGCTCTTCCCAGACCTTAGGGTCTATATGAATTGCCCAGGCATTTACTAACAACGTTGTACCACCAGGAATTTCGAATCCTTGTACGTTGCAATCTTGCGATGAACAATGAGGTCCAACTGGGTACAGCCTGAGTGTTCATTGATTATGCAGTGCAAGTATGATAGCTTAGGGAGATCTGAGTCCTCAAGCAATTTTCCAGGGGTGACTGTTGTAGATTTCAAACCGGGCCATTTTCAGCTCCTCTGGGTGATTTAGCAAAAGTGACAC
This sequence comes from Olea europaea var. sylvestris, assembly GCF_002742605.1. Lineage (NCBI taxonomy): Eukaryota > Viridiplantae > Streptophyta > Magnoliopsida > Lamiales > Oleaceae > Olea > Olea europaea. Next base: position 31,175,904 of record NC_036254.1, read on the forward strand.
TGCCCACTCCATGGTTAGAGCTATTTTGTGTGTTCCTGCTGTCAACATTGGCTTAACCAAGATGGAAGAAGGTATTAATTTCACGATTTATTATGTTTGGTTCGTATTAGACTAGACTGTAATGCATAGTATTCCACAGTGAAAAACAAGGATATTGAATTTGCTGCTTCTTTAATCCTGTCTAATGTGTTCAAGTTAAGGCTTATAAAATAGCACGTTTAAGTATAAAACATACTTATTTACTTACAAGTAAATTCAATTTTAAGTAATGCTTTTTAAGCTTACAAAACATGCACTTGGAATCAAAGGCACCCGGGAAAGGCTTACCAGAATGACTGCCTTGATGATTTCATCTGTGTAGCATTCTGGTTCTGTTTGTTGCAAGGACAAGAGTTCTTGAACAAGAGTCTTCCTTTTCGAACCAGTAATGGTGCTGCAATTCTCGTCAATCAAACCCTGTAAGAAATCATCTCTTTTTCTCTGCAAATTTATTAGTTTCTTCTCCATCCCTCTAAATCCCACCCATGTTAACAAAGGAATATAATCACAAATATCCATAAAATTTCCAGGCTTGAAAATTTCGTAATCCTCAATGGACCAGCGTTTTCCAGTAACCATCATCATTGTCACATTGTAAACCAATTCAGAGAATAAGTTTTTCAGGTTCACTTTCCTCCGGGCTGCATTGACAGAGCCCTGGAAATGAGTTTCATCAGTCCGGATGGATGCAAAATGTTGCAGATTGGAGGAGGAGAAAATATGTACTGTGGATAATCAGCGGAGATTCCTCCAGTGATCTCCATATGGGGAGAATCCAAGGGAGGTGTGATTGTAGCCAGGATTTTGCTTGCCAGGGAATCTGGACCGTTGGCAAATATGATATCATTCTTTGTGAAGCATTGCTCGACCACCGAGTGGGAGGAAATAAGGAGGATCCCACGGCAGCCGAAATGGAGATAGATGATGGAGCCTTTGGACAGATCTTGTAGAGCACAGTGGGGCAAGGTTTTGAGGTGATGGAGATGTCCGAGTACTGGAATAGCTAGCGGAATTGGTGGCAGGTTTCTTGAATAATTATTCACATTCAAAATCCTGAATATAAAGAAGATTGAAAAAATAAGGAGTAGAGAGCACCAGCATATCTCCATTTTTATCGAAGGAAAGATAGTCTAACCTACTGTCTTGCAACTCTTTTGTTTATATTGTGCGAGTACTTCTTTATTTTTCGTTCATGCATAGTTTTATGAACACTTGATTGCATAGTGTTGACTTGTTTTTTGTTTTCTTGTTTTCTGATCTTTCCTGGATGATTCCGGAAAAGATTATGTCAGGTTTATTGTAAATGGAAGGCAGTTTGTGACAGAGCAGTTCTTTTCTTTTTCCATTTTGGTAAGATCCCAAATTGGGATGTGTAATATTCTCTGCAGATAATATTTGTTTTTGCTGGCTTTCTACACTAACTATATTTGTTTAAAACGCTTTAATGGGTCTTTAATCTTTTATCTTAATCAAATCTCTGCTTTTGATATTGCTGAGGTTAAAATATAGGTAATCAGTGACATAATTGTGTGATGCTTTAGCTTATGTGTACTTTACTCCAAGTTCCAACTCCAACTCCGGTCCTAACTTCGATTCCAACTCCAACTCCATCTACAATTTGGGAATCTTGTGCTGACACATATGGCAACATGAGGAAATAACACATTTCTCGTACTCCGATTTTATTTTCAGCTTTCATACATTAATAATTACATGGAATGCTTTATATCTCGGTATCATCGATTGATTTGTTGGTCAAGAGAGGAAGGATTGGTAATGCGAGTCAGTACAAGAGCGAGCTTTTGGATCCGCCAATGGTGAAATGTATCGTTTGCTGGTGCTTTTCTCGATGGAGCAGCCAAATCGAGCCATATATGCTATTTAGGTTTCTTGTAGAGGCCAAGTCTTCTGAAGTTCTGTTCATTCTTGCATTGAACAAAGCAGATCTCTTTGTTGAAAACAGATGAAAAATTTCAGTGTTTGTAAGTGCTTAGTTTATGTTTTTACAGAGCTTCAACTCCTTCAACCTGCTTTTTTCGATTTATTGCAGAGTAGTTGAGACAAAAACAGGAAAAGCAGCAGCAGAAATTGTATGACTTTTCTATCTTTTCATTATAAGGGATTGACCTAGTTTTATACGAGTATTACTCAAAAGGAAAGATTCTACACTTTTTGTAAAAATAATCACACACACAATGAGTAAAATATAACATCGAATATTATTAAAATAACTATTTATTTTCGAAGACAGATAATATGAGAAGAAAAACACCATAGTAGTGTTCCTCAAAAGACTTAGGTCATTCGTACTTCAGTGCCTTCAGCTTTTTGAAGGATGTCCTTAACACCTTTTAGTTTGCCAAGAGCATCTCTCATGCTGATGCGCCCATCGGGAGAATCAACAGTGCAAGAAAGCCCAATCTTGAAGATTGTGACAAGGCAATCATCTTGAATTTCAGGCTTAGTGCATTTGCTCTCATCCCAAATATCTTTCCCATTTTGAAGTAGCACAGGGTCCAGCACTTGAGCCAAGTAGGTGGGAAAAGACTTCTCTACCCAGTTCTTTAGGCTTAGCCCTCCAGTGAAAGTCTGGTCAGTGGGGCTCTTCCCCGTAAACAGCTCGAGTAGAAGGATACCATAACTGTACACATCTCCGGCAATGGATGGCTTCTCCCCGAAGCCATATTCTGCATATAACGCTTTAATTGGTTAAAAACACTTGACGAACTTGAGCAAAATTTGACTTAAGTTAATAAACTTTTTTTGCTCCAAATCAATAGTTTATTTCCAATTAAACCAGTGTATCGAACAACAAAAAACCTGACCTGGCAGACAGAAAAGCCAACGTGGACTTACAAACTGTTGTTTTATATTTAAAACATTCAACTATGAAAAAAGCGTGTTTTACAAGATGAAGTTCAGTGACCAACAGTAGTAATTACAAGAATCGAAAGAACTAACCTGGTGGAATGTAACCAATAGTCCCCTTCAGAGTGTATGTAGAACTGATGGCTGTCTGATTATCATTTCTCTCAATCAACAACTTGGCAAGACCAAAATCTCCGACCTTGGGAGTCATGTCTGAATCCAGGAGAATATTGCTTGGCTTCAAATCACAGTGCACTATGGGAATTCCAGTTTCATTGTGTAAATATTCTACAGCAGATGCAACACCTATTGCCAAGTTGAGTCTATCCATAGCATTCAATCCCTTCCCATCTTCATACCTTCTTTTTCCTCTTATCCAATCATCCAAGTTTCCATTACTCATGAACTCGAAAACTAAAGCGAGGAACCCGTCATTCTTGTAATCTATGCTGGAGCATACAGTAATAAGTTTAACGAGATTCCGGTGCCTAATACATCTCAAAGCTGCACATTCTGCTAAAAAGATCTTCTGGGATTTAGCCATAGTCGTGTCAAGAACCTTAATGGCAACTGCAATTCCTCCTTGTATAAGTCCTCTGTAAACGGATCCAAAACTTCCTTGTCCAATCAGATTTTCTTCCTTAAAATTCTCGGTTGCCTGTCGGAGCTCATCATAAGAAATCATTTGATGCTGTCCCCTAAAGGATTCAAAATTTCCCTTCACCATTCCTTTTCCTTTCCTAATGTAGAATAGCAAGCCAACAGCAAAACAAAGTGCTACTATTGCAATGGGGATTACTATGATATAAACAGTCCTTCGACGAACATGGAAATGTTTACATGCCAAATCCAGGCAAAGGTTTTGGTTGCCTTCCAAATAAAGTTTCATTGAATTCGTAAAAACCGGAATTTTTCCTTCCAACCGATTGAAGGAGAGATTTAAGAGTTGCAGTGACATCAAATTTTCTAGATCAAGTGGAATTGCCCCAGAGAGCTGGTTGGAGGACAAGTCAAGAATTTCCAAACCTCTGACTTCTCCTAAAGTGGATGGAATTTGTCCTGAAAACGTGTTTCTGGCAAGTAACAATTGCTCCAAGCTCTTGCAGTTCCCAACTGACTCTGAAATATTACCTGATATTTTGTTGTCAGAAATGTTGATTGTCACTACATTTTCCAGGAGCCCAATTTCTACCGGTAGAGGACCTGTCAGATAATTCTGAGAAAGATTAAGGAATGCACTTAATTTGGGGAGTTTGAAAATTACCGTTGGTATGCTTCCATTGAGCCTATTATCAGACAAGTCCATGGAAATTAAATTTTGAAAATTTCCAAAAGTCGTAGGTATGCTACCCTCCAACTCATTCCTGGATAGATCAATCCTATTCAATTTTAGCAGATTGCCTAAAGAATTTGGGATTTCGCCAGAGAGATTATTATCTGCCAGTCCCAGGATCTGCAATTCTGTCAACTGCCCGATTTCTTCTGGAATTTTACCGGAAACTGAACTATAGCTCAAATTTAATAATTGTAAGCCCCTAAGCTCACCAATTGAGGGAGGTATAGTACCATAGATATTGTTTCCACCCATGTAAAACTTTGTGAGAACCTTTGAAAGACTGCCTATGGAGTTTGGAATTACGCCCTCAAAAAGATTGAAATCAATGGCGAGAAAGTCTAAACGGGTACTGTTAGACAGTAACTCAAGAAAATTAAGACCCTCTTTCCCCGAACTGACAATCCTATTGAATCCTATGTTATAAAGTCTTAGGTCAGGGAGGTTTCCAAGTCCTGGTGGTATAGTCCCGTGCAAAAGGTTATGCGCCATCCTAATGACATGAATGTTTGTGAGATTGTGCAAAGACCATGGAATAGTACCCGTGAATTTGTTGAAGCAAAAATTGAAGCCTAGAAGATTCGGAAGTGTTAGTCCAACGTCTCCAGGAAGATCACCAGACAAGTCATTGGAAGCCAAAGCCAAATAAACTAAAGAAGACATGTTGTATATTGAGGGAGGAACACTACCAGTGAGATTATTAATAGTGAGATCAAGAAACTTCAGATTTCGAAGAAGGGACAAATCAGAAGGTATTGAGTTACCTAGCTTGTTTGTGCCTAAATTCAAATCATTGAGGGAAGAAATGTTGGCTAGAGATGGTGGAATAGAGCCCGAGAGCTCGTTTCTAGCCAAATTCAAAACTTGGAGCTGTTTAAGGTAACTAATCTCTTCAGGAATTTGTCCTGAAATCTGATTTTGCATCAAATCCAGGACTCTGAGCTGTTTGCACTGGCTTATATTACGCGGTACAACATCTTCCAGGCTGTTGAAACTCAGGTTTAGAAAACGGAGGCGAGGAAGATTGCCAAACTCATCAGGGATTTTTCCTTTCAACTGGTTAATTTGTAGCTGAAGCGTTGTAAGGAAGGAGAGATTACCTACATGAGGGCTTATGGTACCAGTCATTCTAAGGTTTGAAAGATCGACTCGAACGACTCGCTGGCTTTGTTTGTTGCAGAAAACCCCAGTCCAGTTGCATGGAGAAAGATTTTCATCCCAAGTTGACAAAGGGGAATCAGGCGATTCCACGTTTATTTGAGACTTGAAAGAGATCAAGGCCTCCTTGTCAGTAGTAATGCTTAGAGAGGCTACAAATTGTAAATCAGAATAAGTGGCAATAAGTATCAACATGACAAGCAGAATCATAGTAAAGTTGGAGAAATCCATCATGAATGAGAGGAAGGATGTGTGAAGAAGGCAGAAACCAAGTAGTTTATTATATAGGGATCGAGGGTGGCGGGGGGAGTCAGGCTACTTCCTTTTGTACCAACTCAGTGACTTTTCTCAGTTCGACTTCTTCAGTTGGCATGCTATATGGACCAATGTGTTTTCTTCCCAAGACTATATATATATATATATATATAAAACATAAGAATGAATGGTAAAAATGGAAAATATATGCTAAGATGTGGGATCTCTTAAATATTTTAAATGAGAGGTGTCTCGATTGTTATAGACCTCATGCGAGGTTTCTATAAATTTCTCAAAAAGTAAGCAAAAAAAATACATATATTTTAGAGAAACATACAATTGACTTCTAGTCGACATGAAAATAAAAATGTAAAACATAACCAATTTAAATAGTTGCTTCAATTATCAAATATCATGACGGTGAGCATCATATGAAAAAAACATGTTTTTTCAATTGAATTATTATGAAATTATTCGTTGTTGTGATGTAAATTGCGATGGATCTTATATTTGTATCTTGGAGTTTACTTACTAAGGTTTCGAATTTTATAATGAAAAAATCCATCGTGATGATCTCCAATAACATATTTTTGTCTAAATTCGTGTTTTATTTATTTATTTGTGTGGTGTCAATGTACCATGTTACACATCCTAATTAACCATTGTTACAGCAGTATGAGTCAGACAACTTAACCCCCTTTTAAAATTGCTGCTTTTAGTTTTAGTATATATATCACACTTTCAAACCCCCGTCGATTTTGCATGCACAATTTCTACCTTCCCATAGTGCATTTTCTACAAAGATGGGAAAATCTTGTGGACTACGAGTTTTCTGTGACCAATTCAACGCTTTCAAATAAAAAATTGGTGATATCTTGTAGTATCACTGGGGCAATCAAAGTTAAACTAGATTTAAGTGCATGTTTGACAAAATTTATAATTGCTTTGTATGTTGATCAAACCATATTTTTATCTACACATTTTGCATAATCCATAACTTTTAACTACTTTTTAAACACATTCATTGAGACCCAACACTTAAAATATGAGTCAAGCAATATATTTGGTTTGATACTGATATACTTAGTGTTTGATTGAAACTCGCAAGCGTACTGGATCGATGTTCGAATAATAAAAATAGTGAGTTTCGAGCTTATCATTTTCTCGAGGAATAAGATTTAAAATATAGTTCAATAGCTAATATTCAATTCGAGTGACTAGTGACAGCAAAATAGTGATTTTGTCGTTGTTTATATTATTTTTAATCTATACTAATATGGCATGTAATTGTCATTTTATCGAATGTGAATGTTTGTATTGGATTCATAATTCACTCTACTTTCATCTATTTCAATTATGAATTAATAATCTAATTAATTCATGCATTTTTGACAATCGATAACACTAATTTGTTGAATGTTCTTTTTCAAGATACACCAACCTATAATTAACACGATCTGATCATATTATTAGTCCAAATTCATATGAAAATCATCATTTAGTTTAGGTTATCTACATTATTGCACATGTTATAGATATTATTCCTAATACATATTATCCATGTGTTAATTTTACCGCGTTCTAAATTTATTGTGAATATTCCTATACTACAACAAGTTACTAACTATGCAATTGATGGGCAAACAATTAAATAGTGCAATAAAAATGAAAAATCAGTCAAGAAATGCCTAAATTAAAGTCTTAAGTTGAAATAAACAAAAATAGAATTCATCAATAATTCAATACGAATGAAATCTAGCTAAATATGTTTCTAATGATAAACAACAAGAAGAAACAAAGAACATCACCCGAAATTTATAAATTAAAAAAAATGATGTCAGGATCTAATTCTTGTTCTTGATTATCAACCTCAAGATTTGATTATTCAAGTGTTTGATTTTTTTTTTATTCAATACCTTGCTAGATATATTCTCCTCTCCAACTTATAATGAATTTGTCCCTTGTTCTTGAATGATTTATGGTATGGATCTAATTTGAGAAACGCTCCATGGCTGCCCATGTTTTGTATTTTTTATGATGAAATTAGGTCAAGATTCATGTTCAAATTTCCTTCCAAAAATGTTTTAATCAAATAAATAAAGATGTCTTCGCACGCATAAATTTGTCTCTACACATTGTGGTCATAACTTTATCTCCTAATATCATTCAAAATGCATTCAAAAAACTAACTCAAAATGCTACACTTCTTCTAAATATAGAATTTTTCCAATTCGAACTTTTACTTGAAAATGGGTCTCAAACTTTAGTTGAAATTTTGGAATATATGCCTTTTGTGGTTGAAAATTGATTTGTAAAGATCATTTGATTATATTTCATTCTTTTTTGATTTCTTATTACATCCAATTGATCTTAGCAGTCTCTAATTATCGATTTGGAAACCATCACAAGTTTCGAATATTCGCACTTTAGTTCCCAAAATTTACATTTCGCGATTTTTTTAAATTTTTATTCTTTCTTCCAATTCTTAGTCAAATTAGTAAAATAGCAAAGCCACAGTAAAGAAGAATGGAAACCAATTAATAAACGTGAAATCAAGAATTGTTAATTATCATAATTGGGCCTTAGAGAGGAATGGTCAAGAATTAATCCCAAGGAATTCGATAATCACATTAAATTATAAGAAAATCCATACAGACTTGTACATACATAATTATAAGCCATTCACGGGATTTGATAAACAATTCATGAGTTCCTTACAATATGAAAGATACAACTAGTCATTCAATTGTTGGTCAAACAGTCCCTCATCAGTTTCATTATTGCCAATGGCCAGCAAAATAGTTCGACTGATCCGGTACATTGAGTTAGGAAATCGAACTTTTTATAGATTCAAGTTAATTTGGTGTTGAAATTCTTGAGTGAATCTTCAATAGTTTGGGTAAAGATCTTACAAACTGGTATCAAACCACTTGATGCCATTACATGAGGCAACCAGATTTATTAAATTCTTTAAATCCAAAATTTAAGTACTACAATTTTTTAAAAATGAAATATCAACTTATCAACAAAAAGGGCATCCATATTGTGCGTATAATTGTGTAATACCGAGCTCTTATTTCTTCTGATTACCATGTCCATTTAATTTAATTATATTAATATTATTTTTATTTCGTTTCGAATATCTATGTTGTTACAGTGGAATGTAATTTGAACGTCCTAAACGATCAACTTGAGTAGTAATTCTAAATCGAAGATAAATATAATTTCATTAAATTTATAATACATTGTGTGATATTTTTACTATCTTTAAAATTAGAATTGGAATCAAACATTTGTGGTAATAACCTATTTTCTCTTTTTAATAATAGATTGATTTAAAATTATATTAGTTCGCACCAATTTTAGGGGTGAATTTTCCTTAATGGAGCCAATTAAAAGTTTAGATGGTTGGTTGGGAATGGAATAAGTTACATGATAATGCCGACTAATGAATCCTTTTATAATTTTCAAAATACCACAATCATGGCCCTAAACAATACCGTCCAAAAGGTAAATAAACAAATTTGGACCTAATTTTACTCATTCCTAAAATAAATAAATAAATGAAAGTCAGTATTCATCCCTTCCAAAAAGAAAAAATCTGAGTTTTCCTAATAAAAGTAATAATTAATAAATTAGACACTAATCCATCCAAAGAATAACAAAATATCATTTTTTAGAATCCCAAATAAGTGTATAAACTATACTTCTCACCTAGCTCCTGTTTGGGATCCATTTTAATGTGTTTTGAGGAAAATATATTTTAGAATAATGATTTTTTTGAATAATGTGTGATTAAAAAATGAGAACAAGTTTTGAATTTACTTGTAATATTATTTTAAATGGTGACTTTAAATGGTTTGGTTTGAAGATTTGCCTCAAATCGTCCAAATCAAGCTGTATTCATCCCAATTTGTAGTGGTGTCAAACTATCAATATACCACTCTGCTTGTGCAATACGTTCTAACCATCCATTATTCATTCCATCCAATAACGCGTCACGTCACTAATAAATAAAATCTTGAAAAAACTTCTTGTGATTCATTTCACAACACTACAAAAGTTGATTGTCAATGAATTTGAAGTTTTAATATTTTCTTTCATACAGCCTTTCAAAAGCTTGGTTCAACATATCGGTCATTCAACGTAACATAATTTGAAGTTTTAACATTCTCTTTAATGTAGCCTTTTGAATCAAAATCTTGGTTCAACATATCGGTCATTCAACGTAACCTAATTTGAAGTTTTAACATTCTCTTTAATACAGCCTTTCAAAGTCTTGGTTCAACATATTGGTCATTCAACGTAACCTTTTACATTTGCACTAGTAAAATAATTTAGTTGAAAGCATGTTTCATTAAGTTTTATTTTTAAGTAAAAAAGTTGTCTACAAGAAATTAACTTGTCAAAATAAACAACTTACTTATTTTTGACTAAAAAATTATTAATTTATAAACTTACTTATTTATAAGTGGTTTTAATCTTAGCCAACAAAGTTGAAGATAAAGGAGCAATAGAGAAAATGATAGCAGTCAAATAATGGAGTTGACGATTATAAGAAAAATTGTTATTCCTTTGTTGATTCTTTGTATTGTGCATTTTTCTATAAAGACGGTGAGACTTGACAAACATGGAAAATCTTGTGGACAATACGAGTTTTAGATGACTATTTCAATGTTTGGTAAAGGGGGGAATTTTTATGATAACATAAAATTGTGGAAAGGGTCAAGATTTTGATAAACTCAAAATTAGTAAGATTGACTTAAAGCGACTGGACCATTAAATGCGACTCACTAAAGCCTAAAGTCTTAGGTAAAGATTAGGATAAAAGCTCTTAAAAGTATGTTTAAATGAAATATTTCAATGATTCATTTCATAATAAAACAATAATTGATTGGCAATAGTTTCAACCTCTCTCTTTCATATAGCTTGACAATTTACAGTTATCGAAAATTCGGTCAACTTAACCCCCTTTTAAGTTTACACAAATCACCCTTACAAACCCTATCAAATTTTGCATGTAAAATTTCTACCTTTGCATAGTGCATTTTCTACAAAGATGGGAAAATCTAGAGTAATCCGAGTTTTATGTGAATATTTCAATGCTTCCAAGTCAAAAATTGTTGATGTCTAGTAGTATCGTTGGCAACAGTCAAGGCTAAACTAGATTTAAGCGAATGTTTGTTAATTATAATTGTTTATAAGTTGATTAAACTCTATTTTTATCCACATTTTTTGTACAATTCACATCGTTTAACAAGTTTTAAACACATATTCATTGAGATCCAATGCTTAAAAGCTTAGCCAAGCAATATGTACGATTGATATCAATATACTTAGTAAGTTAGATTACACGTAGAATTGTTAAATTGAAATCCCACTAGTAAACTTAGTTGATTACTAAAACACGTGTTTGCTATAGCAAAACTACTTTGAGACACCAAAATTTAATGGGTTACCAATGTCGAGTTTACTGTAGAAAACACAAAGATAAATATTTCTTTTTTCAAAACTTACATGCAGACTAGGGGCAGAGGTAGTGGGGCGTGGCTGCCTGTCCATATGGAAAATTAAGAATAATTTGTTCAATATTGGCTCAAATATTTGTGTTAACCGAGCTTTATTTTAAATTCTAACCCAAGTTCAATGCTCAATTAATCAAATCTAGTTTAAGATGCTACAATTATTAAATACTATTTTCATGACACTTATGAAATGTGAATATCTTATTTTTAAATTAGGCATTTTATTTAATGCATGTTTGTCAATGTATTTGAAGTTCTTACGCGTCATTTTCCAACACGATTATAATTGATTGTCAATGTATTTGAAGTTTCAACATTTATTTTTCATATAAACTTCCAAAATCATCGTTCGACAAAATTTGTCATTCAACTGAATCTCATTTGTGTTTACACTTGTAAAATAATTTACTCAAAAGCATGTTTGGCTAAGTTTTACTTTTATTAAAAAAGTTATTTACAAGAAATTAGCTTGTCAAAATAAAAAATTCACTTATTTTCAAATAAAATATTATTAGTTTTAAAAGTTATAAGCTTATCCAACAATTTTCAAGAAAAAGGGGCGATTGAGAAAATGATAACAGTCAAATAAAGGAGCTATTTATTTGTTGGGCCTTTTAGATCCCTCTCATTTTTTTATTTTTATTTTTTTATATGAAAATTTTCAACCTTTGCATAGTGCATTTTTTCATAAAGATATGCCTAACAATTAGTCTAAATGTTAGAAACATATTGCCCTTGTTTGAGCTCCATTTTTTTCTAAAAATACATTTTTAATAGTATTTTGACATCATTTCAATCACACATTTTTCAATAAAATAATATTACATGCAAATTCAGAACATTTTCTTATTTTTTAACCACACATTTTCAATCAATATACTATTAAAAAATTCAGTCTTCTAAAAAAAATGAGGCTCAAACAAGGGCATTAATATAGTATTACCGCTAGAAAACTACTTTAGAAATGTTTAACGAACTTCGGTGGTCGTTGATGAAATTAACCCAAAAAAATTAAATTAAACAACTATTATTTGAAAACTCTTTTTTTTTTTACATATTATTTTCAACCACACAATTACATAATAAAATATTTTGCGCGTAAATTAAAAAATTTTCTTATTTTTTAATTATACATTATCCTGATTGTAAAAATCACTATTCTATACATTATTTTTTCCAAATAAAGGTTGTCATACAAGGGTTAAGGGTTTGTTCGAGCCTAATTTATTATGAGGTTGTCATACAAGGGTTAAGGGTTTGATTTTATGAGAATAAATTTTTAATATTGATTTTTTAAAAGAATATTTGACTAAGAAGTATGAAAAAATTAAATTTACATATAGAATTATTTTATTGAAAAATAAAACGTGTTACTAAAAATAAATTAAAAAAAAAGTTTTTAAATAATAGTCTGATTAAGCTCAACCAACATGCATATGTATTCATCCAGTCCATTAAGGCCCGTTACATGTACGGCCCAAATCCATGTCTATCTTGCGGTTGCCACTCTCTCGTAGTCATTTCCTAGATTCTTCTCCGCCTTCTCTATTTTCCTCTGCGTTTACTGCATTCTCTCTTTGAATTGGCCTCTTCAACTAGCTCTTGCAATCAATGGCTGAAGTTGAAGCCTCCAATACCCCTTCCCTGGCTGAGGTAATATCATTTTCATATTCTCATTTAATTTTTACTTTTCTTTATTTTTTTCTTCACTGTATTTTGTAATTTAATGATTCTCCGTGAAATTCTGTTATTTAGCTCCGAGTCTCATGATCTATAGGATTTGTTGTTGCCGGATCAGTTTTATTAAGAAGAGTTTAAATAATATTTTTTTAATTCAAAAATGTAATTGAATATTTTCGAGCTTAAAGAATTAATCGGTAAAAAGGGGCGCATCTTAGATAAATAAATGGATTTATGATGTATGATTAGAGTTTTTTAGTGAATCAAGCACTCTCGTATTAGGTTTGTAACCTGGGCTCTTCAGATACTGGAGCTTTATTAGAACTTTTAACATATTTTAAGCTGGTTTACTTAGGTTCACCAGACGAGCTTGCCGAAAGTATAAGCAGGCTAACACTTAGGTCTTGACTGGGCTCATTTATACCTCATCTGGGTTTTGGCTAAACAAGAACAAGATTGAAGACTTCTCTGGTACAATAGTTAAATTGAAATAATAAAAATCTCCATGGAAGAGGGGATATGCTTTATAAATTCACAAAAGAAACCTATACATACTGGGAGAAGTTCAAATTCCTATCCCTATGCATTCTCTACCACTTATTTCCATGTATAAAACCATGTAAATATATGCATTTCATATGTCAAAAGTTGATGTGAATCGTGGTATAACAAAGTTTTCAACACTTAAGTTGTAGTAGTTATATATTTTCGTTTACCAGATGCAAGAGTCTGAGTTCAGTCCTATAATAGTTGGTATTTGTGCAAATAAAATGAAGCTAAAGTTGTTACTACTGTAAAATATCCCTCTTCATTTATAACATATTGCTGAAATGAGAGTCGTTGTCTTTTACAGATTACAAAGGAACCTTATGCATTATATTGTTAGTTTTCCCTTCTATGGTCTTCTCTCATTTTTTCTTTCTGAATGACATGTTAACTTCTTCTTATGCTTCCCGAGGAATTAATCGTTGTTTAGAATTTACACTAAGTGCAAGTTTGCCATTGATATTAATGTTTAAGATCACTTATTTCTTAAAATTGTATTTTGCATAAATTTTTATTCTGTACTAGTATCTGATATACAACTTTTTCATTATAAATTGGAATCGAGGATATGCAATGTTGTGACAGATAAAACATTATGCTTCAGAAGTTTCATGTAATATTGTCCGCACAGTTCCTTTGCTACTTCTATTAAGGACACTAACCTTATTTCTGTAGCAAATTCTCTAAAAACAGAGATTTTTTAATCACCATTCAGTCTTCTAATAGTAAACTATAGCAGTAAATGGAAGGTTTATAATTCCAAAAGGTGTTATATACTAATTTTAATTTTTAAGTGTACTTCCATCAGTAAAATGTTATGTTTAAATCTAAGAGGCTCATCAAACATGTAAGGTTACAGACTTAATTTTTTGTCAGAAATTATTATTGTTGTACATGTGGCTCATATAAAGTGCAACCCATGTTTACTAGATCAAATTGGCTGATGCGTGGGTATTTTCTTGTACGGCCTTAAAGTCTTGTATGGGTTTATGCTAGGGTTAGTATAAATATTGATGATATAAAACCTATTAATCATACTGAATAAAATATTTTTGGTTCACTCCTTGTGGACGTAGGCATTCTTCAAACCATGTTAAATGCTTGTGATGATTTCTCTCTTTTACTTCTTTATTATTGCGCATAAAATCCAACAATTATTGAAAACTTTGGATCCTTCAGTAGTATCATATGTATCATTCATAAATAGGAAAAGTGGAGTACATATGAAAGGGGACATGGTAGTTATTAAATAACTGGGACTGAATCGTTTCAATGGTTGAGTTCAATCATCTGTTAAGGAAAATTGGTGACAATGTCACTTATAATGTTAAGGGTGTTGGTTTAAATGGAATGAGTCTGTGTGATCAGAGACTTCCTTTTAGATTACAAGGAAAAGTCTTCTACTTTTCAATAAGACAAGTCCTCACAAGACTGAGCATTCAGTGTTGGACTCTATAGAACAACATATACATAAGTTGAATCAATAAACACGTGTTTGTGCAATGTACATTTTCATCTCTTAATCATGCATCGTATTCTTAGAGTTGACAATAATGTTTCCAGAGATGTTGGAACTTGGGCCATTGTTTTGAAAAGAAATTGTGTTATGAGAAAACATTTTTTGTGCAAATGGTGGAAGGAAGTTAATGAAGTTTGAGACGCAATTAAGCTATGAAATTAGTTTAAGTTATTCAAATTATTCACCTTTCATTATTCAGTTTGATCTCCATCTGGCCCTAGAAAGCATGACTCGCTTTTTTTTAATTTACTTAATTCTTCTAGAATTCCTACGTGACACCAAAAGGCGACACTTTATACTGGAGAGGATCTTCCATAAATCTAGTCGGCATAAGTTTTATCTATTACTTTGATGGCATTACAAGTCATGTAGCAGATTGTTGAAAACTAATATTGGGCCTAATGACTTCAATTATATGTGAATATTTTTGTTTTCTTCGGTGCTAATGATTACTGAAGAGCTGCAAAGATGAGAACATTGAAAAATCTAACTTGTCAAGAGAAGAGCTTTAAAAAATTATAAAATTAAGAATAAAATTTTCTCTTCATTTCTGGTTTGAATTCATTTTCGCTGTTTTCGCGTTACTGATTATAGCATAACAATTTGGTTCTTTGATGAATAGCAATATTTACTGAAGGATAATGGGGAAAAATCAGAAATTGCTGCAAAATCTGTGGGAGAAACTGGGGATAAATCCTCAGTAAATGCTGTTGCCAAGGAAGTTGTTGCGGAAACTGAGGAAACCCCAGTTTCTGTTGACAATGAAGTTTCCTCTGCTGCTTCTCAGGAGAGTGCCAACGACTCTGATGGTGCTGCTGGAGAAAGCAATGAAACCAGTCCTGTTGATGAAGCCACTGGTGAGGTCAATCCAGCTGCCAGTGAAGAAAGCACTGACAGTGCTGAACCCGAGGATGCAGGTGAGCAAGAAGCTGAAGAGACTCCAGAGATCAAGGTTAGTTTGACTACGACCTCAATTGCAATCCTTTTTAATGATCGTGACCTACTTGATGTGTTTACTTTGTTGATTTACACATTTTGTTGCTCTTCTACTTGGGTTACCAGCTTGAAACAGCACCAGCTGACTATCGTTTCCCTACGACAAATCAAACCAGGCACTGCTTCACTCGATATATTGAATACCACAGGTAGGTTAGACTAGTTATGATGATACCTTATTTTAGCAATTTATGGTCAATTGTGTCTTTGCCTTCTTTACTAAATGCTTGTCTTTTCAGATGTGTTGCTGCAAAGGGTGAAGATGCTCCCGAATGTAACAAGTTTGCTAAATATTACCGTTCCATTTGTCCGAGTGAATGGGTATGTTGCATCTATTACATTGCTAAGAAAACAGATTTTCTATTTTCCTTATTTGAATGCATAATCCAGGGGAAAGTGAAGTAAGGGGAAGGATGTGTATTGGATCTTAGTGGTACAAATCGCTCTGTATAATTGATTAATAAGGAGAATGGATCACTTGCAATGACTTGATAACATGTTTATATGCGAGCAAGGGGTATGCTATAGTGCCAGTCATGTTTAACCAACTTGTTGGAAGTTTTGGCCACCTTTAATTCCTATAGGACCTATATTTTGCTGGAAATTTTTTTATTGTAGAAGTTTTAATATTGGTTTTCTATATCCTCTTCAATAGGAAATCTTCATTTTCTTGGAGTGCTAATTTTTTTCTTGTTACACCCTAATTATTGCAGTTAGTGACTTAGTGTGCTTGCTTTCTTTTTCAGTTTCTTCCTGCAATTTTTTCTTCTAATTTTCGTCTCTTTTAAGAGTTCTTGTGGCTTGTCCAATTCGCAGGCTGCTGTTGTTTCTTCTTCTTCTTTTACATCGTTTTTCTGGCTTCCACAATCATTTCTGTCCTCGTAGATAGACTGATGCGACATCATCTTTGCTTGCTTCCTACTTTTGGCTTCGCCTGTTTCATTTTTTTCAACTTCTGAAAAGCTACTAGCTTGGTACTGCCTTTTCCTTTATATTGCTGCCTTTTATTTCATCATCATTCTTCAGGAGCTTCTCATTTTGAATTTAGATTTGTAATCATAATTTGATTTCGTTGTCCTCTTTTATAAATTTTGAGGTAAGATCGACATTCTTATAAGTAATTAATACTTCATTTTATCAATAGACAATGTTGGGGTCAAAGCCAACCCCGCCCCCATCCGTCCCTCCTCCCTCCCTATACTATATTCGAATGAAGGCAGGTGGAGACTTGCTCCTTATGAAAAATAGATTTAATCACCGATAATACAATTCAATTCAGTACACTAGTCCCTGTTTGAAGGGGGGAGGGTGGGGGGACAATGTTGGGGTCAAAGCCAACCCCACCCCATCCGTCCCTCCTCCCTCTCTCTACTATATTCGAATGAAGGCAGGTGGAGACTTGCTCCTTATGAAAATTAGATTTAATCACTGATAATACAATTCAATTCAGTACACTAGTGCTTGTTTGAAGAGGGGAGGGGGGTGGAGTTTTCAAATAGTAATTTTTAAAGAATGTGCAATTAATAAGATTAATGGAGCCCAAACATTGCCCAGGGCTCGATTTCACTAGAGGACATGAAGTCCTCCATCTAATGGCTATCGTTCGTAGTGCCCCTTGAAAATATCCTAAATCCCCTCCACTCCTCACATTTCAAAACCACCAAAGCCCCTTCACACTTTTCCCCTCAGATCTAATTCACATTCTTCCTTCCCCCTGCATTTCCTTTTTATTCCAGAAATCCGGATCACCAACCATCATGGCGGCGACGGCGCGTGAAGAGAACGTATACAAGGCAAAACTGGCCGAGCAGGCGGAGCGGTACGAGGAAATGGTGGAGTTCATGGAGAAAGTATCAGAGTCTTTGACGGAGAACGAGGAGCTGACTGTGGAGGAGAGGAATCTTCTGTCAGTGGCGTACAAGAACGTGATAGGAGCGAGGAGGGCGTCATGGCGGATCATATCGTCTATAGAGCAGAAGGAGGAATCGAGGGGGAATGAGGACCATGTCAGCACAATCAAGGATTACAGATCTAAGATTGAATCGGAGCTTTCCAATATTTGCGATGGAATTCTAAAGCTGCTTGAATCTAAGCTCATCGTCTCGGCATCTTCGGGTGATTCGAAGGTGTTCTACATCAAAATGAAGGGGGATTATCATCGGTATTTGGCTGAGTTCAAAACTGGTGCTGAAAGAAAAGAGGCTGCTGAGAGCACCCTCACAGCCTACAAGGCTGCTCAGGTCTGTTTACGGTACATATTTATGGAAATCAGATGCAATTTTTCAAATTTTTGCTAATTTTGTTTTCACTAGTCAATGTTGAGTTGCACTTTATAATGAAATAATTTATAACTGCCAAAGTAATATTTGAATATGTATGAATCTTAAATAATTTAGAATTAATTTCAAGGAATATATGACAATGAATGTATCATTTATTTAGAGTCCGTTTGGTACATATTAATGTAAAAATGAGAATGAACAATATAGCCATTATGGCCCCACACAAGAGATAGTGATTCAAATTTGGTGGTTTGATGTGATGGATAACGGTCATATTTTTCATTTTAATGAAGAAAAAATGGAAAACAAATGGGTGCTTAGCCTCCACTTGGCTCCCATTAATTTTAATTCCATTATATTTCATTTTTGTCTCTCCAATTTTCAATCACATAATCTTCTATAAATTAATATTACACGTAAATTGAAAATTTTTCCTTTTTTTTTTCAACCACTCATTTAAAAAAAAATAAAAAATTCCATCCATTTTCATTTATACAAAATGGGTCTAGACGGGGGGCTTAATTTCTAATTAAGTAAAATTGGATGTTAGCATATATTGACGTGAATTATGAAATGCATTCTTAAATTTTAAATTCTAATTAACTTATAATTAATGACATTGAAATCAATAAATGAAAATGAATATTAATTAAATAAATGTGAATGTTAATTAATTGAGAATTAATAATTCATATACCAATAAAAGTAAACAGGTGAAATGAATCTTTCAAATGTACATTTACATTGATGATAACTAAATAATTAAATAAATTACATACATATTGAAAAACGAAAAGTAAAGTATTATTAAAATAATTGAATTATAATAAGACTAAAGTCATCTAAAAAATGATTCTCATTTCATGTGATACTTAATATATTATAGGTTTTATTGAATCTTGAGATTGACTTGTGATAAATTTAACAGTTTATTACCAAAAATCTATATTTTTCAGAAAAATAATGTTTACCTATTTTGTATTTACTAATTAATGTTGAAAGAGTATTGCACATTATTCTGTAATGCTTTATAAGTACAATGAAAGTAATATTTAACCACATATTCACCATTTTGATCTAAATATGATAGAAATGTGAACATCTGTAAATAAAAGGCTCATTATTATACATGCAAGTAAATAGTAAAATACACTTAAATGTGAGTATTAGAATTACAATTAAATGTATAAATGAAGATGAATGGCAAATACGATACATGAATTAATGTGAATGTTAGTTAATTTAGAACTAATACCAAGGAATACGTACGTGAAAATGAATGTCAAATCATTTATACTAAATGAATATAATTTAATTTTCAATTTAGTGAAAATGAATGTTAATTAACATACATGAACGTGAATAATGAACTGCACTCTTGAATGTAAAATTCTAATTAATATTAATTATATGAATGTGGATATTAATTAATTGAGAATTAATAATAGGGACATAGACCGAAATACTAATTAAATGAATGTGAATACTAATTAAATGAATGTGAATGTTAATTAATAGAGAATTTAATATAGGGAATACGTGCATGAAAAAGAATATTGTAGTATTTATTACAGTTTATATATTAAATACATATTGAAAAACGAAAAGTTAGGTATTATTGAAATAATTGAATTGCAGTGGGACTATAATCATCCAAAAAGTGATTCTCACTTGATGTGATATTTAATAGATATATGTTCATTTGGTGCTATACATACATTTCATCCTAAAATCAATATTTATGGACTGTTTTCCAGGAATTAACCATCAACCCTTTCAATGACATTATAGATTTCCTTTGTATATTATGTATGTTAATTGGTGAATGGATAATTACCCATTCGCAATTACTTGAAGCCTCTAATGTTTTTTTCCCCATCTCCTGGCAAACATATTGGTTTTTATGTTTAAGTCTTAACCTTCTAAAATCTATATATCCGATGCCTGCTACTCATCTGTACACCAAATTTGATTATAAATCCCATTTTACCTTAAAGAAAATGATTTTTTTTTTTTGTATATATATATATATATATATATATATATATATATTTTGGGGTATGTGATACTGTGTAAGGCACTAAGGTAGATCTAATGGACGGATGAAAAAGGATTCATGGAAGTGGCTTCAAATTTATTGGATTGAAAGTTTACTGTAATGTTGTATTTACCTTTGGGGTAAGTTGTTTGTGTAGATAAAGCACGAGGTGTTGGGACAAAAAGAAATCTATAAATTGCTTAAAGATTTGTCAGCCATTTGTTGTACGCAAATTTACGGAAACTTAACGTTTTAAAATTTGTTGTCATCCTTGGTACTTCAAGATTCTCCTGCCCAATCTAATACTGTAGTATGTTGTCTTAGATAGGGATTCCTTACGTTGATTAATCTGCATATGGTGCTTAATTATTAAAATTTTGTCTGGTAATTCTTGTGTATAAACGAGCTAACGAGTTTCTTATTTTTTATTTTTTTACAGAGTATGTAGAGATATGCTTATCATCTTAATTTCCATGTTTAAAATGAGTTTGTGCTTCTTGCCTTTTCAGGACATTGCCAATGCAGAACTTGCGCCGACCCATCCAATTCGACTTGGACTGGCTCTGAACTTCTCTGTGTTTTACTATGAGATTTTGAACTCTCCTGACCGTGCTTGTAATCTTGCGAAACAGGTAAGTCTACACCTATATCCTTTGTTTAGAACTTCATGAATTAGAGCTTTCCTCGCCATGCTTAAAAGTTACTAGACTTGCTTACTGGAAAATTAAATTTTATAACTTGAAGAAAAAAGTAAGTTCTGTCTCATTGTGGAAGCTTTGGTTCATGGGTTCACCTTTCCGTTTTAGACTTCATCGTGATCAGTTTTATGATGCTAGTTTCTTCCCTACTTTGGCCAGGCCTTTGATGAAGCAATTGCCGAGTTGGATACACTAGGCGAGGAGTCCTACAAAGACAGCACTTTGATTATGCAACTTCTTCGTGATAACCTCACTCTATGGACCTCTGATATGCAGGTATTCATTTATGTAGGACTCAGTGTTACATGCATGTCAACATTTCTTTCGATTTATAAACTATCAGCGCATTTTTTTATATGTAGTACTTGATATGACCAAACTGTAACCATTGTTGCTATCCAACCAGCCTTACCAAACAACTATGGTTTCACATGCTACAAACTTCTCATTTGGCATTTTGTTTTCTTTTCTATGGTATTTGATTTATCTCTATATGGGTTCTGCTACAGGAGGATGGAGCTGATGAGATAAAAGATGCTCCAAATCACGATGATGACCCACAACAGTAAGGGTATTCGTCCTTGAAGGAGATTTTCACTTTCTATTGGTTGCTTTTATTTGGGGAAGCTGATTTTATTCCTTTCCCTGCTATTCTGGATTTTATTCTTAGAAAAGTTCTTTGTTACTGAATTGTGCTTGATTGATATAAATGGCTCTCCCTTGCAGCCTCTTTTAATTGTAATAATTTGAAGTGAATAGTTACTTAAATCGATAATAGCACCATGATTCTTTTATACTCGGTGCATTCACGTTAACAAGTGTACATATTTTAGGGTAGAACCAGCATTGGACATTTATTTAAAAAAAGAAAAAAAGAAAAAAAAAATTACAACAACAACAACAATTAAACAAAACAAAAATTGATGATGGTCATAAACTTCCTTCATCTAACACCACTCCACTCCACTCCACCACCAAATCGCAACCTCAAATCCACAATCCACACCCTTTCGTCCACAAAAGGGCCACCCATATCTGCAAAGTTAGTGCTGACCAACACCCAGACACCATTTTGCTAGCAATGGAAAGCATGATTCATCTAAGTTAGGGTTGAATGTTAAAGATGAAGAGTAAAAAAGGGATGGCAAAGTCGATTCAGCTGATTATATCACGAGTTAGCGATTGAAGGATTGATAGTAACTGGAATTTGGGGAATGCTAAGGCTTTACAGACTAGAGCTCCCGCCATTGTCAGCATCGTCAATGGTTCCTTCATAACGACAACAATCATGACCTTGGTGGATTGACGATGATGTTTGATAGATTGGAGGTGGTGGAGTTGGTGGGGGTTGTAGCCTGTAGGGGAGGTGATTCTGCCTCTGGCAATTGGTGGTGAATAATAAAAAGAATTTTAAAAAAAAAAAAAAAAAAAAAAAATCTTAAATTCTGATTTTTAAAATGACAGTGTGGTTTTGAGAGATGGGGGTAAATTTGGGAAGAGTTGAATTAAGTGATAGGATGAGATGGTAGAAGATAACTGGAAGGTAGGATGCAATATATAACTGATTTTGAAAAAAAATAAAAAAAATCTTAAATTCTGATTTTTAAAATGAAATTTTTTCCACGAATGCATCTCCCTTTATAAAAAGAAACGACTTTGCTATATGTACATCGATCCCCCTCACATGGGGACGAGTCCAAGCATTAAATGGGCTTGGACCTCTCCCCTCAGGGGCGGAGCTAAGAATATTTTTCGACACGGGCATAATAAAGCCGAACTTTGAATTTTTGACTATGAATTTAATAATGATAAAAATATAAAACAATACTACCGCAAACTAAAAATGATATAGCATTGTTCTATGAAAAAATGTCATCAAGAAAGCTCAATATAGGCCAATTACCTTGCAGTTCAATTCACATCATCCAATTACTTAAAGCAATTCAATTCACGTATCACAAATACTGGAAGCAAAAATAGAGCTATTCGCTAAGCAATTCACGGACACAGTGGTAATAATACTGGAAGCAAAAGCAATTCACATTTCACAGAGCAATGAATTCACTGAGCTAACTCCATATACAATACAAAACAAATACATGATTATGATGATTTTACCAAAATAAATAAATAAATCACTAGTCTGCTGCTAAAGAATTGAAATTGAAATCAAAATCACCTTCTTCGGTTCTTCTGGGCTCTGGCTTCTTCTTCTTTCGTTGGGCTGGCTGGAACTGGAAGAAACAATAGCCGGTTCTGCAATTCAGGTGGTGGTGACGGTTGGCGGTTAAAGTTGCGGTGGGGGATTGGGAATGCTAGAGTCAGGGGCCAGAGATTTGAGCCCCTAATTTAGGAGATGCCTGTAGACAATGGATTGGAATTGGAAGTCGGCGAGTCGCGAGAAGGGAAGCGAGAGTTGAGAGAGGCGATTCATATGAGGGAGCAAGGGTTTGGTCTTGATTTCAGTTGAAATGAAGAGCTTGATTGAATGAAAACGGGTTAATTGAATTATGATTTCGGGTCTACGTCAGTAAACGGGTCATGGGCTGTAGGCAATTGAGCTTCTATTTGGGTTGGAGACTTGAACAAGGCTAAACAAAATTTATATTAAAAAATTAATAAAAATTTGGGTCTACTAGAGCCCAAAAGTTCAGATGCCCGTATTGGACTTAATGGGATTCCGCCCCTGCCTCCCCTCGTGTGAGGGGAGTGTGTGTAGAAGGGTTTGCCTTTCATTCCAATCTTTCAAGCCTTGAAATATGGCCAAAACTCAAGTGTTAAACTCGACGCGGGTTTCAATCTTTAACATCTGTCAAATCTCAAATTATGAACGAGAACGCGTCCAATATTATTGAAGAATCTTCCGATCCATTTTCGTTGGGAGTCAAGATGCTATCAATTTCCGTCCATCACGTTGGGTGTAGACATTTTGTTAAAATCTATTCCCATATAGTTGGCAAATAGATAATAAAAAGAAACTTCTTCCAACATTAAATTTCCCATTTGACTATCATTAAAATAAAACTTTCTTTTCCTCAAACTTATTTTTAATTAGACATTTTTACAAAAATTATTTTGCACATAAATTGAAATTTTTTCCTTCTTTTAATCACATATCTTTCAAAAAATTACTATTTTAAAATTCATCTTTTTTAAAAGAAACTATTTTTAGAGGGTGTTTGACACCCATTTTTATAGAGAAAAATGAATTTTAGAATAGTAAATTAACGGAGAATGTGTGGATGAAAAATAACGAAAACTTTTTTATTTATATATAATATTATATTAATAAAAAAATATGTCATTAAAAAGAAAAAAAATATATATTTTGATAAAAATGAAAATCAAATGTGCTTAATAATTGTCTAAGGAGGGCTAAAGTCGAGAGCAAGAGGGCCATCATTTGTACTGTAATCATCATTCAACATGCCAATCACAACGGTCACTAAAAATTTCCCAACGTTCAAATTCCCCAGATTAACATTAACCTAAAAGTAACAATCACACGCGTACGGCTTGGATCAATTTCGGTTATTCGTCAAATGGTTAACACGTTGAGTTATCTACTTTTCTCTGTTGCTGAGTTGTCTATCAATGAGCAGAGACAATTTTAACCCCATAAATAATTTTTTGTTTCTCTCTCATTGAAGATCCCTCTCTCTCTCTATATCTCTGTGTATATATAAGTCTCCTTCTCCAGTTATCTTCCAGTACTAGAGCCTCTCTCTCCATAATTAGCATTTCTACAGTTATATACTGTTCTCTCTCTATTTAGCAAAATTCCAAGTATTAAGGGACAAAATGGCTTACTGTAAATCAATGGTGGCTTTGGTTTTTGCATTGTTGGCTGCAATAGCTTTAGCTCAGGCTCCAGCCGCCACGCCAAAGGCATCTCCGGCAGCGGCTCCCGTTGCGTCTCCACCACAGGGAGGTGCTATTCCAACTCCGGCACCAGCCTCAGCTCCTACAAGTTCATCACCCTCTGAATCTCCATTGCCTTCTCCTCCTGCGCCTCCCACTCCTGGTGCACCCACCGCTACTCCTCCATCTATCGCCTCCGCACCCGGTGGCGCCGCTCCTAACTCCTCACCCAACGCCGCTGCTTTTAACAGAGTATCGATTGCTGGATCTGCAGCTGCAGTGTTGTTCTTTGCTGCTTTTTTGCTCTAGACCTACTGATCTAGTTCGAAATATTCACTTTTCCGGCAAGCATGAAGATTAGGGTTTTGTTACTGTTTGATTATTTAGTTTTACTTTTTGTGTGCTCTATTTTTTAAATATTCTTTTTTATTTGAGTTTTGCGCTTTTGTTCATTAAATCCATTGGCTTGTTACACTTTACACATTGTAGAGATCTCTGTCTGTTGTGCTTAAAAATAAATTAATGTCTATTGCTGGAAAAGTGTTCTATTTTAAAAGTTTTGGATTAAATTGCTAATTGAGAAATGTAAGAGGGATCAATCATGCAACATTTTGAATTATGATTCTATTATTAGCAGCTTGTATTGCGGGGAAACAGATATCACGTGACGTGACAGCTGTTTTGGAATTCCATGTGCTCCAGCGCAAAAGCTGCTGTGCAACAAAATAAAGTGTACTTTCCTTCTCGAGGATTGGCGGATCTATAACAATTATTTTGTTAAAACTATCATATATAATTTTGTTATATGTATTGACAATATTCACCAAATGATAAGATTGTATATATGCCCTTTTCACATACATATATTTTGCATGTTGTGTTCCCGCGTCGCTTATGGAGGTGCTTCTCAAGGAAGTAGTCAGTGACGGATCTGAGATTTTGAGTGAGCACGGACAACTATCAACGATCGGTTGCAATAAAACAATAAAAATTAAATATAATAATTATTTTGTTAAAACTAACATATATAATTCTGTTATATGGATAAACAAATATTAACTGAGTGACATAGTAGTTAAGTTTTGTATAATTCAAAGAAAGAGAGATCACATGTTCGAATCTCCTTTCTATTTGCATTAGTTTTGATAAAAATTGTAAAACTAGAAAAGTTGTACAATAAATTGGTTTGGAAGAGATTCAATCCCAAAACTTCCAATTTGTAAATGGAAACTCTAACCAAGTGAGCTTCAATAGATTTTAAAAAATAAAATAAATTATCAGACATATAATCTAAAACTTTTATCTATTGTCAACAAAAAAATTTGTTCCTGACGAATTCAGCATGCGAGGCCGTTGGTGCTAATTGGGTGCTAAATCCACCATTGGAAGTAGTAGAGAAATTGAAAATGAAATTTGAATCTGATTTTGAATTTCTTAAGTAACGCCCTTAAGTGCATTTTTTTTTTTTTTTTTTTTTTTTTGAATTTTTTTTAAAATATTTTAATTTAATACAGAAGCCCCTTGCTTCGCCTTTCTAACTGTAGATAAAGAATTTTATTTATAACCAAAGAATTAGGTCAAATTTCATGACCCAATTACTTCTTAAAAAATTGTTGAATCAAATTAGAAAACCAAACTTTTGCTGGACGAAATACCCAAGCGATCACGTGGTATGAACATTGTGATCGCATGGTACAAGAATTTGAGCAGCTGTAAAACAGCATACAATTGCTGCGATTGTAGCTTTTTTAGTTTTGAAGTATTTATCAAATAATTTCAATTCAATAGAACATTTCCCTAAAAATTATTTTTCAATTCGAATGGAAAGGTTAGTAATTTTGAATTTAATGGAAAAAATAATTAAGAATACCATATATGTTACCTATGCTTGTTTGACTGTTGTTGCTTTCTAATCTAACTCATAAAAAAGGCAAAATGGAAATGGGATGCCCTGATTCGAAGTCCTTTGAGGTAGGAACTGTATATTCAAAGGGGTTTAATTTAAATTTTTGTAAATAAAATTATGATGCGTATCGAGATTTGAATGTATAAATATATAGTGACAAGTGATAACATGATAAAGTTGTAATAGTAACAATTTAAAATACAACCATGCTAATCTGCTCATGTGAGGGCTTAGTGGATGACGTCGATTCTAGCAAATCCGTAACAATTATCCCATCTAAAATTGGAGATCACATAGCTCCTGCTTGATGGTTATTATTTCGGGAAAAACAATATTTTGAATACTGGTTTTGAGGAAAATGTGTGGTTGAAAGTTAGGAGTTTTTTTCAAATTTACGTACAGAATATTTTATTGTGTGAACATGTGATTTAAAATGAATATGTAAAGAAAAAGGCAGTGGCATAATGTTTCTAGAGTAAAATTTAATCTCAAGTGATTTCCTTTAATCTTGATTATCATTTGATGTATTTGTTATATGTATTGCTTATGATCGATTTTGTAGTTACTAGTCGGTGGAGAATGTACAAACTGATTGTTGAGACCTGCTCGAAAATTTACCATTTTATATATCTCCCCATACACAAACCAAAATTATTACCTTTCTTGATTATTATTCCAAAGCTCATGACTGTCCAACAAAGTTTTGATTTCAGACCATGCAATTTTCATTTTTGTATTTTCAAGATATAACACATTTTTCCCCAAAAATTAAAATAACAAACCAAAGTGGGATTCAATTCCCACCATTTTTCCTACTGTTCTCTTTATTCTTTCATTTTCTTCCCTTAACAACTATTTCACTAGATTTACTTCAGCAAAAATGCTAGCTGCTATGGTGATTGCAGGAGTACAAGTGGCTATTTGTATTTTCATGGTCCTCCTCCAATTAAAAGGTTCTCTCAATAAAGTGTAAAATTTGAGTATGATGGTCTTGCAAACATTTAAAAGTGAAGTGGCTTGAATTGAGTCTCTGCTTAATGAACTACATTTTCAACTACTAGCACTATGATTACTCTCGTGTGACAATATAAGAGCTAATACTTAACTATCAATCCTATTTTACATTCTCCAAAAAACCATATGAAAATTGTTTGTCATTTTGTTTGAGAGAGGGTCCTTCAACAATGAGACACATTCCATCTGAAGAACAATTGGTTGATATTATGACAAAGGCCTTGCCAACTCGATTGTTTCTTGACCTGAGAACCAAGCTCAAGATGTTGCCCAACTTGTGATATTGAGGGAGGACGTTAGAAAGAATTCATTAGGGTTTACCAACATTTTCTATATTTTTATATCTATTTATTTTATTTATCAAGAGAAAGAAGTATAAACATTTTTAATCGATTATACTTAATTTTGATATCAATTTTTTGTATATGAAAATACATCTAAAACTCTATATAGTTTACCTTTTCTTTTATTAGGAAATTATAAATTAAGAGAATATATATTCTTTCGGCTTACTGGCGCAAAATCCCCCGTTGTCGAATATCTCTCTATTCTTTCATTTTGGCAATAAAATCCTCCTATATGACCTTTGATGTGCAGAAGACTTTATTTTCTTTCGCTTTCTCGATAAAATCTTGTAAAATGATTAATATAATCTCATATTTAAATAAAATAAACAGAAATAATAAAGAAATAATTTCAACCATTGTCTCAAAATTTTCAAAAAAGTGCAAACGAATAAATAATAAAAAATAAAAGATTGAAAAAAACCTTCTTCTTTTCAATCTTCCCTATCTCCTACCACCACCTTGTTTCTCCCATCTCTCTCTCTAATAAATTAATTTTTTTCTACCTTAAAGAACTGGACAATACCTGTTTGAATTTGGTTTAAAGATTGAAAGATTTGGTTAAGTATAAACTTGAAAAGTGATTTTGTGTCAATTTCCAATCAAATATTCAAACTGGATTCAATAGTCAAATTATAAAAATAAATAAACTAACTTGTTATTCTCGTCGAGTAAATCATCGTAGTATATTTGGAATTTCAAAATTAATTCTGGATGAAATAGAAATTATAGTCCAAAATTAGTAGGAAAAACGAGGAGAGGAAGAGGGGGAAATCATATAGCATTGCAGCTCAGGTGGCAGGCTAGCGCTAAGTGAGCGGCAAGTTAATGACAAGTGGGCGTAAAGTTTCAATTGAATATATGTCTCTAGCGCTCGAGCGAAAGACAGCGACAAGCTAGTTACAACAAGAAATGAGTCCCTTTTTTAAGGTTGCTAAATTTTGTGGCTTGTTTCTTCACTCACAACATTCCTTGTTTATATATAGGACCATTTGGATATCCATTATGATCATATATTATTTGCATTGAGCATTATATCAAAATCTCTTACAAAAACTTTCCAAAAATCATTCCATAATTATTTTCTTGTAGAGAGAAAAAATTCTTTCGAATTCGCTATTGCTTGTGGTTTGAAGTACTTTTATCACAAGTTTCACCCATTGTATCTTGAAAAATAAATGCCATAATTCGTTAGCACCATTTCAGGACAATTTTGTCTTAATAAAAACATGTTAATAGCTTGTCTCAGATTTCTTTTTCAAATGGAAGAAGGCAATAGAAAAATTAAAAAAAAAAGTCTATTTTACATTTTGAAGCAAACTTTGTTGAAACTGGTTGTCATCAAGAAGCGTAAGATCTCCAGTGATGCATCGAGAAAGGACACCTCTAAGAATGCCAAAAAGTTTAAAGGCAACCGTTACAATTGTGAAAAAGTTGAACATCATTCAAACGGATGTTGAAAGCTGAAGAAGACTACTCAAGCAAACATGGTTGAAAGAGATACCCTATTTGAAGGGGTTCAGGAAATGAGTCTATCCGAGATTGTTTTTGAACGCAACACAGATGGTAATCCAATGAATTGGGGGGTCAACACTGGTATTACCAATCATATTTGTGCAGATAAGACTGTGTTATCAAACTATCATAAATTGAGAGGAGAACAATTGTTTATGGGAAATTTTGCAAGTTCGAAGGT
The DNA here is from genome assembly GCF_002742605.1 of Olea europaea var. sylvestris. Taxonomy (NCBI): domain Eukaryota; kingdom Viridiplantae; phylum Streptophyta; class Magnoliopsida; order Lamiales; family Oleaceae; genus Olea; species Olea europaea. Next base: position 31,205,662 of record NC_036254.1, read on the forward strand.
TGAAGGACTTGGGAATTTCACATTGAAAATGACTTCTGGGAAAGAACTAGTCCTCAATAATGTTCTCATGTGCTTGACATTCGCAAAAACCTAGTTTTGGGATCTCTACTTGGCAAGATTGACTTTAAACTTGTATTTATATCGGACAAGTTTTTACTTACCAAAAATGATATGTATGTTGGTAAGTGTTATCTTAGTGAATAAATGTTCAAAATGAACATCCTAACAATTGTACTAAAAAACATTATGAATAAATATTCTATTCATCTTATATGCTTAAGTTGGCTTGTTTATGGTATAATCTATTAGGACACATTAACTACAAATCTATGCGCGAACTTATGAATTAAAGTTTAACTTCGGCGTTTAAGATTGATCTTAATCATCAATGTAAAGTATATGTTGAAACAAGATTGGCCAAGACACATTTTCACTCTATTCAAAGGAACACGATACCTTTAGAGTTAACATATAGCAATATATGTGATTTGAAATTGGTCAAACTAAAAGTGGTAAGTAATACTTTATAACTTTCATCGATAATTATACAAAGTATTGTTATGTCATTCTACTACGAAGTAAAGACGGAGCCTTAGATATATTTAAGCATTATAAGATGGAAGTTGAGAATCAACTTTGGTAAATGAATAAAGAATATTCGTAGTGATAGATATAAAGAATAAAGGGGCACCATTGTGAGCATGAAATTATTCATCAAACAACGACAACTTACCTCGATCGAATGATGTTGCTGAATGCAAAAGTCGAATTCCTAAAGAGATAACGAATTCAATGTTGTTAAGTTTGGATTTACCCCATAATTTGTTGGGAGGAGGCTATTTTTTCGACAAATAGCATTCATAACAAAGTTTTCCTTAAGAAAAAATGGAAAAACTCCATATGAATTATCGAAATGTCATCATCCATTCTACCAACACTTGAAAGAGTGGGAATGTTTGGCTAAGGTTGAAGCCTAAACAAGTGAAAAATTGATCCTAAGACAATTGATTGCATATTTATTTGATACATCAATAATAATAGTGCATATTGTTTCCTCTTACATGAAGGAACCATAATTGATTCGAGAAATGCATAGTTCTTCTTGAATGTTTTTCATGTAAAGACAAGGAAAATACAACTCCAAATAAAAAACAAATTATAAAACTACAAATGACACTTCAAATAAGAAAGAACCAAGATGTAGTAAAACAACTAAACTTCTACTTTGTTTGGCCAAAATTATATAACCTACTTGGTAAAAAATAATTCAAAGACTTTCGATGAAGCGGTGTCTACACCGAAAGCACCGATTGGAAAGAATCTATCAATAGAAAGATAGATTTTATAATGCAAAATCATACTTGGAAATTGGTTGATTTACCTCCTGGAAATAAGCCTTTAGGATGTAAATGAATTTTCAAAAAGAAACTAAAATCGGATGGGTCTATTGACAAATATAAGGCTATATTGGTTACTCTAGGATATAGATAAAAGAAAGGATTTGACTTCTTTGATACTTACTCACCCGTGACTGGAATTACTTCGATAAGGTTGTTGATTGCAATTATCGCAATATATAATTTTGAAATTTATCAAATAGATGTAAAAAAGGCATTCATAAATAGTGAGTTAGAAGAAGAGATATACACAGAACAATCTGAAGGGTTTGTCACTCCTAATCACAAACAAAATGTTTGTAAACTCGTTAAGTCCTTGTATGGATTGAAACAAATTCCTAAATAATGACACCAAAAGTTTGACAAAATGATGCTGCCGAATGAATTTAAGATAAATGAGGGCACCAAGTGTGTATAAATAAAACAAATGCCAAAAGCCAAGGTGATTGTATGTCTATATGTAGATGACTTGTTAATAATGGGTAGTAGTCACGTAATAATAATAAACATTAAGAGAATGTTAATGAAATATTTTGATATGAAAGACTTGGATGTGACTGATGTGATATTAGAAATTGAGATTTCTAAAACATCGGATGAATTGCATATTTTCAAACTCATTACATTGAGAGTATATTTAAAAGGTATAATGTGCTTGAAGAAAGTCATGCGAAAATCCCTATTAACACTAGTTGACACTTAGTAAAAAAATAGGGGTAAACGCGTGTCACAACTAAAGTATTCGTTGGTTATAGGCAATCTAATGTATATTACAAACTGCAATTGATCGAATATAGTATTTTCTATGAATAAACTTAATAGATTTATAAGCAATCCAAAACATGATCTTTAGAAGACTTTGATAAGGGTTCTTAGGTATTTGAAGTATATCTTGTGATATGAGTTGGAAATTCGACATGAAAGATTTCAAGTCTACTAGTGGTTTTGTATTTACCATTGGCCGAGCTGTCGTGTCATAGGAATCAACAAAGCAAATGTGTATAGCTCGACCAATGATGGAATCGAAGTTTATTACTTTGGACAAAGTTGGAGAAGTAATAGAATGGCTTCGTAATTTCCTGGAAGATATTCTATGTTGGCCTAAGTCGGTACCTGCAATAGGTAAATATTGTGATAGTCAATCGGTGATTGGAAGGGCGAAAAACATCATATATAATGGAAAATCTAGGCATATATGTCCTAGACACCATACCATTAAGCACCTGATCTCAAATACTATCGTCTCTATAGATTGTGTGATATCAAAGGAGAATATCGTGAATCATTTTAGGAAAGATTTACCAAGAGATTAAGTACATTGCATATCGAAAGGAATGAGATTAAAACTTATTACATAAGAGTATTTGTTATGGTATCCCTACCTTACTAACTGGAAATCCCAAGATCTTGGTTCAAAGTAATAACTAAATTATGAAGATTCAAAAAGGCACTTAGGAAAATACTTCCAAACTCAATCTTGTGGTAATCATAGTGCTTTCTACAGAATGCTAAAGGTTAATATATTTGTTCACGAAATATTTCTTTCGATTTAAATTATCGCAAGTGTAAGGGTCGTGACAAGTAATAAAGTGGACTTTAGAAGTCCGAGTATTGTCCCACAGAGAAAGAGTAGTTTAATTTTATTTATTTTAGCCTTAACCGAAACTAATTGACTTAAGAAGAATTTTAAAATTAAAAGCCCTAATTTTGGGAGAAATCCCTAAATTGAAGAATCCTAATTTCAAATTAAACCCTAATTACTCAAATTCACTTAACGAATGACTCATTTACGAAATGTTATGAAAATAAATGAAATGTACTGTCAATTTATGAAAATTTATGTAAAACGAATGCACTAGGGTCACGAATCCCCAAATAATTATTAAGTAAACCCTAATTTCACAATTTTGATAATCCAATGAGAATTTGACAAATCAATGGTCCTAAATCTATTCAATACTCTCTCTCTCTCGAAATGTATTGAATCTATTCTCATAAATCAACAACCTATATTTCTATGACGGATGCAATTATACAAGAATGCATGTATTTTCTTTTGTGAGCAATTAAAGATTTACATAGGGCATAGGGGTATATTTCTATCCCCCATCGGACCCTATGATGAATTATATATGTCGAGTTTAATCCAATTTCCTCAAATTCAGAATTAAACCACCAAATTCACACAAATTAAGTGCACATTAATTGTGGAAACAAATAAATCAATATAATTCATTCAAATAATCCCATCGAACTATGAATTCAAAGTTATGAAATAAAAGGTTTAATAATAATTACATGGTTCATTGATCACCTAGTTTCAGAAATCTAGCCTATCATGATAAAAATAATGAAGTCTATCAAGTTTTGAATAAAATACATCACTGGGTTATCAAAACTTGAAGAAATCTTGTAAATCTTCGCGTCAATCCTTGTTCTTGCCTTCAAATCCTCTCCAACATGAATGTTTTTGCCTCCCAATTCGTTCGTCTCGGCTTCTGGACTTTTTTGCTATTTAAACCCATCGAAATTATGTTACCAAAGGAGTTGCAATCATATAAGGAAACTGCAAAAATCGGGCACAGATTATACCTATGTGACCGCATAGGCATAACCTATGCGACCGCATAGGTATATGGATTTTGGCGTTTTTAATCCCTGGAGGGTTACTCGCGACCGCATAGATTTTCTACTATGCGACCGCATAGTAGAGTGAACTTCCAAATTGAGTCATTTTGATCCTCAAATTTCATTCCTTCATTCCTTGACCTCCTCTCTTGTTTCTAGTTGCTCCAATGTTCCATTATAACTTCCAATTGGTGCTTAGCTTGATCAATTGCTTAATGTGTTCATCGGATCAACTTTCAGATAATTGTAATTTGATCCTTGAATTTTCATTTTACTTCAATTTGGTCCTTTTTCGGCTCTTTTCTCCTGAATTCCACTATTTCCATAGAATCACCTACATTGCATGAATTTGACAAAATTAAGTAACAATTCAATCATTTTACTTGTATTTAAGTCATGTTTGTGATGTACATAAGTGTGCAAAAACACACTTATCAATATTCTTTTAATGATTCCTATATTTTAATTAAGTTAAGTAGAGTATGGCAGAATACTCTTAATAAGAAATCACCTATATAAATGTGAAGTGGGGCTTTCAACGAAAATTGTTTGAGGCTGTAATTTTCTAAACACCTATGAAACTCAAGAGTGGTTTATGATCAAAATGAATCAAATCATGAGAACTATGAACGGTTTAGGGAAAATATTTGTCTAAGTATTGTTGTCTTGGTTTACCCTAACGGCTAAATGGTTCAAGACATCACATTTACCAGTTTGCTAAGTAAATCCAATAGTATTTTACTAAGGAAGTTTTCAAGCTGAAAGCTACCTTACCTGATGTAGTATTTTTCTACCCTCTCTATGATGCATCATATTTTTTGCACTGCATGAATATATTTGAATTTTCATTCATGTGGGACAATGTTGGAATTTGATTTCAAAACTGTAAAATTTGGTTAAGTATAAAACTTGAAAAGTTGACTTTGTGTCTATTTTGATCAAATATTCGGATTTGATGCAATAATCAAATTATAAAAATAAATAGATTAACTTATTCTACTCATTGAGTAGATCATTCTAATATATTTTGAGTCTCAATACCAATTTCGTATGAATGAGAAATTATAATCCAAAATTGAAAGTAAAAATGAGGAGGAGAAGAAGAAAGTCATATGACACTGCCGCTGAAACACTAGGCTAGCCCCTAGCCTGTAGGTCGAGTGGCAAAGTTGTTGCTCGAGTGACAAGCAGGCAAAAAGTTTTTTTTAAAATATGCTACTAGCGCTTGAGCGAGAGGCCAGCAAGATGCTAGCGATAGTAAGAGATGTGCCCATTCTGTAACTTTATCTTCAAACATTGCTCACAACTTTCTATCTATAATTCTATTTATCTCTGTTACTTTTCCTTCTTTCTCCATCCACGGCTTCATGTAAAATTCCCAAATGATCACTAACATTCAAGATTTTCCCATCCATGTCCACCTCAATATCACTTCGCTTATTCGTAACTCTTCACCCTCTTTTCTTGCTGCAAGTAACCACCACGCCACACCATACCAAATTCTCGCCGTCGACAATCATCATCATGGCTTTCGATTGGAAAATCATCCTTGCAATGGCTTTATGTTGAGCTACGAATGTACAAAATCATTTCAAAAATTAAATAAAAGAATTCCTCACCATTGGGGGGAGAAAAGAGTATAATGGATACTTTAATTGGCAAGTTCCTTGAGCAGTTTTCATGACTTGATTATTTCACCGTTCCTTTACCCAAATCCCTTCGCTTAATGGGTCTCCATTTTGAAGCAGAGCACGCACACACACTCGTCGTTCCATTTTTTCAAGCACCCAGTTGTCTACCGATTTCTGCAGCATCCCCTAATTGGAAAGACTTTTCTATCCTCTTGAGCTTTTCTTGTTGGTCGCACCACTATCTTCTCTATTCTTAAATAGCCTCTACGCTACTACCAGGGGCGGACCCACATGGGGTCATGTGGGGTCAAAGGACCCCACAGTTTTTTTTTTGAAAACGGTTATCCATGAACATTTGGGGGTTCCAATTAATTCCTAGCCGGCTAGCCCAATGTCGAGAATCCATCATCCATATCCATATGATCCAATGACTCCAATCCATTAATCCATAATCCATAGATGATAGACCTAAGACCATAATCCACTCTCCACTCCATTGTCTCCCCACCGATTTTTGATGAGAAAAATGTAGGAAAATCTGAAAACTTAATGAACTCTAAGGCATGAAAAACGTTATCTTTTAAGAGGTGTTTCTTTCCTATCCAACGAAGTCACGGGGTATGATAGAAAATCTCTCTTAGAATACAATGGAGGCGTTTGATTCAAATTGTGACTATTTGATCAAACCAAGAAGACACTCGAAAAAGAACTGATGATGCTAAGAAAAAGAGAGAAGAATATTTTTTAATGTGTTTCGCACATGAGAATTCGCCCAGAATTTATAGAAATTGACGCAACCGTTTGAATAGGTGTGTCCCTTGAAATGAAGAACACATATGTTGGAAGTAGCAGTCAAAATGAACAGACGCACATATTCAAAAACTTTTGAAAATAAAATTCTCTTTCGGGGGCATTGCCCCCGAGCCCCCACGACCCGGTCAGGTGGATCCCTGTTACGCAACGACAAACACTAGTCGGGGCGGCAAATCATTCACAAAACAAAAAAATAAATACATGCAAAATGATGAAAAATATCTAACAATTTCTTCCCAAACAGTAGCGGCGCAGCCGCAAAGGCCAAAGCCTTCATTTTTGACCCCACAGTCCGAAGTCTTTGGGTCCCCCTTGGCTACTACTTCTGCTAGCCAAATTTCGACATGAGAATCGGGAACCAAAGAATACCCAATTATTGTGTCTGTAGCAATATTCAAAATTTGGGATCAAAGAATACTTGATCATTTACAGTTGTTGAGAAGAGACAGATCGAAGAGGATTTCTTGGTGGTGGGGGTAGGAAGTAGGAGGGATGGGTGGAAGGAAAATGAATTTTTTTCTGGTACTTGTTTGCATTTTTTGAAAATTTTGAGATTATAGTTGAAATTAATTCTTTTTTTTATTTAAATAAGAGGGTATATTAATCAATTCACAAGGTTTATATTGAGAAAAATGAAAGAAAATGGGTTCTTCAATACCTCAAATGTCATACGGGAAGGTTTTCTATCAAAATAAAAGAATAGTGGATATTTCGTAATAGAGGCAAAGATTAGGGAAATTTTGCATAAGCCTTTTTCTTTTACACTACTTTCATTTTTTGAAAAATGAGAAAAGAAAGTCGATCACTATTTTTGACATAAGCTAAGTGGATTATCAGCATGAAGCATAGAGCATTAGAATAAATGCTTTTACCAAAAGTGAAATTAATAATTAATAAGATAAATTGACCTAAATTAGGTCATTTTTTCTTTGGACCACTTCGTGAACAATATGTCTATTAATGGATTGACAAATTTGCCTAAGCCATATTGTGAAGAAAATTTAAGTATTATTAAGTCCATCTAATTATGGGATATATTTTCTTTAAATTAATTAACTATTTTCCCCATCCAAGTTTTGGTTGAAGGAAATTTGGGAAAATTATTTAGTACATTTCTCACTTGCATAAATTTTAATTTGTAATTTATATATTATTTTTAAAATTAAAAATATTTATTTTGAGATCAACTAGGTCAAACAGGAAGCATCCATTCTCTCGAAGTTACGAAGCTATTTTGTCGAGTTTCTTAGTTAGTGTTGTCTAGCATCGTAAGTATTCTCTATCTACCCATTTGTGTTGATTTCGAGTGCAGATTCTCTTTTATTTAAAGGTCGTTCAAACTTTCGTATCTCATTTTCTTGCTTGGACACTATTATTCTCTCTTTTTCTAAGATGTTGATATTGATTATCTCATTTAAAGCAAAATTTTATGGTAAATTATTTTTCACAAATCATAGTTTTATTACATGTAGGAGTACTAGTTTGGTAGAATAATCTTTTTGCTTAAATAACTTGGCATTCAAAATCTAGATATTTACTTAGTTTTTAGCATTTAAGATATGGTATGAGAAATGACTTCAAATACTTTCCAGAAATATGCACATCACCAAATTGTGATTTCAATATTGTAGTTGACATGCATCGTCTCTCACAATTAAAAGCATTCAATCATGATTTTATCGTGACACGAGTCTTCTTCTTTGTCGGTAGATCATTATGTACTTATCGCTACAATTGTACATTTTTCATACCAGAATACTTCATAAGAAAATTCCGATTTTTGTACTTTAATGGATACGTTGTACTCCAAAATTTGTATAATTGCATTTTGCCGTGACACTAACCTACTTAGTTATAATGATAAATGAGATTCTACTTGTCATCTAGTTATGACGATAAATAAGATTCCACCCGTCACCAAATATTTTGATGGATACCATGTATTTTGAAAATTTAAAAACTTCATTTATCGACTGACTTATTTAGTTATGGCATTAAATGAGATTTCACTATCATCCAACACCATGGTTAAATTCTCCACCCGTTATGAAAGGGTAAAATTTACCCAAAATACGCATAGAAAATCTGGCATACGTTGAACTTAAAAGAGTACAAACACATGCCAGCCATGTGATGTATGGCATCGTGACACATACAGGGGACAGGTGCTTGGCGTGGAGATTGAAAACAAAAGAAAAGGGAGAACGAAAACGAAATACGTTTCCCTTCCCCACGGACCAGACCACCTACATCGGCGGGTCTTGGGAGTATTGAGTTGAAAACAATGACCCATTTCACAAGAAAAAAGGGCCATTCAGTAAGCCACCCTCGACAAGAATCCATGACAGATTACACAAATTTTTGTTTTTGACATTTCATTTTCATTCAAAATTGATTTTCATTTACATCCCATCACTGGGAACAGCTAAGAAGGAAGAATCCTCATTGCTGACTTAAGAAATTATTTGCATTAACGAAAATTCAGTTTTTACCCTTTTTTTGTTTGTTTATTTATTTTTTTGCATTAATGAAAATTCAGTTTTTACATTTTTTTTGTATAAATTTTTTGTCTGTGCATAAAGATGGAGGAGGTGGCCTGGCCCCGTGGGCTATTGGTGGGGTGTTTTGAGTAAATAAAGATTACTGTCCTCATTAATCCCCCCACCCATCTCTCAGTTTCTGTTCTCTTTCACACCACACCACCCAATTTTTATTTCTCATCTCATTTCAATCTAAAACTCTCTCTATATTTTTTGTTTAAATTTCTGTATTTTTTAATTTTTTTCTTCTTCTAAAGAGTGAAAATAGAGGTGAGTTGGGAAGAATTTTTGATAATTTTCAAAGCCCACATTTTCTTTGGCCGAAGAAATTTCTTTTGACGGTTGTTTTACTATTTTCAGGTCTTAGCCTTAGATCTATTGCTCAATCTGCTACGCTCTTGGCAGGTAAATATATTAGATTGTTTCATTTCTGTATTGATATTTTGATGACACAATCCTGTTAGCTCTTTTTAATTTAATTTATTTTTGTTTAAAATTTAAATGAATTTGGTTTCTGGGATCCTTTTTTTTTTCAAATCATTTTTCTGGATGGGTTTCTTTTTGTTTTTTTGGAAAACAAAAGAATTGTACTGGCTCCTTGAATTTGTAAACCCTTTTCCCCCTTTTCAATGGTTTCAATCTGTTAAGGGTTCGATGTTATCGAGATAATTCATGATTGAGTAGGTTTGATAATTTCTGTATTTGTACCAAAGATTTTATATTTACACTATTAATTTTTTATTTGATTTTAATTTTTTCTTTTACACTGGAAAATATCGTTTGATGCCTAGAATAAAGTTTCTTATCTGTATGTATATATGAGTTATGCTAGTATGTATGCATATTGAAATAAATGAGTGATTTTTTATTTTGTTTTCCTTTTCTATACCTTATAATATTACTGTTTGGTGATATGCATGTTTCAATCTTTACTTGGGTGTAAAGGTTGGGTTGTCATACAAAATGCTAATATATTCATTTTGGTTCTTCAGCTTGTTGGGGTGTTTAAAAACAGCTGATGTCTTTGTATTGAGCTTCTAGTTGTTTGATATTAGAATGTTGATTCTTGTTCAATCTTAAAGCTTTTATTATTTGCTTGGGTTTTGAATTCTGAACAGTGTTTATCCCTGTTGATACAAGGATAAAAATAAGTTCCTATGGTGTAATTAATGCTCTTATGCTAATGTAGTCATGTATTTTGGGTTGGAATTTGTGTTGTGAGTGGAATAAAATATTATTGTTGCGTTGATGAGAAGGAGATGGCCATGTCATTATTTCAGCAACATGACATTAACGTGGAGGCTCTCATGTGCGACTGGGAAAATAATGTGCACATGATGACAAATAAAAATTGTCTGAACATGGTCATATGATGAGAGTAAATTTATTAGATTCTTAAGTATCTGTTTGGATGCAGTTGGTGGTGGTCGATGCACGTGACACTTGAGATACCAATGAAAATGGTACCAGACAGATGAACCACACGTGTCATTAGAGGATTTGATAGAATCTGTTGTAGAAATTAAATGATTTATCCCTCTTACTAGATTTTCTATCTTTACTAATATTAATCAATGATTCCTTTTTTATCTAAAGAATTTTGGCTTTTTAATTGCAGATCATCATTGTTTTATTGGAACCCATTATTTGGTGGTTTTGGTTAACATTCCTTGTTTATTCTTGCTATATGAACTCATTGTGCTTGATGTACTCTTTTGAACTTCTCAATTATTGAAATCTGTCTTTTAAACTTGTGGGTTAATATTTCCAGATTTGCTGAAAAATTACGGTTACGGATATTCTATCTCCATTGTTTTGGAATCTATCTGGAGTGATTGAGCAAATCAAACGGGAGCTTTAATGCAAGGGCAAAGGAGTGCTGTCAGTACACTGGCTGAAAATTTGAGCTCGGATCACGGGTCTACATCAAGTGATGCTGGAATAAATCAGCAGATGTCCTGGAATAATACACAAACTTCTGCTCAAAATCAACTATCAGATTATATGATGTCGAGTGACGCAGATGTTACATATCTTGGCCATGCTAGCCATGAGGAGCAGTCCTCAAGTGGGTGGAATGTGGGTGAAACAAGTTCCAGTTGTGCACGAAATCAGTCTGAACTGGATGAGAGAAAAACAGAAGATGGCTGGCCTTCATTTACGAGTTTTCACTCTGGAGCTGCTCATATATTGGACGATGGGCACTATGAATCATCTGATATTCTCTTATTGGATAATGTTGATGTAAACTCAAATAACAATCAGGCAACAGATGCGTCACCTTTGTTGCAAAATTCTAGTTATGACATCCGTAACGGGGATCTTAACATGGGTTCTGGGTTTGGAGACGAGGAAGATGATGACTGTCAGGTAGTGGAGCGTCCGAACACATTCAAATCCAATGGATCTTCAAATGGACAGATGCCCTTTGCCAGTAGTTCCTCTGATCCTTTTGGGGTTTCCTCTGGTAGTGGTGGATATTTGATGGAGGAAAGTGATGGCAGGCCAGGTTGTTCTATGGATGGTCGACGCTTATCATGCAAAAGAAAAGCCTTTGAAGGCAATGCGGGACAGTCTTCTGGAACCGGAAGTTCAACGTATTTTCAGCATGCTGGAAGAAGTCTATGGCATGCCATGCCAGCAACACAGGGTGCCATGAGCAGCACTAGTATGTCAGCACCAGATGCCATTATTGCCATTGATGTGTCAGATCAGGATTTTCTAATAGAGAGAGATATTGAGAGAGGTCAAGAATTCTCCACAAATGCAAGACTGGGGCTTCATGTTGGAGGATCTGCTTCTACAAGTCCTCTGACTCTGAATGCTTCTGGGACTGCCGAAAGTTCCAGACAAAATTTATGCTTGCAGATAAATGGCTCAAACCAACAAGATTCTATACCTGGCAATCTGTTATCAACAGAGGCTAATGTTGGGAACACAAGCTTTCCATCTTCCCAACAGTCAGCAAGATTACGTCTTCATAATCATTTCTTTGAGTCGAGGCCAGCATCTACAGAAGAAAATGAAGGTTTTCATGTATCATCTGGTTTGCACATTCCTTCGCTGCGCTGGAGTCGACAGTCTAGGCGGTATGAAGCATCTAGCTCAAGAGCCAGCAGTTCATCAGCTTCTGGTATTTCTGGGGAGACGGATGCTGTGCTTTATGAAGAAACTACCACAAGAAGTGTGCCAAGAAACATTTCTGAACATCCCGTGTTTGCTTCTGCTACTGAGATGAGAAATTCATCTGAAAATCCTCCCCAAATGCGTTCAACTGGTGGTAATATCAATGTGGCTGGAAACATTGCATCTTCTTCTCGTGCAGGCTCTATTTCTGGAGTCAACTCATCTATGCCTAATTGGTCCCATCGGGGTTCTCCACAATATCCTCGAAGACTGTCGGAAATTGTTCGAAGATCTTTGCTGACCTCTGCAGGTACCGAGTCTGGGAGTCAGACCAGCAATCGCGCACTGCTGCGTTCTGCTGCTTCCCAGGAGGTGGCAATTTCGTCTGCATCTGATAATCATGAGCATCATTTGCCAAATTCAAGGTCAGCCATGTTGGAGAGACATCTAGATGGAGCTTTTGGAGTACCTTATTCGCTGCGAACTTTGGCTGCTTCCAGTGAAGGAAGAAACAGTAGGCTAGTATCTGAGGTATGTACCGTATCTTCTTATTCTCTGCACTCAATGAACACAATTTGAATGAGCTTATCGTTTTAATGTGTTACATATAGTTGGAATTTAGACTTGATAGATCGTAAACTGGATTCTAAGATTATATTGTTTAATTTGGAATTCTGCATTGTGATAGGAATTCACATTTGCCTTGTAACTAAAATGCTAACGGTTGTGCTATCTTTACATAATGATTTACACACAGATGATGTGGTGAGATATGATTGGGTTAGAATTTCTTCAATCAAATAAAAAAAATAAAAATAAAATTCCAATTATTATTATTATTATTATTTTTTTTTAAATGCTTCATTTGTATGCAAACCATTTTATAACTCCATTATGTACAAATAGTAATATTCATATGCTAATGCTCTTTCCCTACCATCTTTGAACAACCATGAAACACTGGAGTCTCAATTGTATGAAAGACAGGAGAGAGTCAGATGAACTCTTCTCTGCCCCCCTCTATCTTCTATGAGCTTTTGAACAGAACCCTTAAATCTTGTTTCTGTCTTGTCCTTCCACTAGGGCTTCACTCTTTTTTTTTTTTTTTGAAAATTTTTTTCTTCACACATTTCCTTGTGAAACATTGTTGCTGAGACGATTGATATCTAGCCCCTATTTGAGCTCCATTTTAATGTGTTTTTGGAGAAAATGTAATACAGAATGGTGATCCCCCCCCCCCCCCCCCCCCCTTTTTTTTTTTTTTTTTTTTTGAAAATTTTTTTCTTCACACATTTCCTTGTGAAACATTGTTGCTGAGACGATTGATATCTAGCCCCTATTTGAGCTCCATTTTAATGTGTTTTTGGAGAAAATGTAATACAGAATGGTGATCCCCCCCCCCCCCCCCCCCCCTTTTTTTTTTTTTTTTTTTTTGAAAATTTTTTTCTTCACACATTTCCTTGTGAAACATTGTTGCTGAGACGATTGATATCTAGCCCCTATTTGAGCTCCATTTTAATGTGTTTTTGGAGAAAATGTAATACAGAATGGTGATCCCCCCCCCCCCCCCCCCCCCTCTTTTTTTTTTGGAAGAATGTGTGGTTAAAAGATAGGAAAAAATCCAGGTTTATGTGTAATATTATTATATTGAAGAATGTGTGGTTTAAAAGAGGAGAGATAAAGATTCATTGAAATTGAAATGGAGCCCAAACAGGGGCCTAATCTGTATGTGGGCATTTCCAATACCTAATGTGTGGAACGAACTTGTGTTACGTGCTCGTTGATAGAGAATGTCATTATAAGTTGAATTACGTTCCTATTTCTCTTTAACATGCATATGTTTGTGAATCCAAGATGAGATTTTGGTTTACTCAATCAGTTTATATGCTAGTTACCATTGGAAAGAAAAAGATTTCCTATAAGGCTATGTTTTATAGCCAAGGGTTTTCCATGAAACTTGGAAAATCAAGTCCATTTTTCAACTTTTGTAGTGTTTGATAGGATTTGTTTTCCATAGAGAACATTTTCCAACTTTGGGTGCCAACTAGACATTTTCCATGTAATTGAAGAAAATGAATTCTCACTAATACTTGGTGAGAATTCATTTTCCCGGTTACTGTAGCGGCATTTTTTTATTCTGTTTTATTTATTTATTTATTTTTTGGGGTAATGGAAACAAATTTTAAGAATTATTGTAAAAAAAAATATTTCCCTTTAATAGATAATTTTCATGTAAAATAAAGCCAAACGAACACTAAAAAAATAGATGGTTTTTTTGGTTCTTTATTTTTTTATTTTTTGTGGAAATAGAAACAAATTTTATCCCAATATTAGTAAATTTTATCCTTTTAATTGACAATTTTCATGTAAAATAAAGTCAAACGAATACCAAAAAATACTTTTATTTCAACATTTTTCACGTGGAAAATTATACCAATCAAACACAATATATTGACAATATCAGGAAAATAATTTCCAAGCAATTCAATTCTCTGGAATTCGTTTTCTTTTCACCCAAATTCCATCTTTGCAACCAAATGGACCCTATTTGTTTTGAGGAAATTTTTGAATTAAAATAATAATGTTTATTTTGCTTTTTAGCAGATTCGCAATGTCTTGGATCTCATGCGAAGAGGAGAGGGCTTAAGATTTGAGGTTAGATTCTTCAACATCATTCATTGTGAACACTAAATTTTGCAACTGTTGGCGGATTAAGACTTGTGTGCATATAATTTTTCAATCTTGATTACACCCCTCCACTTACATGCTCATATTAACCAGCTCTATTCTATCATTATGTAGCGATGTCTTTTAGTTATAAGTGGCATTAATCGTAGTCATTGTTGATTGGAGTTGAAGGCAGTTAGACATACATAGCATGGATAAATTTTATTTTAAAGGGTGATGGAAGGGGTGTTGAATACAGGGGTGAAGCCAGGACTGTTACTCCGCGCCCCCGCAGGCGGGGGGGGGGGGGGGGGGGGGGCAGGTTGGGGGAAAGAATTAACTTCTAATCAGGAATACACTTTCCATATCTCAACCTAAAAATGTACCCAAATCTCCAGCCAATGAACCAAAAAGTAAAGAACAAGGTTTTAAGAAATCCTCCATATTAAAAAGTTCAAGCAGTTGTTTCTTTGTTTCTAGCCTTAGCTGTTGAATATTTGTTTCCACCTAATTAGTTAATAGGTCTAATTAATTAGTAGATAGTCAAACAAAATATTAATGGCTCAATGTTCTGGAACCTTCTTTTATTCATTGTAACTTCAACCCCAACATACTTCTTTGTAAAGTGTAAAACATAACCATGTCTGCGTGTGCAGTATTCTTTAAATACACGCATATTTCTTTCTTTCTCCAATTTTACTCTCTTTTCTTCCCTCACCTAGCAGATTTCACCTGCAATAAATTCTTTGCTCTTGATTTAATTGGTGATAAGCCTCTTGATCACTCACACAGTCTGTCGCAACTACAATTATAATTTCATAGCCTCTTCCATTGTATCTGCCTTAAATCTCATCTTGAAAAGTTCATAATTTGTATCTTTCTTAGGTATTTGTCTATATTTATTTGTGCATATATAAATGTATATCTGTTCTACTTTCTTTCTCTAATTTGTGTGGTGGCAGTTAAATCCCATCCTTTTTTCATGTTTCACTCCATCTACACCATACCACAGTCAATATAGGCATTGGAAAATCATTTAGCCTCCAAGCCCTCACTCCTAATAAAAATTTTCCCCAACATCCCGTGATGCAAACTGCCCTCAGTGGGCTCCGTGTAGCTCCACCCCTGGTTTGAGAAGTTGACGCACCATCTGGTTAGGCCTGCTATGTTGATTATGGCAATTTGTAAAGATGTCCAACTGCAGTAGCTTGTAGAAATTAGTTGGGCATAATAGTGATCAGTATATTTGTGTTTTCACTGCACATGAGCCTGTTTGGCTAAGCTTAATAATGATGTAGAAGATATAAGTAAATTTTTGTTTCACGAACAGGTATCGATAAGTTATGTTATTCTTATTCTTATTTCCAATTAAAAAAAGTTGGTTATTTTGGAAGTCAGTCTTTAATTTACTAGCAAAATATTTAAGTAATTAACATTTTTATTTATATACATATAAGTAAACTTTTTAAGCTTAGCTAAACATGGTAATGGTCAATCATTCGGGGTTGGCCCAAGATGGTGCTTTTCTCGTTGTCAAAGTGAATGAGAACTATTATGACCATCTTGTTCGAATAAATGGGTGTTCCTCAAGATTTGGATAGATCACTCAGCTGTTCTAGTGTTATTTTTTACTCTTGAGGATATTAAAAATTGGGTTATGCTATATGTACATTATGGTGTCCATAATGTACAAGTAACATAATATCATTGGAGAGTTGAAAAACAGTTTTTTCAATCCGCCAATCATGGAATTTCACATGTACATTATGGACACCCTTATGGATACCATAATGTATATGTAGAATTATCCTTAAAAATTATGCACCCCCAACCCATACCCTGCACCATGGCACTATATCTTCCGCAAGATGGTGGGGTGAGAGTAATGCATGCAAGGTTTGCTCATCATGATATATATATTTCTGTTAAACAAGCTTATAGTTGCAGATGCATGGGATCTGATACGAAATGAAATAAGTTGGAATCTGCGCACTTTACATAGTATTTTGTCTTTTCTGATTTTTTGTACCACTCCTAAGAAAAGAAAGGACGTTTTTCTTGTTTTATATTTTTGTGGCATCATATTTCTGAATCCAGTGGGTGCTTTTGATTGTGCCCTAGGATGTTATGATCCTTGATCAGTCGGTGCTTTTTGGAATGGCTGATATTCATGATAGACATCGGGATATGCGTCTAGATGTAGATAACATGTCTTATGAGGTGAGAAATAAGGATAACTTTATATATAATGACATCAGTTTCCTGATACAACTCGACATTATTTAAAATTATTTGTCTGCCAGGAGTTGTTGGCTTTAGAGGAGCGCATCGGAAATGTGTGCACAGGACTGAGTGAAGAAACCATTATAAGCTGTTTGAAGCAAATGAAATATGTAGACCTTAAAATAGAAGGTCAAGTAGAGACTGAGCCTTGCTGTATATGTCAGGTATGACCTTTTCTTGTTACTTTATGCATCTTTCGTATTCGAGTTGAAGGGAAACTTACGTCATCCGTCCCCAATCTATTGCTAGAGTAGCATTTTGGTCGCAAACCTTTCTTTAGAGTTGCACAATCTGGCCTTAACGACTGGAACCATCCAAGTCTCTATTAAATCTTTGGAAAATGCCATATGTACAGGGGTATGGTTTATAAAATTTTTACGAATACTCACATGGGGTGTGCCCATGTGATTAAAATATTGTCAAAAAATATCACCCTACCCACGCCCCATGTGTGTCTTGTACATACCTTGTGAAGCAGGGCTTATACCTGTAGCTTTGTCCTAAATCATTACGTGACTCATAGAAACATGCTTTACTTCAAATTTCTGGGTATTGGCCCAAGTTGAAAAGCAACATATATTTATAAATATTGGATGGTTTCCCGGACCAATCGTACAACTTTAATGAAAGTTTGAAGTGCCAATAATGCAAATTTCCCCATTTTGTATTCTATGCAATACTTTGGTTTAACTGCGATATTATACCATGCAGGAAGAATATAAAGATGGAGAAGATCTTGGAACATTGGAGTGCAATCATGACTTTCATGTAGAGTGTATTAAACAGTGGCTCATGCACAAAAATCTGTGTCCCATCTGTAAGATGACAGGATTGTCTACACAAGACGGGTAAACAAATCGGGCCACTGCTTTCTTCCCCGGTTGAAACGGGTTGTGGTGTGCGCCGAAAAGTATCTGCTTAATATGGTTGGTATCAGTAAGTGGAGTATGTGTTCATCCAGGGCACAACTCTCCTTAATTTCAGGACAAGTTTCATATTTAATAGTTGCATATACTCAATCTCCTTGTGGAAGTTGAAACTGATAAAACAGAGTAGAACCCTTCTTTCATTTTTAGTCATAAATTGCTTTGGTTTAATCGAAATCTAATGATTTTATGCGGGTGTTATTTTTTGCATTCATTCATTCATTTATTTATTGTGTGCCCTCAAAGTTCTGTCTTGAAGAATGATGCTTGTGAAAGAGCAATAGGTTTGGGGGCTCTGATTCCACGAGTTAAATTGTTCTGGAGTCATCGATGGATGTTACCCTTTGGGGCATATTCAGTTTATTTATGCATGGTTAGTGGTATCTTACGTAGTGTCAATTTTGAAAGATATAACAATGAATTGATTGTGAAGACAAGTCCGGCCTTGTTTGACAATCATTATTTTCAAATTCTTTTTTAGCATATTTATTTTTAATCAAACATTCACACAATAAAACGTTCTGTACATAAATTGAAAACTTTTTCCTACTTTTTTATTACACATTTTTTTTAAAAATCACTATTTAAAACTCTTATTTTCTCCCAAATAATGGGTTGACATGTGACGTTAACCCATAAAAAAGGAAAAAAAAAAAAAAAATCAGATTGAGAATCTGTCGAATTATATGGAAAACTGAAAATTTAAAAGCCAGTTAAATAACTGCAAAGTTAGCTGGCGTACCACAGAAATCGAATGATCCAAACCTTTTCAAAATAAAAGAATTGTTCTATTCATCTATCTAAATTCTTTTGGCATTTCATGAATCAATTCAGATTTTAAAACACTAAATACAAGAAAACATATTTGTAATTCCTTCTTTGACATAGACAATGTCTTGACCCACGCTGTCGCATTTCAAATGAGGTGGTGATTTTCCGATTAGTTGGTGAATCAGAGTGGGACGAAGATCGTAGTTTTCATTTGGACACTCGTATGATATGATATTTTAGCTTCCAAATCCATCTTGCACCGTCTTCTCTCTCAAAAATCTCCAAAGAGATAGCGATCTCAATCTTTACCTCATCTCTATTTCCTTTCCCATCCAAGAAGCAAGTGGGATTGTAAATGTGTGAAGAATTACTTGGGAATCGCGCTTTTATTACTCCATGTTTCAGTTTGGGCTCCATTTTATTCTAAATGCGTTTTTTCTCTTTTCTTTTTTAATCAAACATTCTTCGAAAAAATAACATTATACATAAACACAAAACTTTTCATTTTTCTTTTTAATTACACATTTTCAAAAAATCATTATTCTAAAATATATTTTTTTCCCCAAAACCTCAAAGAAAAATGGTTCAAGACGGTGGAATCCAGTTGGATAAGTAATTAAAGAAGAGTTGAGGTCTACCGTTCAAAATTTGCTGTCCACCAAATGATTAATTGACACATAATTTTACATTAACATATTTAACTTTTTTCTTACTGTTACTTATATTTGAAATTAGGTGACACTTTAATGTAAAATAATGCGTCAATCATTCATTGGTGGATAGCAAATTAGACAATAGATTTCAACTCATGAAATGAAGGGGTTTGACTTTCTCTTTCGGTTGCAACTGTTTGAGACTTTTATTCGAAATAATAAATTACAATTAGTTACGAAATAATAATATTCAAGACAAATTTATGGAATTCACGACGAAGTGAAATGCCTAAAAGCCAAAAGTTCATACACCTCTCTATGAAAATATCAGAGTTAAGGCGGGAGATCAATCAACTTAAACAGGATTACTAAAGATCCATTCTTACATAAAAAAACATTTTCCGAAGGAGGAGAGGTACAGAAAACACACACTTCTCCGAAAAAGACCCAACTTTCAAACTCTCAAAATCTTGGCGAGAAAAAAAATCTTGAATTGGGTTTCAAAGAAATAGCAAAATCAAGCAGCACTTGAGTAGAACTTTGTGTATCCTTAACTTTTAAAGAGTGTGTGTGTGTGTGTGTGTTTTTTCCAAATATAGTAGAACATAATTACATATCAAAGTTTGAAATTTATTGCCCATAAATTTTGTGTTTTTGGGACTCTGCCAAATGAGTTAGTTCATGAGATAAAATTGAGTACATATATCCATTTAATTGTCATATTTTTTAGTTTGTAGAGGTGCGCTTTTGAAGATAATATTGACAAATACCAGAAAAGTTTCGAATACAAATTCTAGGATTTTTTTGGGATGAATTCGTGATGATAATATTATAGTGTTGAAATATTAAAATGGCCGATCTGTATGGAACCAATGAATCAGAAGACATGTCTTCTTTTCTTCAATTTCTTCTTCAAAATTCATCATCGGCTGTTACTACTTCTTCCCCAGCTGATGGTCTGTTCTGCGGCATCGGAGCCTCGGCTCCAGTTGCGGAGTGTTCGTCTGCCATCAATTTCGCAGATCCCAGCAATTTCTTTGCCAAAGTATTTGATTGGATCGGTTCTTCTGCGAAACTTGGAAATGTTGGTTCTTCCTTCGAGGTAGATTAATTCGAGCCTTTTTAGGTGTATTGAAATTTTTTATTGGTGTTCAGTTTTGGGGTTTATGAGATTTTTTATGTGAACTCTTTGTTTTTTAAATTTGACTTTAATTTTAGTTGATAATACTTCAGTAAATTTGAATGAATTCAGGGCTTTTTAAGGAGTGATTTTCAGTTTGGTTCATATGTGATCTTTGTGTTAGATTTTTTTTTTTAAATTTCACTTTAATTTTAGTTGATAATACTTCAGTAAATTTGAATGAAT
The DNA here is from genome assembly GCF_002742605.1 of Olea europaea var. sylvestris. Classification (NCBI taxonomy): domain Eukaryota; kingdom Viridiplantae; phylum Streptophyta; class Magnoliopsida; order Lamiales; family Oleaceae; genus Olea; species Olea europaea. Next base: position 31,226,463 of record NC_036254.1, read on the forward strand.
TCAGGGCTTTTTAAGGAGTGATTTTCAGTTAGGTTCATATGTGATCTTTGTGTTAGATTAATCAATATTAACATGCAGCTCTATTAGCAGCATTTTTATCTGTTTAGCGACAATATTCATCTTTGTATATTATGAAATTTGTTGTAGAGTTAGCATAAAACTAATGTGTATTATATCTTTGATAAATCTGTGGTTTTTATGTTTAAATGAAATTTTCAAATAAGAAGGGAGCTGAAGCTTCGGATATTCGAGTTAAGCCACGTTCCTCAAAGAGGAGTAGAGCAGCTGAGATTCATAATTTATCGGAAAAGGTTTGCCTTAATCTGAATCTGAGTTTTTATCTGTGAAGATTTCGACCTGAGCTTTCATACAACTAAATGATTTTTGTGTACAGAGGAGGAGAAGTCAGATAAATGAAAAACTCAAGGCACTTCAAAACTTAGTTCCGAATTCTAGTAAAGTAATTATTGCATACCTTATCTTCATTCTCCAGCTTTAATCTTTCGTGGGTTATCATTTCACTTAGTGTAGTCTTCATTCAGCTGATTGAAATGATTTTGATGTTCGTTTCTTAGACTGACAAGGCATCAATGTTGGATGAAGCTATCGAATATCTGAAACAACTTCAGCTACAAGTACAGGTTTGAGTTTCGGTTCACACTTCTGTTTCAAATTCCAAGATCTCTATGTGATATGCTTTAAAATATTACATGTTTTTTTTTTTTTTTTTTTTTTTTTTTTTTTTTTTTTTTTTTTTTTTTTTTTTTTCTTTTTTAAATAAAAAATAATTAAGAAATACTCATGGTAACCATTCGAGCCGACGAAATTAGTAATATTATCCGTGAACGTATTGAACAATATAATAGAGAAGTAAAGATTGTAAATACTGGTACCGTACTTCAAGTTACATTTTTTTTTTTTTTTTTTTTTTTTGTAATTTTGGTTTTATAGTCCATTCATACGACTGCCATATTTGAACTGCTTGGATGAAGATTCATGAAGCTCTTTTTATCATTTGATATGATGCTAGTTTCAATTATGTCATTTTATATCAATCTTGGTCATGCTGTTCTCGTTAGATCTTGCTTACTAGTGTACGAGATTTACAGGCACCATGTTAGTTCTGGTTTCTCCCATGTTCATTCTTTGCCTTGGTGGGATGATTCAAACAAACTATGGCTTTATCTGAAACCTACCAAATAACCCCACACTAACACATTAGAATGTTGTATATTTATCAATCTTATATGCGACATACAAGTCGTTCCTCTGCTATATTAAATTTGTATGATATGTTAGCGGAGACCTTACCTTGGCCTATAGCTTACTGTGTCATAACTTTAATGATGTAAAAAACGTAACAATTTGACAGCAAACGATTAAAGAAGAAAGGGAATGAGAAAGAAAAAGGGGAAACAGAAGATTTTAAGGCAAAAGAATGTCAATTTATTTCATATGTTTGATGGCACCTATTACAATGAATAAACCCTCTTTATATAGAGCAAAGAAACTAAAATCAAAAGAATATCTAGTAAACTAGAATTTTATCAAATTATTAAAAATAATGTAATGTAATCTAAACAAACAAAATTTTGAATCAAGCTCCACTTTTAAAATCCTATCTAATTCTATCCATATCTTCATTATTTGCCTTTTTTGATAGTCAAACTTCAACTTTTATTTCACCCTCTGTGACAAGCATTAAAATTTGATTGTAGCAATGAAGTAGTGAGAATCTCTTGTTTATCAGAAACAGCCCCAAAACTTTTCGATAAGGGAGTCTACGAGTTGAGTTTTAGTCTTGAACAGGCCTGGTTTACTGTTTACTAAAATACAAATCCTGCGAAGACTCCAACCATATATGAAGCCTGAGATCGACCCTGTACTAAAAGGTCAAGGAAGTTGGTGATATGTTGATGCAGGACACGGGATTCAGGAACACAAGTGCGAGCGAACATTGTAGTTACAATAATGGTCCTAAGGAGTTAAATATCTACCCGCACTAATTGCATATGAATGTAGTATTCTCACAACGAGACTCGATCTGTGAACTCGTTTATCCTTCATTTGAACTTGTTTGTCATAGAAATCCCTTTTGCAGATGTTGACATTGAGAAATGGATTGATCTCGCATCCAGGCTACTCACCAGGGTCGTTAGTGCCCCAATCTGTTGTTGCCTTCGATGAAGGGAACATATTGCCTAATACAAGCAGACAGGCAGAAACACTTTCTCAGGAACAAGAAATGTTTAGACAAACAGCATTTGATACTTCCCATCATGCTTCCTCGACCCAGCAAATTGTCATAGACTCCATGATAACAAATTCCAATTCACAAATTCCAGCTGGCTTCACACTGCCTGCTCGAAATAATTACGGACTTCGCAATAATCTGGCATCTTTCAAGGTAATACTGTTCTAGTTTTGAAGTAAACCCTGATCTCCGATAATAGATTTCGATCTATTGTGCATTTGGCAATTGACATCATGCTCCCCACAATTTGCAGGATATTTGTTGGGATGGTACACTGTCACGCTTCCAGTTGGATACAAGTTTCTTAGGTAACAATCCATCACCAGGCGTGTCTTCATAGAGAATGAGTAAACGATGTGAATGATGTATTAGACTGCTGGTAACCATCTGAAATGTGAAATTTACCATTGTTTGGACATCTTAGAAATTGCAAATTAGCCTGGAAAGTTCCAAGCATACTGACCTTTTAAGATAAACTGTGTCAATAAGGCTCTAGAGAAGCATGAACTTTCATGTAATTATTGACCTCTTTTTAAATTACTGTAACATTTTTAGAATATTTTAATGTTCAGAGTCACTTTCAGTTGCAAAGCTTTAATGAACTGTGCTACAAATACCGTAATGTACCTTTATAAATTGGTTTTAGTCTAGTTCTTTCAATAGCGTTACTCGTCCAGGCTTGGGGTGCTGGTTCACTTTGGCACCTCTAGTTATGTGAGGTTTCACATTCTTCTCCACGAATTAGATCCCATTTTAGAGCGCTGTTGAATATGTGACCCAAATTCCGACGTTGGTTCGTATTTCGGTTAAAAAATAAGTTAAAGAGGAATCGAAGTTGACGTTTGGAGCAGCAATTGGGTGCTTGGGCACTCAAACGGGGTGCCTGGGCATCAAGAAACGGATTTTGGGACCGAAAGTCCGAAACTCCGCGCCTAAGCACCATTGGCAGAGTCGGGTTGCCACTCACTTGGAGCCAGGATAACGCTCGAGTATCGCGCGTCCCTGACTTGGAGAGAGGTGGCAGCCTTATTTGGAAAAGTTTTGTTTCCATTTTTTTGGTTTTTTTTTTTTTTCTCATATTCTTTTGTGTCCTATATATACTACACGAATCATATGACTTTGTATATTGAATTAGACAATTTTATAAACACAATATTTTGTATTATTTTTTCCTTATGATAAATTCTTTATTTCTCTATCAAATTTCTTGTGTTCTTCTTGTCTTGTGATTGCTATTTCATATTATCCATATGAACTAGCCTTCGTTTGTCAACTATTTTATCACATTTTATCACATTATTTTTTCTATAGTATTCATTTTCAACCACATTTTTTATTAAAATAATATTACACATAAGTAAAAAACTTTTTCTTCTTTTTAACCACGTATTTCAATATCAATTACTATTTCATAATACAAATTTTGAAATTAAAGGGCACAAACAGGTCCCTAATCTTCAATTCCTAACAAGCGCCATGTTAATTACTAAGAACAGATGGATGGAGAATGGTATCTTCTTCACCTATCGTTGGACCTGACTTCATAAGCCTCGGTTTTTGCGTTCCAAACTTTTATGAAATGGATTTATTGAACACACAACCAACTTATTGTTAAGCGATTAGTAGTTCTCATGCTACAAGCAAGGCCGTAAAATTTTTGAATTTTTTTTTTTTTTTTTTATAAAGAAAGTAGTTGTTTTAACCCATTTATGACATATTTTGACGCATTCATACGGAATTTCAAATGAAGTTGAAAACATTACATTCTTAATACTATTTTGAAGTGCTCATTACCTAATTTTTTGATTGTTAATAGCGTTCCAAATGATCAATTGTAGCAAAAGTTACGATGCATCAAAGTAGATAATTCTAAATTAGTATTTCAAAAATTTCGATAATATGCCAACTTACCAAATTCATCGATGATTGTCAGTGGTGGACCCAGCTGTTTTGTGTTGTGAGGTCAAAAATTAGAGTCGTGTTACAGTGTCCACACGAATGACCGCAGGGTTGACACAACACACACACATGAGGTAGGGATTATTTTATTCATGGGGACCCTGCTGGGCATGTGAGGGCACGGTCACTTGCGAGTTCATCCTCGTGGGTTGTGCTTCGCTCCAAAAATTAATGTGTAATTTTTTAAAACAATATAATATTTATAAAAATAAGTTAATACGTATTTTGACATCTTGAAAGTGTCTTATAATCCTAGCATTACCAATATTGTTAAATGAATTTTGCTACATGTATAATTTTGTTTATCATGTCATTTATGGATATTGAGCTAACGACAAGTAAATCAAATTGGATGTAAGAAGTAAATGAAATTTAAGTTTAACAAAAAAACAATTTGAAAGTAATTCAAATTACATTTAATCCATAACGATTTTAGAATTTTGGACATCATATTTAATGTAAAATTTCCTAATAAAATGATGTAAATTATATTGGAAAATTTATCGTGAAAAAATAATAAACATTAATGAAATAATTTTTTATTTAAAAAGACGAGTTAAATGTCTCTTTTAATACGTACGTTTGACGCATATTTAACTATTTTCGATATCTGTTTGGACCATTCGATATAACTACAATGTAGTTTTCATAACGAACTTTTAGATGATGCAATCGATTTATAGATGTGGATAGTATATGATCATTGACAAATTTTAAAAGTTAGCATATTATCAAAATTTTCAAAATACTAATTTGGAACGGCCTACTTTAATACATCGTATCTTTTGCTATGGTCAATTATTTCGCACACTATTAAGAAGTAAAAAACTAGGCCATAAACGTTTAGAAATGATATTAAGAATTCAATATTTCGATTTCATTTGGTATGTATTAAAGTGTGTTGAAAACGGGTTAAAACAACCATATTTTGATGAAAAAAAAAAAAGCAAAACAAAATTTTGTGGGTTCATTTGACCCCACATGACCCCACGTGGGTCCGCCTCTGATGATCGTATACTATCTGAATCCATAAACTATCCACATTGTCTAAAAGTTTGTTTCGAGAACTACATGGTAGTCGTATTAAATGATCCAAATGGATATGTATATAGTTAAATATGTGTCAAACATATGTCTTAAAAGAGACGTTTATCTCCGTTCTCTCTTTTTTTTTTTTTAAAAATTCAATTATTTCATTAACATTTCTTATTTTTGGACGATATATTTGTCAATATAATTTACATAATTTTAATAGAAAATTTTGCATGAAATATGAAGTAAAAATTTTTAGGATCGTTATGGATTAAATGTGATTTGAATTACTTTCGAATTATTTTCATGTTAAATTTAAATTTCATTTACTTCCTAGATTAAATATGAATGTTATTTCAATTCATTTACTTCTTACTTTCAATTTGATTTACTCACCATCAGCTCAACATCTATCAACAAAACGGTAAACAAAATTACACAATTAGCAAAATTAATTTAACAATATTGATAATGATATAATTGTAAGATGTTTTTAAAATATCAAAATGCGTATTAACTTATTTTTATTAATATTAATATTATTTTTTTTTACAAGAAATTATACTTTAATTTTTGACCCCACAACATAAGAGGTCTAGGTCTGCCTACAAGGCTTTCTATTTCATGAGTTTAGTAGGTTTTTTAAGTCTACTGTCAAATTGTCTCAAAGATTATGAGTAAGGCCCACTCGTATTCATTTGTGGTTTTCACACGAAATGATACTTTTTTTTTTTCCTCCATGTCGACAACATCTTCGTTGCTAGCAACAATGATAAATTTGTCATAATTTGATTGCTCAACTTGGTCAAGAGTTCATCATCAAGGATCTTGAATGGCTGCACTATTTCCTCGGAGTTGAAATTAGACAATTTTCTAGCATATGATGATTGAGATGAAGTTTCCCTAGTTCGTTGCCACCAAGACTTTGCTCATCCTCTAAATCTTGTGGCCACAAATGAAGTTTTCTTGCAATTGGGGGTATCCTTAAAGTCGAGGATCTCCTCTACACACCCAATTAGAAACTTATCTTGAAGTGAAACTTCGTGATACCAAGTTACCAACCTTGAAATGCGATTTACAATGCTGCACGTTGGATTCGAACCTTGGACTAATTGGATTGTGCCCATAACTTGTATTAAAAGCGCATTTTGTAAAAACGCGACTTTATTAGTTGGAGTGCCTTACTTGGATGTGCGACACTTGGCTCCATATTGGCTGTGGATTGCTGATTTCTGGAATGATCTATGGGCTTATCTTGGTTTGCCATTTCACTTGGCAACTCAGTTGAAACTTTTCTCCGACCTTTTGGTTTTCTAAGAGAAACTCTCTCTAATGCTAGGGTTTCATCTTTCAATTCTTCATATCTTAAAGTTCAGATTTGAGAACCAAGGTCTGTAATAGTTAGCCTTTGATATGTGGTATTCTGAGTGGATATTTGTTAGAATGAGCGTGTTCATTTGAGTAGTCATTTTCAGAGAGTTATGTGAAGTTTTCTTGGTGATTCTTCGAAAATCTTCAGTTGTACCAGAAGAGATAAGTGATTCTGTGCTATCTCCGTGTATTGATTAAACTTTTGTAACCTTTGTTGCCATTCAGGACTACTTAGTGCAATCGAGCAAAATTCACTTTATCCGATGCTCAACATCGGATGTAGACATCAAAGTTGGTCCTCGAACCTTCGGGCTTAGGTCAAAAGAAATCTCGTGTTCAATCTATATTTTCTGCACTTTTACTTTCTACAAGATCTTTTTATTTTGCATTTTGACACTAATCTTCCTATTGCATTACCAACATTGACTTGTCACCTAGACGACCTTTTTAAGAAATATCACTATGCTCTTAGAATTTTTCCATGTGTACAGAAAATAAATGTTTCCACATAAAACCTACAGAAATCTCACATTGAGGAGGGTTCCAACGAATAAAATAATGCAAAAACTCCACCCACTGTACTGTTGTCTCTGTTTAATATCTGTTCTGTGTGTAAATTTTCTGTACACAAAGCAACGTCCATGCTCTTATGACAAACCAATGCAACATAAAGCGAATAAATGGTACACATATCGTGTTCGTACTGAAACGAGATAGGTATCAATACTCTCATCAAGGGTATGTGATGAGTGATTTACACTCATTATATTATGCCATTAATTTCATGATTTTGCTATCTTAGAAAGTATTTTAGAAGTGCTAACAAGTGATTTTGGTGTTGTTTTGTAGATTGATGGAAGTGGAGAAAACAAGAGCTAAAAAAGGTCAAAGGAAGGAAATAGGCAAAAGCTAGTGAAATTGGATGAAATGACCAAAACGTAAGAGATCCAAAGTTCGAGAATTAAAATGCAATTAATCAAAAGTCGTGTCGAAATTTGAAATGAAGATCCGAGAGTTCTAGAAGACAATTGGATGAAGGAAGGTGTTAAAGGGATCAAATTTAGTCAAAATATGATCATAAATCATTTTCCAACCAAAAAGTTTTGCGCCGGAGTTTTGGTCTCACATTTTGACTCATTTTGACATAGAAAACGATCGAATTGGAGAATGATTCCTGAAGTAAAATTATATTCCTTTGAATTATCTTTCCAATGCATCTTGAATCACTTCAATCGGATATCGAACGAAAAAGTTATGACAAAAATATTGAAAACTGTCTAGTGCAACCGAAGTAGTCCTCAGCGCCTAAGCGCTATCCCTCAGCGCCCAGGCGCCATGATGCTGAAATTTTGACAGAAAGTCAGCGCCTAGGCGCCCAAATTGCAGTGCCCAAGCGCCGCCGTGCGAGAGTAGTTTTTTTAGGTTTTTACCATTCTTTTTCGACCCAACTCATCTCCAAATCTTTCCCTAAACTCCAAGACATTATAAACATAGAATTGAAGACCTAAATTAGAGGGGAGCCACACATAAAAATCTGTGGGATCAAGCCACGCGTTCTTGATATATTGGAGAGAAGATAACAAGAAGGGAGATTGAAAAGAGAAATTCAAGAAGATTAACACCAAGCAATTGAAGATTAGAAGCATTCATTGGAAGGGGAAGGAGATCTTGGTGCAATAATTCTACTTTTTCTTCTACATATTTATTACAAATTCGGTGATGTATTCTAAGACAATTTTCTATTTTTCTTCCATTATTATGAGTAGTTAAATTTGATTTTAGGGCGAATAATGTAATCTTTTGGAATCCTTTATTTCATGCAATTGAGATTCTAGTACTTTTATATTTTATGTGTTGATTTTAATATTGTTCTTAATACATTTAATTATTTGATCACTAATTAGATGATTTGTGAACAATAATTGCGTAGAGATGCAGATTATTTGTTTAGACCACATGTTAAAATTCGGTAAATTGATATAACGTGTAGAGATACATATATTGATTGCTGTGGTCGTGTGTGAATTCTTAAAACCAATGTTTTGTTTAATTAAATTTAATTTGCATAGAGATATAGAATTAAACTAATTAAATAGGCTCAATAAGAACTCGAGAGGGGTAAGTTGAATACAATAGAAGAATTCAACCGAAAACTACCTTAGGTTTTATGAATCTTGATTTATGAAGTAAAGGTGACCAATAGATGAAATTGTTCCGTCCTAACGTCCATTTATTGTTTGAATTCTCAATCACTTTTCGTTGAATCCAATCGCATTTTTAAGTCTTTAGAATAAAAATCACATTTAATCATTGTTTTTGTTTATTTTCGTTAAATAGAAGTTAGAAATAATAAATTGGGCATTAAAAGTACAGTTCTCGTGGGAACGATAATCCGGACTCAAAATGTCCATTTTACTACTTATTACGATCCGTTCACTTACGGGATAAAATCGACAACATTATGCATACCAAAGTTCATAGATATCACCGCCATCCACAAGAAAAAGAAAAGTATTGAAGCCAACTTTTCTATTGGAATAATTATATATTTCACACCACATTTTAATTGTAAATAAGATCCTCAATATTTAGTCATTTTTGTGCTTATGCCTTCATTTTCTTGTTGCATTTTTAACCTTATCCTACAATTAAGTAGCATATTTTATCCATACGAGGATTTTTGTCCAAATATTCTGCTAGTGCATCAAAATGAATATTTTGTCAAACTTTTTTATTTGTTGTATATTTTGATTATTTAAAAATCCCAGAGACAAATAAATTTCTATTTGGCACTCATTAAAATTTTAATACATTTTTCTATTTCTTCATTTTAACCGTTCTCCAATAAACTAATATTATGCGTAAATCAAATTTTTCTCCTTTTCAACCACTCATCCTTAAAAAAATAAAAATAAATAACATTCCAAAAATTATAATCTCAAATAATAGGGGCCAAACAGGAGCTAAATCTTTTTAGTCCTAAGCCTTTTTTGGACAGAAATCGTCAACAGAAACAAGATACGTAAACTAATGGAAGGTTGAAAATAAGAATATGATGAAAAAGTGGGGACCCTAGTTCAAAAATGAGCAAAGATTAGAGACTTTCATTGCAATTAAAATATGGTTTAGTTAACAAATGCCATGATGCGAATATCCATTATTATTTTCAGGACATTTATTCTGTGACTTTTGCCTTCCTCTGCAAGTCTATGAATTTATTTTTAACCTTATAGTAGTGTTGTGGTAATAAGTGGTTGCTTTTTCAGACGGAAGTATTAAAGAATACTGAAAAATCTAAAGTTTTATTCAATGTATTTTGTTAAGGGATAAAATTTCATATCGAATAAAGATTAAACCAACTTATGAGGAATTGGTTTACTTCTCTTAACACATGAAATTCCAAATGGGAAAAATTCATAAACCATGTATTAACTATGCACAATTCAAAAACCATATTTCAAGTTTAACTAATTCAAAAATCAGGTTTTTATCTAATTAGTTAAAAATATTTATTATATTAAATATAATAAAATCACAATTATATAATTAATGGTCATATGCACACAATTATAGGTCACAGATTTATTCATTGATCACATATTATCAAATTAATTGGTCACAAATTATTTCGAGATCACGAATCAAAACATTGATAGGTCACAAATTATTTCGTGGTCACGGATCACAATTTATCCATCAATTTTATAGGTCACAGTTTATGTTATTCGTCACAAATCCAAAAAATTATAGGTCACGGGTCACATATTTTCAAATTTGATGGTCACAGATTACTTTTTAGTCACAAAATGATTGAATTTTAAGTCACGGATTAATAATCAGTCACGGAGAGACCAAATAATTGGTCACAAACATCAAACACCCAATCTCGATCCACCATAGTACTTGGTCACAAACACTACCCTGACCACAACAACATTACAATCACCGCCAACACCAACGATAACAAACCCACAACCTCACCACCGTCTCCACCTCCAAAAACCACCATAGCCACTAGGACGACCACCACATCAAGCACCACCACCAAACACAACCAACAATACACCATTCCCAACTTCACCAACACCAACCAAATCACCACCACCAACCAGATACCCACTGCCAACTGGAGCACCGTTGCTATCATCACCACCACTGCATTCCTACCAAGATTCATCACACCACCATCACCCTCACAAAGTCACCAACACCACCCAAAACATAAAATGCACCATACCAGACTCCCAACATCGCTACTTAGATCCACCGCACAAGACTCACCACCACAATACACCATACCTCCACCACACCAACGTCGCTACGTCACATTGTCGCCATTCTGCTGTTCGCAGCAATGTCGACCGGCAAATCTGAACAGAGAAGAAGCGACGCTCACACTCCCTTGCCGTCAACATCGTTAGCAGAGAAGAAGCAGTGAAACCACGATCGTGCAACAACGTCGGCAATGGAGTTGTGCGAAATGGCGGCTGCACCTCCGATGCCGTGCCTCAACGCCTAAGGTGTCATGTCACCGAAGACGAGAAACTCTTGCAGAGAGACGTGAAATGAGAGAGATCCAGAAAGGGGGAAACGAATTTAGGGCTGGGGTGGGTTAATTATAAGATTATTATTAATATTAAAATATATAATTAAAACCTGATATATGCTTAATTAAACTTTGTACCTGGTTCTTTAAAAGTGGTCTTTAAAGACCTGCTCCCATGTAATTTTCCCATTCCAAATTTTAATATAGTACTAGAGCCTATTAAATTCCGACAAACAATTTGATCCGTTTAAGACTTTAAAAAATGAGCAAGAAAATTTCAAAATTGGTTTGGAAATCTTTAGAAAGCCCATTTTATGAAATTTCTAAATGATCAACAAGGAAATTTGCTTGTATTTTCTTTTCTGTCCCTGTCTGGCTGCTTCTTTTTATACAGTTAATTATAAACTAGGTTAAAAGATTCTGTTATGAGTTAAACTTGCACAAAGTTTCTGTGTACACTTAATTTTATATAATCTTTCCTTCTGTCAGTTTTAATGCCTCCCCCCTTTTCCATTATGATCGAAGAAATCGTGTCACGATGTTTAATTCTTTACAGCTATAGGATTCTATAAAATAATGATAGACAACCAGCCACTTGGAAAAAAATAAGGAATTGAACACGAGTAGACAAGAAGAGAAAGACCCGGTAAGAGAAAAAACAAAATGTCATTAAAATGATATTCACATTCTTATACGAATCTATGATGGCTAGAGAAATAGCCATAGTAGACTTATATACTTTGATTGGTCGTTCTTTAATAGTTGTAGAATTTTTTTAATATTTTTACGACATTTTGCAATGGCAAAAGGCCACTTCTCACTGTTTGTAGCATATAAAATCAGATCCCAGGCACTTTAGAATCACTAGAGCACTGCATTTAGAAAGAAATGGGAATTGGTCAAGCAGTGTCTGTTCTCCTGATCTCATTGTTTGTTTGGTCTTATCATTCTTCTGAGGCTTCAGAAGAAAGGTCGACATACATTATCCATATGGACAACTCCTTGATGCCTATGGCCTTTCCTAGTCACCGTCATTGGTATGCTTCTACCTTAACATCCATCAAATCAGTCAGCCCTGAATCGTCAGAGGGGCGTAATCTTGGGCCGAATCTGGTGTATACCTATCAGAACGCCTTCCATGGTTTCAGTGCAACTTTGTCAAAAGAGGAGCTGAAAGCACTGAAGAAGTCACCGGGGTTCCTTTCGGCTTATGTTGATGGGGAAATCATACCTGATACTACACATACCTACAAGTTTCTTTCCCTCAATACTGCCAGCGGATTATGGCCAGCATCTGAATACGGGAAAGATGTTATCATTGGTGTAGTTGACTCTGGTGTGTGGCCAGAAAGTCCAAGCTTTAGAGATGATGGAATGACAGAAATTCCAGCACGATGGAAGGGGACTTGTCAATCAGGCCAAGATTTCAATTCATCATTGTGTAACAAGAAACTCATTGGAGCTAGATATTTTAACCAGGGAGTTGTTGCTGCGTCTCCTGACATTAAAATAAGTATGAATTCCACGAGGGATATTTTTGGTCATGGCACACATGTGTCGTCCATTGCAGCGGGAAATTATGTTGAAAACGTTTCATTCTTTGGCTACGCTCCAGGAACAGCAAGGGGCGTTGCTCCTCGTGCTCGGCTCGCTGCTTATAAAGTTCTTTGGGATGAAGGAAGCTATGCTTCTGATGCTCTTGCAGGCATTGACCAGGCTGTGGCTGATGGTGTAGACATCCTCTCAATTTCTTTGAGTTATTTGACAATTGATTTGTACGAGAATCCGATTGCAATTGCTGCTTTTGGTGCCATGGAAAAGGGTATACTTGTTTCTGTCTCGGCTGGAAATCGGGGTCCAAATTTCGCAACTTTACTTGAGGGTATCCCGTGGGCAGTGATTGTCGCATCAGGAACTGTTGATCGTTGGTTTGCTGGGACGTCAGCTCTGGGAAACGGCTTAACCATCCAGGGTTGGAGCACGTTTCCAGCAAGAGCCACCGTCAGGAACTTGCCTCTCGCGTACAATAAGACCTTTTCGGCTTGCAATTCAACCGAGTTATTAGCAGACGCTCCGAGTAGTATTATCGTATGCGTCCAATCCGATCAAACTGCAGAATTCAATGACCAAATGAGTTACATTTCTGAGTCCAACGTCCCCGCAGCTATCATAATTTCTGAAGATACTAGTATTCTACGCTTCACTGACTTTCCTCATCCGGGAGTCGTAATCTCTCCCAAAGATGCAGACAAGGTGATCAGGTATGCCTCAACTAGCTCAGAACCTACCGCGAGCATCCAGTTCCAGCAGACAATCCTGGGGACAGAGCCCAGGCCTGCTCCTGCTGTATCTGCATCATCTTCAAGAGGTCCAGCACGTGCCTATCCGGGAATTTTGAAGCCCGATTTAATGGCACCAGGGGTATTAATCTTAGCAGCCTACAATCCTTATAATTCTGTGGCGACTATTGGTTCCAATATAGCCTTGTCTAGTGATTATATTATGGAATCAGGTACATCAATGGCCTGTCCTCATATATCCGGCATTGCTGCGCTCTTGAAAGCCGCACATCCTGATTGGAGTCCGGCAGCCATTCGATCTGCCATGATGACCACTGCGAGTACATTTGATAATACTCGAAAACCAATCAAGGACATGGGGCATGATTATGATGTTGCTACACCTCTTGACATGGGAGCAGGACAAGTTGATCCGAATCGTGCGCTTGATCCAGGCCTAATTTACGATGCCACACCCCAAGACTACGTAAATCTCATTTGCGCATTGAATTTCACACGTGAACAAACTCAGACCATCATAAGATCAAATTACAATTGCTCCAATCCGTCGCTTGATCTTAATTACCCATCATTTATAGCTCTATACGATCCACAACCAGAAACGTCTACCTTAACGCAGAAATTTCGGAGGACTGTGACAAATGTAGGCAAAGGTGCAGCCACATATAAAGTGAAGGTGATAACACCAAAGGGTTCTGTTGTCACAATATCCCCGAAAACATTAGTCTTCCAAAACAAAAACGAGAAGCAGAGTTATTCTTTGACAATACGTTACAAGACTTACACAGAATATGTGATTAATCATGGTTCAATCGTATGGACTGAAGAGGCTGGCAAGCACACAGTAAGAAGTCCCATTGTGGTGTCTCCAGCCCAACCCTCTTGACTTTTTTTTATTTTTATTTTTGTAGGTATTTTTCTAAAAATCTGGCTCTTATAATCGAGTATTCTATGTATTGTCCATTGAACTTTTCAATTAATAAGAAGCATGATCTGTGATTGATCACTTGTATGATTAGTTGCAAAGAAAAATGGATCAAATATGAAAAGAAGATACTTGTAAGTAGAAGTGGAAGGCATCACTGTTTTTTGGAAAGAGATGTAACTATGCTGAAAAGACAATTATCTAATCCCACATTAGCGATTACTGCTTCCAAAATAATCCAGTGTTTTTGCCCTATTATAAAACAAGCGGGCACTATTTGTAGACACGTGAGATCATCTTAAGAGGGTTTGACCGAAGCTAGTGGCTAGAAATGAAAAGTAAGAGCATCTCCAATGCAATCGTGGATTGCTTATACACTTGTTAAATATGCAAAATAGATAGAGCAAGTGGACAAGGACACCATCAAAGAATTAAATAGACAATGTGCAGAGCTTGGTCTAGATGAAGAAGCTCCGATAAACGATCCATAGAAAGCATTCGAGACAGCTGGATAGTAATAAATAGAATGCATTGGAGGCCATTTTAAACTTGAAATGCAGTCTATAAAATAGAGGCAACTGTGCATTGTGGACGTTTTTTTATAGGAACTAAGGAATCTATTTAGCTGGAGAAAGCACATGAACTCATTCTCAAAACATTCAAAAATACAAGTTGGATATACTAATTTTTTGGCCCTTAATAAGTAAGCTTGTAGAGCGCGGTGCAGTTGGCTTGTTGATTGACTTAACTATGCTATAAGGGCTTGTAACTAATCGTCATCTTAGTAGTTTTTCTCTTCCCCTAAACTTCATTCAATCCATCATCTCACCTGTAAGTCGAACTACTTAAATCACTCCATATGGTCGAGATTAATTAAAATGAGCTTTCCGATAAAGAAATTCAAAGAAAGCCCTACAAATAGACATAAAAAAAGGAGCAAAGAGCACCAAGAAAGAGACTCTTTACACCACTTAGCATTGTCAATTAAAGATAGAGAGAGGTTAGGACAATATCTAGTGTATTTCCATTCTTTAGCCTAATTGTCCACTTCTTAAAGTCATTTTATAAGATTTTGGTCCCCCTAATTTATTCTTGCAATAAATGTTGTCATGTGTATATTAATCTCTCTCTTATCCAATAATTGGAGTATTGTAACAAATATTAAAATAATTGTTGTTCTTCATTAGCCTAACTTCATTAGAACTAATTACTGAAAACTATGTAGATAAAGACATTTGGATACTTATCGTGTCAAGAAATAATCAATATATACTCTATTAAAATTCCGTTAAGTATTTGAAATCTTGTTACTATTTTCACAACGATTAACTTCATTGACGACTATTTTCTAAGTGTTGTAGAAATATTTATTCTTAGATGAGCCATATTTTTTAAAATTTAAATTTTCATGACAGTCACGACAGCTGAAATTTTATGGTAGTAACAACACAACAAACATCTTTCTAGATATATGTACTTTTCAAATTTAAATTTAAACATAATGTGTCCTCTCTAAAGGATTAAGCTTCCAGTTGGAGTAACTCAATTCTATTTACTTGCTGTTTCTACTGGTTGTTATTAATCTTCAACATGGTGTTAGAGCAGAAAAGTGTTTTGAGTTCAAGTCTAGTACCATCTGTTCATGAATTATGTGTTTGCCATGCTTTCGATTGAAAAAAATTGAATCTGGTCTGTACATGGAAGTTTTAAGTCAAAAATATCTTCTCTAATGAGTTAAACTTCTAATATGGTTAAAAATGTAGATAAATCATGATTAGACCACCCAAAATTTTACCCAAAAAAAAAAAAATAATAATAATAATAATTGTTAGGAGGCTGAACAGGTTTTTATGAAATGTAGACCTTGCCGACATAGGCGAAGAACAGGACAATAGTTCATAGAGGCATTTTCAAGAATGTCCAATTATAAGGGTTGGAGAAGAACAGGACAATAGTTCATAGAGGCATTTTCAAGAATGTCCAATTATAAGGGTTGGAATTGAAAAGTGTACTTTTTTTATAATCTTTGCAAAAATGTCCAATTTTCATATCAAAATGTCTATTTTACCCTCATGAAAAGATTAATCAATTTTATATCGCTTTGGCACAATTTTTAAGAAGAGCAAATAACTTCTACTAGAAGGCACAATAATGATGCTATTACCTAGGTAAGTCCACTTGCTTATATTTTTAATTATATTTTAATCAATTATTTTAGAACAAATGAAGAAGAAGCAAAAATTCCATTACCATATACGAAGAAGTATATGATTCCAACTTCAAAGAAATTATTTTAAGAAATTTACTGTGGTAGAAATTTGAAGATGATTAGGCTTTCATCATTTATCGGTAGAAGGTATATTTCTTTGAACTCTATTTTTTCGAACTCTCATTTTTTTTGATAAGTTTTATTTAGTAGTAGTTGTTGTATATGTTCAAATCTCAATTTTTTGATAAAGTATTTTTTCCCTTGGACGAAATTATCCTGAGTATATATTTTTCGTACCATTCATCTTAAATAACTTAGTTAGATAATATACTTCTATATTTAGAATATTATTTATGGTGGAATAAATTCTTGCAAAAATGGTGGTTGAAGTTGAAGAAGATGATAAATGCATGAAATCCCGTCATTTCATTCTCGACATTTTATAAATGTCAATAATGATTATAAACGTCGAGAATGATATTTATACTATCATTCTCGACACTGTTAAATGTTGACAATAACATTAAAAATTTGAGTAAGTTGGTAAATTTTCGTGTAGAGTGATTCACATATTGCATGCAGGTAGCATTTTCGTTTTCGATTTTCATTAGTGGTTAACAGTATTGTTGTTTATGACATGCAGCTATGGGAGATGTTAAGAGATTTGTTGTCTCGTATGGTGGTAGACTCGTCAACATAGACGACGGGTGGAAGTGGTTAGGGAACCGAACAACATCAATTGTTGTTCGACATGATATTACATATGAAGAGCTTGTACATAAATTATTTGAGAAGCTGAATGTTGATAGAATGAAGTTCCGAATTCAATTGAAATTTACAGTTCCAAACATAAATATACCCCCAGCTGATGTAGTCGACGATGAGGATTTGCAATGGTTTATGTCTGTTCACACAGAAGCGGCGTTGTGTGTAATTGCAGATGAATATAATGCTAGAGAGCACGAACTGCATGTCGGAGTTGAGCATTTGTCACCAATAGAAGATGCATTGTGTGAACGCGATGAAGTCGGTATGTGCGAACTACAAGAGCCACAAACGATTGATAATATGGATGAAAGTTTAGGTGAAGGCAATTTGTTTATTCGAAATGCAATTGAGTCGATTGATGAAGAGGACATTGTGGAGAATAAGATATTCTTTAGCAAACGACAGTTACACACAAGGCTTCAACTTAAGGCTTTGAAAAAGAAGTTTCATTTCAAGGTTAAAAAGTCGAATCCTAGATCTCTTACTGTGTGTTGTGTCGATACTACATGCTATTGGCTAGTACGAGCTTCTAAGATAAAAACTTCAGAAATCTTTACGATTCGAGAGTACATACCTGAGCACACATGTTCTCTAGACGTTCGACAAAATGCACAAATTTACGCAACGAGTGCAATAATTGGGCATCACATAATGCGAAGGTTGGACGATGCAAACCAATCATACGTTCCTGCGGGTATTATTGGGGATATGGAACGTGAGTTTGGTGTACAGATTACCTACAACAAAGCGTGGAGGGCTAAAGAGAAGGGACTTCGATTTCTTCGTGGTACACCCGAAGAAAGTTTCCAGAAATTGCCATCATATTGTCACATGTTCACCGAGAAAAATCCAGGAACTATTGCACACATTGAACTCGACTCGAATAATAGGTTCTTGTACTTCTTCTTAGCGTTGGGCCTAGTGTACGTGGTTTTCGAGAACACATGAGGCCAGTAATTTGTGTTGATGGAAGTCATTTGAAGGGCTAATATAAGGGAACACTACTAGTAGCTGCAGCGCAAGATGCTAACCTACAAATATATCCTCTTGCGTGGAGTGTTGTCGATGGGGAAACAAATGCATCGTGGTATTGGTTCTTTGCAAAGTTGAAAGATGTCATTGATGATTCAAACCAGCTAGTGTTTGTGTTGGACAGGAAGAAGAGTATTAAGCAGGCAATTACGAGGTTGTTCCCACTTTTTCACCACGGTGCCTTCATCTGGCATATCGAGAAAAATCTTATTTCAAGGTATAGCAGTAGCAATGTCATCTTCTTATTCAAGCGGGCAACGCTAGCATACCGCGTATCGGAATTTGATCAGTTTATGACACAGATAAGAACCATTCGACTGTCAATGGCATCTTACTTGGAACGTGCCGGTATATCCACCTGGTCACGGGCACATTTTGTTGGTAATCGGTACAACGTTATGACGAATAACATTGCGGAGTCACTGAATTCAGTCCTAAGGCGACAAAGAAGTTTCCCTATAACCTCGTTAATCGAAAATATTATGTCATTGATGCAACGATGGTTCTACGAGAGAAAAAGTGCATCCACGAAATGTAGTACGACTGTGACACCAAAAATTGATGATGAATTGAGAAAATCATTTGACGTCGGTGCAACTTTACCAGTACGAAATTTGGACGAACTCGTTTTTGAGGTAGGTATAGCTACCGAACTTTGTATTGTCGACCTTATAGGTAACACATGTTCATGTCGAGAGTTTCAAATGCGACAAATCCCATGTTCACATGCATCCCGAGCTGCTTGTGCAAAAGAAAAATCATTGTATGATTTGTGCTCCTCTTACTACACCACAGAATATTGGCGAGCTGCGTACAATGAAGTTCTTCACTCCGTTGGCCGAGAGTCAGATTGGGTTGTTCCTCAGTCTATTCGTTCCGTCGAAGTTTTGCCCCCGAATATACGTAGAGCACCAGGTCGACCTCCTACCCAACGTCAACGGTCAAGAACTGAAAGGTCCACGTTGAGACGAAAATGCGGCCGATGTGGGGGTTCTGGACATAACAGACAAACATGTCAGAATTCGACATCTTTAAGTGACACGTATACTTGAATGACATTGTGTATTCTGATCGTCAAATGTCCTGATAACATGAATTATCAATGTTTTGAATTTTTTTCTTTTGTATTACTTGCTTTCTACCTCTTATTTTAAATGTTGTTGAATATATTTTTGACTTTTATTTCTTTCTGTTTCTTTCTTCGTTCTCTCTTGATATCATTTATTTGCAATTGCTTATTGTAAAATTAAGTTTGTAATATATTTTGAATCCTTTATACGGATTTCTCCCATTTTTTGTGATTTTTCTCTTATATTATTCCAGTCGTTCAAAATTTTATAGCGCACAAACAAGAAAATTCGTATGGGCATTCACTAAATACAAACAACGCTTCATTTTTGAATGTCATACTGGATACAAACAAGAGAGGTCAGGTTTGCGGTATAACTACCAACAAGGGAAATGGTGTTTACATATATTCTTATGAACATTTCACTACGATATCATTTTGTTCATCATATAAGTGAATAAGTACATATCTATTTCATCACTGAGATTTTCTTAATCATTGTAGACACAATGTGGTAATGGATACAAAAGCAACCTATGAATGACTCGTTCTCCTAAGTCATTGGACCAGACAAAATGGTAATCACAACAAAAGGAAGCCATAACTCCAATACATATCGTAGACAACTATTATACAAAATGGTGATCACCCAAAAAATTATCCATCACCTATATGGATTTTATAGCACTACTATATGCACGTAAACATTTCACTTACGATGACTGCATCTTCTACATATCCTCTACGACGGACAAAAAGGACATATCACTGTCGTACTCCTCGTCGAAGCTTATGATGATCACATCTTCATTTTCGATGAGAACTGCTCCAACATTTTCATCCAACAACACATGATGTGCTTCCGGTTGGACCGGTACTGGGACGATCTCACGATGAACTTGAATTGGTTCAATTTCGTCGATTAGATTCGAAAAAGGGATTGGTTGAAGGCAAACCCTACGATGGCGGTTCGAAGGTTGACGAACATATGGAACAAAAATATTGCTTTCATCATCCGAGTCCGAGTCAATGATGATCGGGTTGTCCGCGGACGACCCAGGGGGGTCGAAAGTGATAGTAACATCAAGAACAGGAGTATGTTGAGTTGATGAAGACATAATCAATGGAAAAACTAACTAGTGCTATGACTTTGTTAAATTCTCGTATGTACATATTTAAGTAAAGTTCAACATTTTATACTGGAGAAACACTTATCCGTTGAATGCACGATAAGATATCTCACCAATCAATATGGTTGAAGTCATTGATGGTGATTATTTTACAACTTTTTTTCACATCAATATGGTTGAGAACGTACTTGTGCTTGGCATACCAACTTTAACTGCTATAGTAATTATAAAGCTGCTTGCTACAGTTTTCGCAGTTAATACACCATTTGGTTGCCTTCACTCTTAGTTAAATTTGGTTGGATCATATTTATGTTGACATTTGATGCCTTCTCGACATTTGTAATGTCGTTATCGACATTAAATAGCTGTTAATCTCGACACTTGACATTACGGATGTCTAGAACGACACTTGGACCAAAATACGATATTTCTCTACATTTCTTCGATTTTAGGACGTTTGATACGTCGTTCTCGACATTACATAGTTGTGAATCTCGACACTTGATATTTCATTTGTCTAGAATGACACTTCGAGAACATATTACATACCACCATATAAATCGAAATATGCAAACCACTGTGTAAACCAAAATACATTTTACGTGCCACCACATAAAACCAAAATTCATGTTATGTACCACCACATAAAGCAAAATACATATTGCAAAAGGCGGTATCATGAACCGGCTGATCATCAACAGTTACACAAGCAAAGTACAGCTAAGCCACGACAACTGTTTCACTATCGGGGATAAAGAAAGTATTCGTTATTCAAAAAATCGACCGCAATCTTTCTTCTGTATATTGAAATTCTCTCTGCTGAAACTGATTCTATTGGATGCCCAAGAATGAAGCATTCTATATACTTGAGTACAAAAATTATACAATTTGGCCTGTACAATAAATGATTTTTCGTTAGTCGAAATTAGTATATACAATAGATTAACTACGGTAGTAAATAACAAGAGTTGAAATGCTCACCCATTGTTCGCACATGGTAGATAAGGTATAATCTCCATCTTCATTGGATCATTTATATGTTTCTTTATATCTCGTCTGGTGGACAGGGGTTCACACTGCAATAATGTTTGAACGACTGTGCATGTTGCTTCTGCGTGAGCCTTGATTGCATCAAGTGTGTGAACATTATTGCTGCAGTCGTATATGTAGAATTTTCATTCACGAATATTGACCAGAAACAGATAACATTCATCGCTTGGATATGCACTTGGAATTAATAAATACTTGCATCCCATCCACGAACGACCAACTACAGGCAATGTACCGTTGACATAACCTTGTAGGCGAGTTCCATCTGATTCACCTGTCTTGTTATATTCCATGTGCCACCTCATTTGCTGACAACACTCCTCTTCAAATTAAAAATCCAAAATTACATATTTTTTATTGACGAGAATACAATCTTCATTCATACGCTGCCTCAATAACTTCAGCTCCAGCTCAATATGCTAATACAATAAATATATGTAACATATATTATACATATTAACTACGAAATTAAATTTATTGTGATTGCAAACCTTCACTCACCGCAATATTCAGATCCTTCGTCGGATCCATTAAACTTTTTAGCATGTCTCTTTCATAGACATTGCCACGGCCATCGTCCAAATATGCACTGTATAACATAATTTAAATTACTGTCAAATAATTCAACAAATAATTTTTCACATAGATATAATAATGTGTAGTATTCGGACTATTCAGAATGAGTTACATTTGTTACCCAGATTTAATTCTCGATATCCAATTCCTAATGTCTTTGTACTTGTTCATGTCGTAGTCTTCTAAGGGACGACCTGTGGATGATGAAGCATGTGTGTATTTCATCTTCTTTTCCCTTTCTCTTCTCCGCATGTCAACACTTTCTGCTGGTTGAGACGTTGATGTCTCATGCAGTTGAACAGTAGGAGTTGGACTTGCATAGAGAGGAACATCCTGCTGCATGGAACCTATAATGGCTTCCATGTTGGATTCCCAGTTAGATAATCTGTTTAGCATATTCTCATTCTTTTCGTCAATGTAAGATCTGACAGAACATAAACTTGTATCAATATAAGACTGTATGTGCTCCTGTTGCTGCTGGAATAATTCTTCTTGTTTTCGAAGAATCACCTGATAATGGGCTTCTTGTTGTTGCGATTCCTGGGCCATATGAGTGCTAAACATATTTGATAGAGAATTATCCATGTATGACTGCATACCACATAGCATGTAATCTTGCATCGATTTGTTATGTTGTTCGAACAGTTGCTTTTGGCTTTCAAGGATATCCTGGTTCAGGGCTCTAGATTCTTCAACAAATTCTGCCTTCAAGTTGCCACACGGACTGGACACATCTGATATCGTATGTTGCCTGTACATACCCAACATTTCTTCCATTCGATCTTCAGTTACATATCTGGAGGCACCAGAAGCAGAACTAGGCCCAACTCCAGTTGAAGTTCTCGATGTGCCACGACTGGTCGTTTCTTGCACATGAATGTTATCCGGTATTTGTGGTACTACATTATCTACATCTCCAGTGACAATGACATCTAATATATTATGTTCATCGTCAGCCGGCAGAGAAAGATTTGTGTACCAAGGTGTTTGTAATTCTTCCTCTGTAGGCTGCAACACTGCAATGACTTCGATCTGTAATCATAGCAAAAAATCAGAATCCATTTGTTTAATTGAACTTATTAATAATAAAATGCGAATGTCATTGTACGTTGAAAATAAAAAATTCATACATCTTGAGTATCCAAAAATTGCTTAACAACCGATTCCTTCAGTATAGTATTAGGCCTCCAATTATAGATTCGTGGAATCTACACCGTTCTGTATTTACGGCGACCAAACTTTTATTCAATTTGTGGAAACGCTTCATATATCCAATACTGCAACGTAAAAAAAGAGAAATGTGATGTATAAATTTTATTCTTTGTACAAAGAAATTATACATAATACGTAAGTAATTAGAATAGGAACATAATACCTGAAATGCGAGTGGATAACCTTGTAATGCATACTTACATTCTGTCTGTCCATTCTATTGCATCCTTATTATTCTTTCCAATTGTAACTCTTTCAAAGAATTTAACAAAACGAAATATGCTATTCGGCCCCACGGATATGTAAGGAACTCATCCAGATGTTCAACCATGCCCAGAGTTCTATAATCAACTTGTCGTGAAGTCGGTTTCAACACACACTCAACCAACATATCTAATCCCAACTTAAATTTATCTTCTGTATTTTCACACATGTGGAAAGTTTCAAAAAGCATCATATTGCTAATTTTTTTTGTGCCATTGATGTATTGATTTCTAAGACGATGGTTATTATAATCAATTTCTACGAATGGTTCATGGCAAGGTAGTCCAGTAATGAGGCAAAATTCTTGCAAGCCAAACCTAACAAGATGGTCATCTAACCGTACCCAAACTTCATTGTTTTTGCCACAATGCACAAGTCTCATTATAAATTCATGTACCAACTTGCTAGTAAATTGTTCTTCATCTCCTTTGAAAACAGCTTCATATATAAATCCATAAAAATTACTACACATCAAATAACATTGTTGATTTGCATCTATGAAATTTATAAAATCTTGAACGTATTGACGATTTGGATACTGAAGGATGGTAGCAGAAAATCATTGTTTCGAAGAGAGAACGTATTCTAAAGACACCTGCATCAATTATACAAGAATTAATATTTTTAAGGAACTGTAATAATTTTTTCAAGAATTTATATTTTCATTTGATTGTACACATCTATTATAGTAAAACAAATTACTGTTAATTGTACAATTAATTATTTAAGAATTAATATTTCCAAACAAATATAATTTTTTTCACGTCTTTATACTAAACAAAATTAAAATCAAAAATTAATATTTTAAACAAAATGTGATATTTTTGGTTATAAAACATATTACCAAAAAAAATAAATAAATAAATAAAATTTTGCTAGAGAGTGTCACGGAGCAAGCTGCTCCGTGACACTCTCATATTACTAAAAAAAAATAATAAAAAAAAATAAAAAAATCTCGCTAGAGAGTGTCACGGAGCTTCATATTACTAAAAAAAAATAATAAAAAAATAAAATTTCGCTAGAGAGTGTCACGGAGCAAGCTGCTCCATAACACTCTCATATTACTAAAACTATAAATAAATAAATAAATAATTTCGCTAGAGAGTGTCATGGAGCAAGCTGCTTCGTGACACTCTCATATTACTAAAAAAAAATAAAAAAATAATAAATTTTCGCCAGAGAGTGTCACGGAGCAAGCGTGACACTCATATTACTTAAAAGAAAAAATTCTGCTAGAGAGTGTCACGTGACACTCTCATATTACTATATAAAAAAAAAAATATTTGCTAGAGAGTGTCACGGAGCAAGCTGCTCCCTGACACTCTCATATTACTTAAAAAAAAAAATTCTGCTAGAGAGTGTCACGGAGCAAGCTGCTCCGTGGCACTCTCATATTACAAAAAAAAAAATAATAATAATAATAAATTTCTGCTAGAGGGTGTCACGGAGCAAGCTGCTCCGTGGCACTCTCATATTACAACAAAAAAAAAAAAAGAAAAAAATAAATTTCTGCTAGAGAGTGTCACGGAGCAAGCTGCTCCGTGACACTCTCATATTACAAAAAAAAAAAAAATTCTGCTAGAGAGTTGCTCCGTGACACTCTCGAAGTGTCACAGAGACAGCGTCTCCGTGACACGGAGAGCAGCTCTCTCCGTGTCACTGAGAAGCGATCTCCGTGACACGGAGATCAAGTTTTTTCGAGTAAATTGTAGTTGAAAAATATTTTTCTTTCAAGATATTCAACTAACTGCTAAATAGCACAAATATTAAATACAAATTTTGAATTACTTACCTTTTCTGATCAAATTAGCGTCTTTTTTGAGTGAATGTGGAAAATGTTTCCGGCTAAATGAATGTGAGAATGAAACTTGAATTAAAATGTGAAAAAAGTGAGTGAAGGAGAGTGAGTGAATGTGACAAATAATTGTAGCTAAATGTGTGGATGGGGGAGCGAATGAGAAGTAGCTAAAATTAATTAAAACGTGTGAAGAGTGAGTGAATGTGACAAATAATTGTAGGTAAATGTGTGGATGGGAGAGTTTGTTGTGTTACAATAATTGATCATAAGCAAATTTCCCTGTTCTAGTTCTCACTTTGTTTTGGGGACCCTCCTTCACTATCTTTCCCTATATATATATATATATATATATATCAGTGGTTTCTTTAAACTTTCTTGTGTTGTAATTTGACAAATTATAAATTTCTTTTTAATTCATTTTGTTCCATTAAAATTTTATATTCACAAAAAAAATATATTAAGGTTTTGTACAATTCAAATTTTATATTGAAAAAAAAATGTTTGATAAATTTCTTTAATTTATTAAAACTGATCGAGTTAATCAATTTTTCCTCACTAACTGCTAAGTAGCACGAAGTTTATTTTATTTCCACATACATGATCACATAAAATGACATATATGTTCACATATTATTGAAAACAAAAATATAAGGGATGTTAACATTTATATTGAAGCAATATATTTCTTGACATTTCACTAATTTCTTGACATTTGACGTGTAGTTCTCGACATTAAATGTCTGCTAATCTGGACACTTGACAGTACATTTGTATAGAACGACATTTCAACTAAAGTATAGGATTTCTCCACATTTCATTAGAACACTGACATCTCCTACTCCACTATATGAGATAATAAAGTTATAAACTATTTTCAACCACTGGTTTACATCCACAAAATATTACATACCACCTTACAAACAAAAATATGCAAACCACTGTCTAAACCAAAATACATTTTTCGTACCACGACATAAACCAAAATACATATTGAAAAACCACCATATAAATCAAAATAGGTAAACTTCTAAATTCTATGCATCCCTCTTACCCCTCTTGCGACCAGATCGTGTGTATGGCGTCTTTGTGTTTACACTAGCCTTCTTCAGCCTCAACGATCGAGGTCTACGTGTAGGTGGATCAGCTGCCATCGAAGGTCCAGAAACGATGCTATCATGAACTAGTTGATCATCAATGGTCACACCAACTGTAGGTACAACGGCTAGTGCCTCTTTCACAATATCACAAGCAACATATACTGACCCAAGTACTCCAACCCCACCTCCTGACGTTATGGACACATCAGGGATATTGCAAACAACTGGTTCGGTTGCCTCTCCGACATCCTGTCTGTCTGCAAAAATATTGGGAGTGAAAACATCATGTCGGGGCTCGTCTCCACTACGATTGTCATGACCAAATCCACCATTCTCAGCACCAACATTGTGTTGTCCAATTTTTGTAGCAACTTCATCAAACCTTCGTCGAAGAACATTCATCTCATCAGTGACATGATTTCTCAAACCACACACATGACCTCCCAGATCATTTTGGAGACTAGCGAATCTTGTGTTTATTTCTTTCCTCAAATCCCCCATCTTGCTCTCAAATGCCTCATGTTGCTCATTCAAGATAACTCTTATCTCATTTAAAGACACATGTCTTTCAACGATGGGATCCCCATACTCTTCTTCTCTGCCTTCAACCAGATGCAAACCTCGATGACGAGGTCCACCTTTGTTGCCTCTCTGGGATTTATTTGGTCGATGGTTGTTGTCATCATTCCGTATGACATCATCGTCAACTGGACAAGCTTGTATTTCTATTGATTGAGCAACAAGATCATCTAAAACGGGGTCGGCTGCGTCTTCCAACGGAACTAGATCGACGAAGTACGGCTGTAATTCTTCTGCAGCAGTTGCTCGCAGCGTAGCCCACAAGTGCACCTACAGGAGAAGAAAAATAGGCAAAATGAAAAAATATATATTGCGGAGTGTAAGGCAATTAAGTATGTAAATCGCCTACATTTGTCTTCTCAAAAAAATCTGAATATGTTCGGGAATGAGGTTGTTTCATGCCAGACCACCGCAACATCCTCGGGACATCGTCACAAGTCTTACTCGAGAATCGAGCTCCCAACTCCGGAATTGCCTCGTACGTCCAAATTTGCATGACATTTGTAACAGTAATAACCATATTTGGAGATAAATAACAATGAGCGATGAGAAGAACTGAAATGAACCAAAATAGATGTATACCTGGACAGCAAGAAGGAATCCGTACAATGTGTAAGTCATCCTATCATAATCATTCACTTTTACCATGCCGCCTTTCTTCCCCATCCACGTAGTAGTGATTTGATGAGAAGTTGAAAACATACTGTCCCCCATGGGTAGGCATTGAAAAAATCCAAGTCGTCAACGATGGAAAGAGTTGTCGAATTTATTCCTACATTTCGATCTCTTGAATTAAATACCCCTTCAATAATTAGTGCCAACCCAAGCTTGTAACGATATTTACGGTTGGCACATTTCAAAAAAGCTTTCTCCAGGTCGCTACACGTTATCCGGTCCATATTAGCAAACATTTTATCTTGTAGACGGGTTTTCTCTAGGATTTTGTCAACTTCGGCACCTTTAGGCACTGGACTACACTTCAAGCCAGTAATTAGTGTGAACTCCGGTAGTCCAAATCGTGCAAACCTTTGGTTCACCTTGAACCAAGCCTCAAACCGATTTGTTTACCATTTCATGAATTAATTGAGCAGATAGTTTCAGCTCCGGTAACCTTGCAACATGTCCTATACAACTGTCCTCCAACTGACGCTTTTGCTGTGGATCCAATTTGTTGAGGACAATTGATATATATTTTGTATTGCTCACTTGCGACACATGGGCCGGAACACGTTCTTCCTCCGAAATATTATATCGGTGTGTCATACTCATCTACAAATGAAAACAATACTTTAACAAATGCTATGAGAACGTACAAATGAAATCAAATATAACATTCTTGTTAAAATGCAGTGCAAGAAAAATAATTTTTACAATACAATGGTTTGATAAAATATCATATCTAAACTAAGTTGTTTAATTGTTGAAATTAAAACAAACCTGACTTCTGATCTGAAGCTATCATGTAACCATTTTATAGTTGATCACCATTCAAATAGTTCAAAAGTATATACACAATCTTCTACAATTTCATTAAGTTGATTGCCTAATTTAGATATGCAAATAAGTCGAAAATACAATATTCTTTAACAAAATAAATAACAACAACATAGCCTTGTATTAAATAAATTTAGAGCCAACTACAACAGACCATACGCAAAATCAAGTATACATGACGTAAGATTTGACAAAGTTTTCTATCTGTTATCAACCTATCACAGTTTTCCTCCATAACCATCAATATACAAATGCAACCCTCAACAAGATGCAGAACAAATTTGATGCGAAAATGAAGCCATTTAGTTGCTGATGAGCATTCAAACAGTCTTAAGAGTGTATAATAGCAACACAATCTGTGTCATTTCATCATGTTTATTGCCTAACTCAGATGCGAAATATGCCTCAAATGGAGTATTTTTCACTTCGTACTAGTGTTATTTATCATCCAGCAGCATCAAATTTAGTTCACATATAGATTATATCTCAAAAGCAAAAATACAATAATAGGGACAACAGAAAGTACAATCATTTTCCTGATTTCTTTAAACACTTTACCTCTTCAACCTTTTTGACAGTATCTCACATGTACCACTTTTTATCTCAAATTGTATCAACGGTTAGTATTTGCTCGCCCAATAGAATAGAGACACTCAGTGACCTTGACATCAATTTATGTTAAACTAGCCAAATCTTAGGATTTAGGAAGAGGGGAGACTTGGGGAAGTGAAAAAAATAACGAAATAAAAAAAAAAATAACGAAATAAACTTACTCTATAGCACTGGATTCTGAAGTGTGGTTGGCAAACGACAACTGGGAAAATAAGAGAGAAATGGACAGGCTCGTTGTCGGCGAGTTGGGTCAGAGTGAAGATTGAGAGACTGAGAGTGAGAGTTAAGAGGACTTAGTTTAGGGCTTCTTTTATTTTTTCATTCCCCCGCCTTCATTTCTTTTTTTTTTTTTTTTTTTTTTTTTGTATTCGGGTCGAGTTATATCAGGTTTTCCATTTTTTACCCATAACTCGATCCAACTCGATCCGCACCTACTTGACCCATAACCCGACCCACACCTATCCAACCCAGGCATTTAATGCTGATTGACATTTCTACGTTGATTGACATGAATAGTGATGTGGAAAATTTTGAATTCTTGTGTGAAAATAATATTTCTAAGAGGGGTATTTTCGTCTACATAATTTGAAAATGGACATTGACAAAATTGTGGACATTTTGGCAAATGATTCGTTGAAAATGGACATTACGTGAAATTTCCTCTAGTAGTTCATAAGATGCACTTGTCTTTTTATTGTAACTAATCTATGTTACGTGCGATGCACGAGCTGTGCATGAATTATGATTTGGTTAGCGTATGTATTGAATATGTTTGAAAAAATATATATGAAGATGAAATTATTGGCAAGGAACTAACCAGCAAATAATTGAGATAATAGTATACATATTGATGTGTTTGATTGTGATTTGTAAATTCGTCGTAGTTAATCATGTGTTTGTATTAAAGTCAATGATAGATAAGAGAGAATAAAAATTAACTTCATTACTATCGTTAATTACAGAGTATAGCCAAGATAAAATAAATAATGACTGGTTTTCGAGATGGATGATGTAGGGATTACATATACATCATTTGTCATTACTTCTTTTGTTTGGCAGCTTTTGATCAGGAAATTATACATACTTAACAAAATAGAATTTCAAGATCAAATTTACAATGAAGACAAATTTCATAAAACGAAATAGCAAAAAATTCACAAAACCACACAGCACTCTTGTTAAAAGATTGGTTTTATAGAAAATGTTTCGACTACCATTTACTCCAGTTTTTCTTTGTGAGCAAATGGATTTGTGTCTGAACTTATGTTTTCATCACAAGCCACTTTTGAGCTGGAACTCTCATTGGAAGATTTGAAAAGGGCCTTTTTCGCTGGAGGTGACCAATCTTCTTGATAGTCTGTACTAACGTTTTTCCCAACTGCTGTAACCACAACCTGACTGTCAACGTTTGTTTGGATTTTTGGTTCAAGACTTGCATGATCAATATTTGCTTAAATTTTTTGTTTTGGACTTGGATGGTCTAAGTCTGTTGTAGAGATGATATCAAATCTATAACTTGATGAATTAGGTTCATTTTGCGATGCTATTAAGTAGAAAGCTCATTCAATATCCTACATTTTTTTAATGGTTGCTTCAAAATTTGTCTTTGAACCTTGTGTTAATTTTAAATTGTATTAATATTATTCTACTAAAATATGTACTGAATGACAATGTTTGAGATAAGTTGGATTTCTTGCAAATTTGGTTTCCTCTATCAAAAACTGTGAAATTGTAAATAATAGTTTCTCAACTGGTTCACCAATTGCATTTGCACTGATTGATCCCGTGACATCTAAAAGTGCACATATGCTCTAGCCCTAAAGTGAAAAAGAAATTAGTATTAATAGATGCAAGAGTAATAAAGAGAAGTAGAAAGGTCATGCATAAGTAAATATTTTACCTTCACCAAATGAAGTAAAAAATGAAAAGTAATTAATTGTTAGTGTATTTTACCGAGAAATAGCTTTGGAATTGAGATTCTTGCAAAAAATACAAAAATATGTTTCTCCAAAATCAATATTCGACCGTCTAAAACAGTTGTTGCAGGCCATGTACCGAGATTTGCTATCAATTTTGTCTGTTGTTGCTGTGCCATTTACCCAATAAAACTTTCGCTATTACCGGTATGGATATACTTAGAGAAATTACAAAGAAAAATAAATAATATGATTGAGTATATCTTGTAATATATATCTTTATATTAGGAAATAAATACATATTGAATAGCATATGTAACCTTAATATTACCGCTAGAAGGCGTCCCTGAAGATTTTGAATAGGAGTAAATTTACTTCGACAAGTAGAGAAAGATTTGTGGGGCTTTTGTCCATCTATGATTTTTTCAATACAAAATCATCTATTTTAATGGAATTTTGTTCTTACCATAATCAAAAGATATGAAGATAATTAGTAACTCCAATAGTAATGTGTGGAAAAATAATTGAGAGGGAGAAAAAAAAAAGAATAATAAAATATAACACTTTGTACATACCATTCTGTCATTTGTTTTACTGCGTTGAAAGGTGTATTTATGAAGAAAGTGGAACGGGCTTTCATGGACAATTTTAAACCTATATAATATCAATATGGAGAATGTGTAAAGGATGTAATATATGCCTTAAGAGGAGTTTAAATAATACAATAAAACATACCAAAGAATGATGTAACCTTTAGACGGTTGCAAAGATGACTGACTTTTTGTCAATAATGTCTGCTATCAGTAAGCATTCGCTGTCAACAAATGAATCCTAAAATGTAAGCACCATTGTTTTGCAATTCATGTCTAGAAGTATGATATCTTGCAACCAAGTTTGGTTGCCATCTTTGGATTGAATCAATCGTTTGGGTGTCATATCAACTACAACTGCAAGTATATATGCAAATTTGAAATGAGCCATCAAATTTTCTTTTTTCTGAACATAAGCAGTACAAATTTGAAGGAAACTATATTTCTGTAGAATCAATATATGACTATTTAATATCTATGAAATTTTGTCTTACTTAAATCAGCATCTGTATCCATGTATTGTTCGAGTTCATGAAATTGTGTCAGTTGATATGTTGAGAATACAAACTCTAGATTATCTTCATTCAATTCTTTAATACGAGTTTCTCCAGATATTGTCCATTGTAGAGAGCCAGTCGAATATCTGTAGTTTGTCGTATTGTTCTTCACGTAAGCTTTCGAAATAGTATAAACTTTTTCCAGAACAAGTTGATTCTCAAAAGCAGTGATATCGGAATCATATAAGCTAGCCTGAATAGTATTATCCTGAAAAATGATGAGGAACCATATAAATAACTGTAATATACGTGATCTTAGATTAAAAAAAAAAAACAAAAAACTAAAAGAAATGAAGAAACAATGTGTGAAGAAGAGTTACTTGAGTATCTATTAACATCAAATGCTGGTACCTTCCATTGCCTTGTCTCGAAGACTTTGGTGATTGTTTTTCAACTATAATCACTTTAACTTTCCACTTTTGATTGTTGAAAATAATTTCTGGTAGAAGTTGGTACTGTTCTTCCATCGTGGCAATTTCGTAACAGAATAATAGAGGCAAAATACACACAAAAGGAAGATTTCTATCACAAATGATTTTGAGTTATTCAATTGACAAATAAAAGAAGATATATAAAGACATGTAAAATTATATTATATTTGGTTTCCCGTACTTTATCTTCTATTCTTAATTTTATTTTTTTATAAAAAGTAATACAAGTATGTACTAAGTAAAATCTTATTATTAGTCATATACTGTCATAACTTGTTGTCTGCATGAGATATGGAGATTACTTGTAATATTCATTTACTGATAGTACAGAAATAACGCGAGTTCAAGGATTTACACTTAGAACAAAATATGTAAAACTATATTTTATTCGTTCTCCCTATTATAAATATAATAAAAGGACGTCAAAATTTGGATTAAAAAAGGAAAAAGATTAAGATTTACACGGTAAAATCTTATCATACGCATACTCTATTGATTCATAATGACTGAACATAGACATGGGCTGACAAAGATTTAAACATGGTATAAGAATGGCTCTGAATTATATTAAGTTGTATTCACCAGGAAAAAAGTATTCATGCTACAAACCTTCATTGTAATGGAAGGAAAATTTGATTTAGTTATTTATTTAGCTTAAATAAATTGAATTGTAATAAATATCTAAATACACGTGAATATGTTGATGTATGATTTTGTGTATGAAATTAAAGAATTCAAACAAAGACGTAAATTTGGGATTCTATAAAAGGTGTGAATAGTTTGTATTTCATAACACATCAAAAATAATTCATTGATTGTTGACCAAATGCATAAAACAACAATAATATACAGCTCATATGTGACAGCTTTTTATCTTGTGGTTGGTATAAAGCTCATTTATTATATTTTTAGTCCTAGAAATCTATACATTTTCAAGAGAAACTCCTCGTAGATTTAAACAGGAGAAGCTCTAAAATTGGTCGGAAAAGGTAACAATTTTTCTTAAAAATTTACTATCGAAGAAACTTGCATATATCTACACAGATCTGTGTATGAGCAACAATTTTACCCATAAGAACTCCGTGATTATGGAAACCCAAGCCTCCATAATGGGTCTCCATAATTACGGAGGCCTCCATGCCTCCGTAATCACGGAGGCCTCCATCATACGAAGGCCAAGCTGCTAGCCTTTGTAATCCAGAGGCTTGGCCTTCGTGATTATGGAGGCCAAGTCTCCATAATCACAGATGCGAGGCATAATTTTATGTCCCGAATTTTATGTCATGAATTGTCTGAATTGTCTAGACACGAACATAAGATATTTTATTATCGATTTTAAAATATTTATACATGTATAGGTTATGAAGATATAATGTTTATTTGAAACTCTTAAAAAAGTTTCTCTATTTTTAATTTTTAGATTCATTCATAAATACGATGTGATTTTTGGAATAATTTATGCAGATGTCTCTAGAATACATAATTCCTCCGGATCAATGGTTTTCTGCTACAATTGTCCAGTATCCAAATTTTGAATATTTTAGAGACTTTGTACAATTTCTAGATTCGAATAAACAATTTTCCTTGATGTGTAGTAATTTTTATGGATTTCTTTATGGAGTTTTCTACAAAGGAAAAAATGTACAATTTAGTAGTAGGTTGGTGCATGAATTTATATTGAGACTTGTGAATTGTGGGGAAAATGATGAAATTTGGGTAAGGTTCGACGATTGTATAGCTAGATTTGGTATGCAAGAATTTTGTCTTATTATTGGATTACCTTGCCATGAACCATCCATGGACATTAATGATCGTCTTAGAAATCAATACTTTAATGGTACATGTTGAATCAGTATGAGGATGCTTTATGAAGCATTCCATGCGTGCGAACATGAAGAAGATAAATTGAAGCTTGGTTTAGTCATGTTCGTCGAATGTGTGTTGACACCCACTTCAACACAAATTGATTATAGAACTCTTGGTATGGTTGAGCATCTGGACGAGTTCCTTGCATATCCATGGGGTCGCAAAGCATATTTGATCTTGTTATATTCATTGAAAGCATCACGATCTGAAAGAGTGCAAAGGATGCAACGGAATGAACAAATAGAATGCAAGTATGCGTTACATGGGTATCCACTTGCATTCCAAGTAATTAGTCCCTATTCTTGTATTGACTTATTATGTACAATATATTCCCATAAAATTTTTTTATACATATAATATTTATTTTTAATTATCTTGCAGTATTGGATATGTGAAGCATTTCCAAATATCGGAAAGAAATTTGGACATCGTAAACATAAAAAACCACAGTGTCCAAGAATATACAAGTGGAAACCCAACCAATTTGTAACTGAAAAAGAGATAAAGCTTTTTTTGTCTACTCGTAATGTATGTTTTTATAAATGTATAATTACTCTCACATTCAATTATCTTAAAATAAAATTAAACTTAAAATAATGATTTTGGTATTTCAATTTGATTAAAGATTCAAGTGATTGCTGTGCTACAGCCTAATAAAGAAGAATTACAAAGTCTTTGGCACGAAGCTCTTTTATTACTAGTGGATAATGGACACAACAGATTAGATGAGATTGTAAATGGAGTATTGGATAATGTAGTAGAACAAATCCCAAACAATATATATGTGCAAGAAATGATTTAGTTCTGTTCCCAGTGGCTCCAACTCCTTAAGTGAAGATAAAATGGAAGAATTGTTGGGTATCTACAGCCAACACATAGCATCAGACGTGTCTGGTGTATATAGCAACTTGAAGGTAGAATTTGCTGATGAATCAAGAGCTCACCACCATGCGATTCTTGAAAACCAAAAACAGTCATTTGAGGAGCAAAAAAATGGCAAGAAGATTACACGCTACATCATTATCAGATAATTCTTGACAACCAAATGCAATTTTTCGAACAGCAACAGAAGTGGCAGGAACATAGATACCATGGTATGCAATCTTATATTGATACTAGTTTAAGTTCAATGAGATCCTATGTCAATGAACAAAATCAGGAAACACTGAACACATTATCTGAATTGAAATCAAACATGGAAGCCATCATAGGTTCCATGCAACAAGATGTCCCCCTCGATATAAGTGTTGTTCCTTGCAATAAACCAAATGAGATATCAACAGCTGAACAAATTGAGAGCTCTAAAAGTTTGATAAAAGAGAAGAAAAACAAGGGGAAACAAATACAGTCTTCATCATTTTCAGATCGTCCTCTGGAAGACTATCTTATGCAAAGATACATAAAAACTATAAATTTTATAGCGGAGAATCAATCTGGGTAATAAATCTAATTTTACTTGTATTAGCTCAAATCTTCAAGTTCTTTTTTGATTTATTTGGAATTAATTAAAATTATGTCATAGAGTGCATACTTGGACGATGAAAGTAACAATGTCTTTGGAAGAGATATGTTGAAAACTCTAATGGATCAAACACAGGACATAAATATTGCTGTAAGTAAAGTCTATGAATTACAATAAATTTTATTTCATAGTCGATAATATAATTTAATTTATATCTATTTATTTCATCAGAACATTGAGCTAGAGTTAAAACTATTGAGGCGGCTCATGAATGATGGTTGTCCGCTTGTTTCAAAAGAATATGCAATTATGGATTTCAAATTTGAAGCAGAATGTGCTCGTCACATGATGTGGCATACTGACACAGGAATAGGAACCACCAGAGGTGAACCAGATGGAACTCTTTTGCAAAGTTATGTGAATGGCAAAGCACTTATATTTGGTCGTCCTTGGATGAGATGCAAGTATATAATAATTCCGTGCTCATATCCAGGCAATAGCTGGTACCTTTTCCTTGTCAATATTCCTGAATGGAAATTTCAAATATATGATTGCGGTAATAACGTCCACACACCGGATCAAGTAAAAGCACATGCAAAAGCTTCATTGATTGTGGTAGAAGCATTATTGAAAACAACTTTATCTTCTAGAGGAGATATAAGAAAACATAGGAATAAACAAATGGAGCAGGAGATTATACTTTACCTAAACTGTGCAAACAATGGGTAAGCATTTAAGTGACTTGTTTTTTAGCAGAATATTTAATTTCCTAAACTTAGTCATTTATTCTAACACTAAACTATTTCTTCCACAGGCCTAATTGTGGAATTTTTGTGCTCAAATATATAGAATGCTTTGTTTTGGGATATCCAATTGAATCAGTTTCGTCGGATAGGATGAGCATATATAGACGAAAGATTGCGGTAGATATCTGTAATAACGAATACTTTCTTCATCCCCGTAAGTCCTAATTGTAGTAGATAATCAGAATATACTGATTGAAATATTATGTAATAAACTTGTGTTTTTTATCCTTTCTTTTCGTATCTTGTCACTGACCCAAATAAATAAAGATATGTTGAACATGAAATATTATGAAGGATACGTTTAAAGATAATGATCTGACCCTTTTATATGCACCGTGTTTCGTACTAACAAGTAAAGTATAATTAAAATGCATAATAACATGTAAGAATAACTAACCTTGTATAGCTAAATGTTATTCTCCTTGACACAAGATGGATTAACAAAGAAAATATTCTCTTTTAGGCTAAAAATAGATTGACAGTCCAATTAAGCGAAACTTGTAATTATAGACTTCTTAAGTAGTATGTATCAAATTCAAAATTTCAAGGTAAACTACATTTTTTATGGAACAATTGTGTGATTTTATTTCATCCATTGGCTTTAGTAGAATTTTTATGTTTTCTTTTGTTCTTGCTCTAGATAAAGTGACATATAATTGACCATGCGAGAAAACAGGTTCAAGCAACGATAGTCCAACGAAATCTAAAGTTTGACCTTGAGCTTTGTTAATGGTCATTGCAAAACAAGGACGAATGAGAAATTGAGTTCTCTTAAATGGTACCGGATACTTATCTCCTTCAAGTGGAATAAATGAAATTTTAGGTAAAAATACTTGTTTTCCACGATATTCACCTATTCCAATTTAGGCTAAAATAACATTTCGTTTAAATTTTCGACAAATAAGTCTAGTCCCATTACACAAACCTTTTGAATGATTAATGTTTCTAAACAACATAACATGACAGTTTCTTTTTAGTACAAGTTCATGTGGAGGGATACTATTTGCAGTTAGACTATTCAAAAAGTCCTCATGAATAAATTCTTCTGTTTTATCAATTACTTCATCGAAACTAAAATATGTAAATATCTCTCCTGGAATTTATTTAACTAACTTATTATTTATTACATCCACATGTTTATTTTTTGGAGTCAAAATAACTCTGTTCATCATAGTATTCAAATTGTCATCATATGTGTGAAAATTAGGAAACGCAATAGCAATTAGTTTTTTCAATGATTCAAATTCACTCTCAAAATCTATTATTACATCTGAAGGAAGCTTAATCATGTGACATGTATGTTCTCTTTCTATTCCATTTCCAATTCTAAGTAAATATTCACAAAACAAAGGATCTAATTTAGCTCTCATATTCTCAGTCAATGGTAGTTGTGTAAAATATTGTCATAAATCTGAAAAAACTAAATTGGCCTTCATGATATCATCTTTTGTTCCTCTTTGTACTACTGGCAACACTTGTTGGAAATCTCCTTCGAACACAACAACCTTTCCACCAAATGACAATTCACATTCAGTAATATCTTTTAACATTTTATCCAAAGCTTCAAAAGCACATCTATTAATCATCGGTGCTTCATCCCACACAATTAGCTTTGCCATTTGTAAAAGTTGACCAAGTGATGATTGTTTACTTACTGAATATCGCATATCAGAACTTGCTTGAAGTGGGATTTTAAAACGTGAATGACCAGTTCGCCCAGCTGGCAATAAAGAAGCAGCAACTCCCGATGACGCTGTTGCTAATGTCATAAGTTGTCAAGATCGTACTGCATCAAGTAATGCCTTGTACAGAAAAGTTTTTCCAATACCTCCTGGACCATCAATAAAAAAAACTCCATTTTTATTATTTACAACACAGTCTAAAATAACATCATCGGCAGATTGTTGTTCCTTATTTAAATTCTCTGTAAAATGAATGTCACACTGAACATTAATATTTGTAATCTCTTCTAAAATCATGTTTGCTAACACATCAGCATCATTCACAATTACGTCAAAATCTACCAGACCAAAATCATTTATGTTTGTACCAAAAACTTCCAAGAATGAATTTATGCATCTCAAAGCCCTAATCTCGGCATCACATACTGTCATGCTTGCATGTAAAAAATCTTTTATCATATACACTTTAAATTTAACTCATAAATTCCTAAGATTTGTAGGGCTACAAAAAAATTAACACATTAGCAAAGAGGCGATGCAATGATATAGGCATTTCATAGGTGATCACCTCATTTAAACACAT
The DNA here is from genome assembly GCF_002742605.1 of Olea europaea var. sylvestris. Classification (NCBI taxonomy): domain Eukaryota; kingdom Viridiplantae; phylum Streptophyta; class Magnoliopsida; order Lamiales; family Oleaceae; genus Olea; species Olea europaea. The sequence continues at coordinate 31,265,633 of NC_036254.1, forward strand.
TTCATAATAATTATTCCTACCTACTAAACCATGTAAAAATGCAGCTTCCAGATAAGTAGGTACAACAATGTTATTAGCTGTTCTTAAATTTTGAAAAGACTTAGGTCATTTAACATGATTCAATAAAACTCTTAGAAAGTATCTCTCGCCCTCAGATGGATTAGCAGCAACTATTCTACCAATAACATTTTGCTTTTTTCTAGGACTCCAAAATCGAAAATATGTATTCCATACAAAGTATGTAGGAAAATCCTTATAATGTAAAGTTTGTGCCTTTTCATTTGAAATATTCATTCTAAAAAATTCAGTTAACATTGTTCGTTGGATGGAGTCTTTATTTATAACTTCTGATAAATCATCTGTTTCATTATATGTAACCAACTAGCATCTTCAATATGTAACTGCAAAGAAACTACAGAATGAGATATATCGAATAAATCAAAACTAAAAATTCTCCATATAGCTTCCAGTGCAGATATCCATCTAGCGGTTTAATAATTCAAAATCTCATCAACATAATGCTCATTAGTTTCTTTATTCACCGTAAAATTAACACGATCATGTTCTTTGTATATATATTTGTATAATTATTTGACTGCTTTAACAGAAGACCATATTTCAACTTTAATGTGACAATCATACTTAGCTAAAATATAAGGATTATATAGTACAACCCATCTGTTGTCTAGTACAGACCCTCTGACCTTAACAATAACACCATCGTCACGACGCCTATAAAGTGTATATGAATCGCTACCTAATGAAGTATGCAAAATGTATTCTCTTAAATACTTGTTTTTACAAGTATGGTTATTTTCCATGCACACATTTGTAGGATTTAATTGTCCACAAAGACCATGCATCATATGTTTGACCACAGTAGCATGCAGGTGAGGATTTCTCTTTGGACCTGGTATTTCACAAGAAACAATTTCGTTAACTTGCGTAGAATGAGTAATCTTAAAATTCATTTTCAATATCAAGAGAAAATGAACATGAGGTAGACCTCTTTTTTGAAATTCAGTTACATACACATAGGCAGCTATAGGCCATAGAATTTCTCTCTTTATTAAATCTGTTTTTATTTCTTCAAGTTTTGCTCGAAATATTCGGGCTAACAAATCTGGCCTATTTTGTATACCATCATTGTGCCTCAATTCTTGTTTAATTTCAGGCCAATTTGGATTGCATGTCATTGTTAAAAATATATTGGGTTTCTATATCTTTGAACTAAACAAATTGCATCCATATATCTTTTAGTTAAATTTTTAGAACCCCCAATAAACCCTATAGGCAACACAATTAATTTGCCAATTTTATAGCATCTATTCTCACCATTTTGTATACTATCTAAAATTCCTTGGTAAGGTTCACCTCATATAGTCTTTTGATTATTACGAAAACAACCTAATATCGCAGTTTCAATCTTAACATACATATCAACTATATATTGTTGTAGAAGTCTGCCTGTATGAAGGAGTACAGACTTATCTGAAAGTCTAATTTGAAATTTGTAGCAATAATATTCATGGCATGACACAGTAATTCGTTTCTTACCTCTCTTCATAGCTGAAAGGAAAAAAAATTAAAGTTACAAAGACAGATCTAGAAATAACAATACATTTATGCACTCTAAAAAGATTAAAAAACTTCAATGGTAATAAAACTTACCACAATCTTCCATCTTTATAAGTTGTTCGACCGAATCAATGTGATTGATTTGTATGAAATCTGTCCTATTGAAGTATTCAAATTTATCTTTTCGATACATTCATGTCATCCAGGTTCTCCGTAGGTAAATATTAATGGATATTGAAATGGATCATAACAGCCATAAAGTAATTTACTCTATGTGCAGTATTGGAATGTCCATAAATTAATATATCACGAGTCTTTATGCTTGCAGATGGATCATCATCAACCCACACTGCAGCCACCTGTTCACATGATGGCATGTTATATACTCTCTGGTCGAGACCCGGATCAAACCTTAGCACGATACAACATGAATCAAAAATCAGAAACTTCACTTAATGATCGAAAGAAACGACAATGTAGATTTATCTTTAAGATATCTATTAACTTTTTCAAAGTTGATTCACTCAACTTATCTGAAATTTGTAGTCTATTACTAATTTCATTATAAGTATCGTAAAAGTATAACTGCAAATACGTAGGATTTCCATCAATTGGTAGAAGTGGATTTATAAAATGGTATACCTGTCCCTGAACTTTGAACGTATATACACTTCTATTATTTTTGCACAATTTTTTATCATATTTAACACCAAATGAAGTGAATGCAAAATGGTTGTTGTAAGTAAGAGCAACTTTTTTAAAAGCAATCGTTTCACATGAAGTAGAAGTAAATAGCTCATACAATTCAGAGGAAACACTGTTTAGCTATAATTTAACTTTTCCATCACAACAACAAAAGCCCTTATGATGCGAACCCCGTAGCAACGTTGACTACGAAACCCACAACGAGATTGACAAACCCAAGAAAGCCAAATTAATCCAAGCGTTTAGGATTAACCCAAAAGAAAGTCGAACCAAAAAACCCAACAAGAACGACGCTTGAAAGACCCCTTGATCCCGCAATCCAATAATTAAATCCGGTTATTTAAACGTCACAAGTTAACACTTGATAAGTTCGAAATTGTTCAATGAAGAATGATGAAGAGAAGACAATACGCCCCACTTTAATTCAATATCAATAATGTCAAAGGTTTTTAACAATTGAATGAAAACTCCTATTTATACTAAACCTAAAAATTAGGTAAAAATCATGCAAAAGTCGAGCATAATCTCTAAAATATGGAAAAGAATCAAAATCTAACAAAATATGGAAAATTGCCAAAATTGAAAAATTCGCCAAATTTTTGGCCTGTGTGGCCGCATGGTGTATTTTCATGCGGTCGCATGGTTCAATAAAAAAATCTCAATTTAAGTTTCGGTATGCCACTATGCGGCCGCATGGGGTTTTGCCTGTGCGGCCGCATAGACTTGTTTTCAACTTCCGATTTCGTCGCTTGATAACAAATTGATCCAAGTTGATTCGGCCTTCGACCCGAATATGAAAGTTGCTCCATTTTGAGTCCCGAACATGGTTCCATCAATGGTTTCTTGAACGAGCATCCCATCGCTTCTTTCACTTGCTTTGCTCTTGATCACGTCATTGGTCCGCCATCAACTATCAACGGGTCTCGTCTCGCACTTGCCTTCGTCGGGCTCGACTCCTGGATCATATCACCTTACTTTCTTTATAAAACTTTTTTGCACCATAATGTTTACAAATTGTACAAGACAGAAGAATATAAGGTTCAACTGGAATATTTCATACAACAATTCTCTTAGAACGATCTAAAATGATAGGAACATGTAAACCACATTGAGATTGCATATTGTCATCTTCAAATTGCTTTTACACGCCAATGTTTTCATCAACATGAAGATCCTTCTGTAATTCCACATACTGATCAATAGAATCTACAATCATAAAATTAGTATTAGATCGCTGAAAGACAACAGAAGTGCAAAAATTGGATTAAAAAATAATTTCACAAGATGAAAGAAAGTGTACTACAACATGACCAAATAAATAGCCAGATGTAAAAAAAATTATAAAAAAATATATTCAATCTACAAAACCTGCTGTGAATTTAGGACAACATCTCCTCCTTTTTCCTGACATATGTGTAGAACTTGTAGATACTTCTATAATATCAAATATTTATGTTAAAATTACATAAAAAATATTAAACCAACAAGAAATCACATTTAAACAACAAATCATACCTATATGTCTCTTACGCAATTTGTCTTTTTGTACCCTTGGCTGAATTACAAGTTCAGAATCGTATGCTCGTGTGGATAAGTCCAATCTTCTTAAACGAGCACGTCTACTCTTAAACCAATTATAAACATTCATATAAGAGATTTGCCCATGCAACGATAGTTCGGAGACTATCTGCATGATCCTTGACTTGTTTGGGGTTTTATTCTCTTGATTAAATATAGATTCAAGAATTTGAAGTTGTGCAAATGTAGGCGTCCAATATTGCTTACTCATTGTATTGCTGAAAGAAAGAAATCACAAAAATCAACTCAATAAAATTGGAAACATAATTAAGAGTATGCACATTGAAAACAGTATCCTCATACAAAAGAAGCCAAAAAAATGCATACGCTTCCATAACCCGAACAATAGGAAATATATCGGAAAAAAATGAAACGCACCAACAACAACGGTTTATCGCTGAACAAAATATATACGCAATTGAAGACAGGGAGAAAACAGAAGGATGGGGAGGATGGAAAATTATTAAAATAAGGACAAAGATAATTTGCTTGCACGAACAAAAGGAAAACAACGACGCTTTCGTTCAAAAGGTAAAATGAAAATGACATAGACAGAGAAATGAATAAATTTTACTTACCTGAGTACTATAGTTGGAAGAATAAAAAAAAGAACTAAATATGCTTATTCATTTTTCTATTTCTATATTATATATTATAAATTTTTATTATCATATAGAAATTGCAAAATTTTAAAAATAATGTTAAGAAAGTCCGACTATTGATTAAATTTCATAAAAAATAAGAAACTCATGTTTAAACTAAAATATAACTTCATATAAAATTATGTTCGACAAAAAAAAATAATATTGAACTATTTGTTGTAATAACAGCTAAGAGAAAAAGAGGAGGAAAAAAAATAATGCCTCTATAATTACGGAGGCTCAAAGGGCAAGGCCTCCGTAATTACGGAGGCATTAAAATGCCTCCGTAATAAATTTCATTTTTTTCCCTTTCTTTTTCCCTTACCGACTCTCAACATCAAAATTTAATTTCATTTAATCAACTTAGTTTTTTTAATAGATGTGATTCCTAAAATAAATACATCAATCATAACCTTTTGATTGCAATCAAATAATGTGTGAAATGTGTTAAGATAAAATAGTCACTCACGTGATATTTCAATAATTTTTTTCTCCTCTTTTATTTTTGGGAAGAGTAAGATCAGACTTTTTCGGTAAAATATTGTCCATTTCTACAACACGTGAACCTCTTGCCAAATTTGGAGTAAAGGAAAAAAATAGAGGAAGTACATATCCTTTAATTTAAATAGTTTCTCATGTTTTCAAAATTTACCTTAAATCACTCCTCACATAAAATATTTACATATCTTTGCTTGCAGGTGCTCAACAAAAAGAAAATTAGGTGTCTATCTACTCTTTCTTGATTACCATAGCTATTTTTTCAACACTAAATTTTAAAGTTTTAACTTACATCTTGTTTATTGAGATGGACTAAATGTCAATCTTCAATTCTTCTATTAAAAATCGAACACAAATCATGAATTTCTTATCAAACTTCATGATATTCTTTTACAACGACATATAGAATATATTTTTTTTAAATCACATACAAAGTTTATCTTACAAACATGGAACTTCCATTAACAAACTTTCTAACTCGCCTATACTGCAAAATCTACCTTAAAATCTATATTAGGGCCTCCACAATGTAAATAATAGAGTTATTCAAACAAAATTTTCATTGTACTATATCGAGACAAAATGGAGGTGCCACATCGTTTCTTCAGAATCATTACTCTTCCACAAAACCATAATACTTGTCTGGTTAATCACACAACCGTTTCTCCTCTCACATTGGAATGGATGCATTTTTAATATCTCTCTTATACTTTTTAATGTATGTGTATAGATACTTCCCAGATCCTTTGTCAACGATTGGAGACACCAGCTTGGTGACACAATACGATTGGAAAGAGATAATGGAAGAATATATTTTGTCGATAGATGGGAACAATTTTTTTATCATCATAACTTACAGGATGCTCATGTTTTGGTATTTGAATATAATGGAAACTCCACATTCAATATGACCATATTTGACCATTCTAGATTAGAGGTCACATATGACTTCGATGTTCCCGAAGAATACAACGTTTCACATACAGATGACCCTGAATTTGAAATAGCACTAATACCTCATCACAACAACCATCGGGAAATTGTAGGTGTCATCTTTAATATCTCATTCTACATTCATCTCTTCCACATAAATTTGATTCAAAGATCAATAATTTATTCATTCATGATTTTCCAGTGTATACTAGGCAGTTCTCTAGATATCACCTACCAAGAGGTCTGCGAAGTGTTCAAATCCATGATTCTTTACATCACGATTGGAAGCTTGCCACAAATTTGCGACCAAATGGTCTAATAAGACGTATGACTATAAGTTGGGCAGATTTTTTTTACAGAAAAAGAACACAAATAGTTGATACATGTGTTTTCGAACATTTGAACAGTGAACCCCAACGTTCATCGTCTACAAAAAAGACCATGTTGGTGGAAGTTTGATACGTCTATAAGACCTCTTTACTTTCTTCTAAATGAATTTGTATATACGAAAAATGTTTTATTTTCATGTCAATCTATTCTAATATTTCCACGCCCAATTCTATTTACTCTCTTATTTACCAGTTTACTCCAGAATTTGTGTATAACAAATCAACATCAACATCGAAATTCAACACTATACAAGAAAAATGAAAAATCAAATCATATGAAAGTAGATTTCCCCCTCATTAATCATCACAGGAAAAACTTCTAGATATTACTGCTACCACGAACTAAAGAGAAGTTAAAAACATTCTCCACCACTCCCTGCAATAAGGCCAAAAGAACATGCGTCAACGATTGAGCAATATATATATATTTTTTTTTTATTTGCAGACGGCCTCGTCTTGGCTCCAAAGATGGAAAAAATAAAAAAATTGCTACTGTCTGAAAATGGAAGAGCAGACGGCGTTGTTTTTGCTCCAGAAACCAAAAAAAAATTGCTATAATGTGTAAAAATGGAAGAATCTACTGTTCTTTCTACAGTAGCGAGACATTGCCTTTTTTATATAGTAGTGATATGTTAATTTCTAGGAAGAAAAAACTGGTCATGTGAATTAAACCCTTGTTTGGTTTAACTAAAAAAGTTGACGAAAATTAAGCCAAAGTCAATAATTTGTTTTAACCACACATTTAATGGAACTTGTTGACTCCAAAATATGTTGCCAACAGATACCGGACACACCCGCATACACGTAAGCTTGGTCCAACACGCTAAAACACGTGAACGATCTAGATATAATAGCAAAAGGGGACGTGGGAGTGACTCAAAGGCACGGGATGAGAATGTTCATAATCCGGCGAGATGTTTGCATAATGATTGTACAATAATTATCAATCGATGTCTGTAGAATTCGAGTGTGAATTCATGTGTGTTGCAAGAGAGTAAAATGTAAAGAATGTTGTATTTGTTCTTGGGTTGAATCTTACATTAGCCCTTTAATTTTACACTAGGGAAGTATTTATAGTAATACATGTGAAATGGTGGCCCTTGGATAAGGAGGCACGTGACCTTATCTCCTTAACTCAAACATCTAATCCTATGCATCATTTTTGACTTGCTAGCTTGCTGTACATTTATTGCTTATGCAGAACCCCCATCCTAATGACAAGACTTAACATTTACACTTCTGAAAAACGTCCCATCACTTATTCAAACAAGATCCTTGTGTAGAAGATCTCTTGGGAGAAGTAATCATGGAAGATGTTCCTTTGTGGTTCGGAGGCTTCTGTTTCGATTTCAGGGCTTCGGCCACTCACATAATACTTTCGCTTTAGGGCTTCGACTACCTTTTCATAGTGTTCTCGCATCATGGCCTCGGCTACCTTCACAAGGGCCTCAGTATATGGGCCTCGGCCATACATACCACCTCGGCTGGAGTGCCATGTGGTTCGGCATGAGTGGGCCATAGGCCCTAGTGGGTTGGCCAAGTGTGTCAACATGTAACAATAGTCCCCCAAGTCCAAGTATATTCATTTATGTAATGCGTGAACTTTAATGAAGTAAAACCAGTGAGTTAGGTAAAAATTGAAAGAATTTTTGAATCCTAAATAATAGTCCCCCAAGTCCAAGTATAGATATTTATATCATGGTTAGAGTTAGAAATGTGGTGTTGTGGATAAATTATGAAGAAGCCGAGGTGGTTGAATAAATTGAATCCACGAGGCTTGTGAAAGCTGAATTGTAATAAAGAGGCTGAGGTAGTTAAGAAACCGAACTTGCGAGGCTTGTGAAGGTTGAATTGTGATGAAGCCGAGGTGGTTGAGAAATCGAACCTGCGAGGCTTGTGATGGCTGAATCTGTGAAGAAGCAGAAGAAGAAGCCAAGGCGTTGAGTGGATCGAACCTATCGAGGCTTGTGAAGATGCGACTGAACTGCGAAGAGGTAGAAGAAGAAATCGAGGTGGTGGGTGGATCGAACCTGTCGAGGCTTGTGAAGATATGATTGTTTTTTATGTTTGTGCCAATGATTTGATGCTTTGCACATGTTACCAAGAAGAGGTAGATGAACTGTTTCGACTTCTAAGGCACGTACGACTACAGCATTGAATGTGCAATAATGGTTATAGCTGGATCTTCTAGAAGGAGACGCATTTGAAGATGTACGTGAGAAACACGTTTGAATCTGAGGCGTAGATTTCAAAACGATTTGAATTCTACGCTTCGGATTTAACCCAGAATTAGAGGGTTGAGATTCATGGGACCTTCATCCAAGGGCTGGGGTTCGTCTTGGCTCCCTATAAAAGGCCAAAGACTTCCATTTTTAAACCCTTTTTCTCCGTTTGCTTTCAGTGTTTTTTGCCTTTCATTGTTTTCGACGTCCAAAGTTGTTCTCTGATTTCAAACTCCATCGTTTCGCAGTTTGTTGCTTGTTAGTTATTCTCGTAGGTATTTTTTGGCAAGAATCATTTCTTTTTGTGATTTTCCAAACTTTTGATATGGAGTCCACTTCGGGTAGAGAATTGGTGACCATAGCTAGGTTGGGTGAGGGGGCTATTCTGGGTGGGGAATCTGAGGTGGAGTATTACGCCATGGTCGAGGAGCCTATAGATTATGAGGAAGAATGGGAGGCTGCTAGGATAGCGTCAAACATGACCCTGAAGAAGTTGGAGAAAATTAGGGAGAAGTATTGCGTCCCCCATTAAGTGGAGATATTAGTCCCCAAGGTACACGAAAGGGCATGTTTTTCGAGGCCTGGATATGTGGCTGTAAGTGAATACCTGTTCAAGGCAGGTATGCGTCTTCCTCTACATCCCTTCTTTAGGGCTATGTTTAGGAATTTTATGTTATCACCGACCCAGGTTATGCCAAATGGGTGGAGCCAGCTAGTGGGGTCATACTTTTTATGGAAAGAAGTGTCGTTAGAGGAGGATATGCCTCTGCATGTCTTTCAAACCCTTTTTCAGTCTCGTGTGTTGGGTAAAGACGAGTCGAGGGGGTGGTATTATCTCACACCCTGGGGAGCTCAGGCACCCTTCGTGGTGAGGCTGCCTTCTTCCATCAAGGGATGGAAGGAGTCGTGGTTCTGGGAAAGTGGCAGGCCGTTGAGGGGGACAAGGCCATGGCTTGCACAGTACCAACCCAGTACTACGAAGCTCATGAGTGTCCAAGCTTGAGACTAAATTTTGCTAAATAGTTTCTCAATTTTTTGCTAACTGTTGTCACTTATTTTGCAGATTCAAGTATGAGGTTTGAACTCAGCAAGGAGGAGTTCGAGGTCATAGAGGACATATATAAGCGACCTTTGAAGCTTTACCACTTTGACCACCTCATTGACCAAAGCTAATACTTTGTAGATTTTGAACTAATGGCCTCCAAGGATAAGAAGTGCGTTCGCTTGATCAAAATTATACTTAATTGACATTCAATGCTGACCTATTGTGTCTGTAGATAAATTCAAGAGAAGGGAATACCCCGTCCCAGACATGGCTTCGATTATGAGGGCAACTTCTAGAGCGAGGGCAGGGCCTCTAAAATCGAGCTCCAGTGCGGCGAAGGAGGTCCGGGTCCAATTGGAGAGGCTGTCCAATGATGACAGCTCAAGGGGGTCCGTAGAGGAGGCCCCCCATAAGTCTGAGAAGGTAAAGGAGCCTTGGGGTAAAGAAAAGGTCCTCGAGGACTCCCACAAGAAGAGGAGGCTGGTTCATGTCACCAATTATTCGAGAAAATTAGGGACATCGGTGTCCCATTCAAGCAAGAATGCCCCTTCTCAGTCGAAACTATTGGACTTTGCTATGAAGGTAGTGAAAGTAGAAATGGTGAGAAAAGCTTAGCCTGAGGAGGCCAGGGAGGAGGCTGCCAGGATAGCAGAAGAGGAAGCGGCCAAATAGAGGCCAGCAAGGACTCAGGAAAAGTCTCCCAATTTTCTTGCGGGTCGTGATGAGGTGCTTGGGTCGGCTTTGTTGGATGCGCTGCCAGTCGAGGTTTGAGGCGCTACAGAGAGTTTTTACAGACTCTGGATCGACAGGTGGTAACTGCATGCCTCAAGCTGCGATGCGGTGGACATCACTAGGGCCTTGGTGAGCCAAAGTGTGAAGACCTTGGGCCTCACACTTGAGTGCAAGGAACCACTCGTTGACTTTCAGACGAGGAATAAGTCCTTTAGGAACAAGTTGGCCTCTATTGAGGAGGAACTGAAGAAAATAAGGGCTGAGACGGATGAGACGAAGGCCTAAAAGATTGAAGATGCGGCCATGTTGGAATCCACCTTGGCCCAAATTGAGGTTTTGAAGAAAGAGGCGTATGAATCCCAGTGTGAGGCTGCCTCCCTCACTAAAAAGGTGGAGATTTCTAATAATCACCAGAAGATGACAGCTGAGACCCTGGAGCATGCCAATTTAAAGCTGACTGGGGCCAAGGATGCATACAAGTGTTTGGAAGGCCAAATAAAATGGCACGTTGACGAGTAGAAGTAGGTAATGGAGAAGGCCTAGATGGTGAGGGAGGAGGCAGTTAAGGATTACATTGCCAACTTCCACCTCACCGAGGAGTATCAGGACTTCGGGTTGTATTGGAGGAACTTCACCTATACTGAGGTGTTGGATAGGGCTAAGGGATTTCTCCCAAATGTCGACCTATCACAACTGAGGTCGGAGTTTGTTGATGAAGTCCCTCAGATGCCTACTAAGGAAGCGGTCGGTGATGAAGCGGTAGAAGATAAGAAAGCAGACACTTCTGAAACTCAAGCTACAAAGGTGCCTTCAGCCGAGGCAGCGCCACCATTAGCCTAAGTAGCATAGTTTGTCTTTAATTCATTTTGATATACTGGCCTCAGGGCCCCCTCTTGTAATATCATGTTCAATGTCAATGAAAATCAATGTTTTGCAACATCATGACTTTTCAATACTCAACATCGATGAAAATCAATGAAAGCACATGGACCTCGGTAAATGACCACACATAAGTCTGAGCTAGCGATCCGAACTTGACATCTTAACTTCCATTAGTTGTAATAATCGAACTTAAGGATGAGTTAATAATCAAGCAATATAAATGATGAGTTAACTGGTTGCACTTAGGTTTCATCAATTGAAATGAACCACGACGTCCAAATTGAACTTGGGATATTTGACTGGATATTTCCATGAATTCGAATTAGAGAGGTAAAATGATGATGGGTGAGATGTACACATTGAGGCTTCTTCCTTTGGCGTTCAACCTCGCCAAAGGAAGGCATATGGAATGAGCCTCGGAGTTCAGGTGAGGTGACCCCAGAGTTGGGGATCAGGACCTCTCCTTCGAGGCTCCCACGCTTCCCTACATGGTGGATGGTGTAGCCATGAAGAGGCTTCTTCTTTTGGCGTTCAGCCTCGCCAAAGAAAGGCATGTGGAGTGAGTATTGGGGTTTAGACGAGGTAACCCCAGAGTTGGGGATCAGGACCTCTCCTCCAAGGCTCCCACACTTCCCTTCATTGTAGATGGTACAGCCATGGAGAGGCTTATTCCTTTGGCATTCAACCTCGCCAAAGGAAGGCATATAGAAAGAGCCTCAGAGTTTAGGCGAGGTGACCTCGGAGTTGGGGATCAGGACCTCTCCTCCGAGGCTCCCATGCTTTCCTTCATGGTAGATGGCACAGCCATGGAGAGGCTTCTTCCTTAGGCATTCAGCCTCGCCAAAGGAAGGCATGTGGAGTGAGCCTCAGAGTTCAGGTGAGGTGACCCTAGAGTTGGGGATCAGGACCTCTCCTTCGAGGCTCCCATTCTTTGAGAGTAGTATCTAAATTTAAATGACATTTTATTGAAGATGAAAATCTATTACATAAGCTAGGAAAGGTCGTCCAGCGATGCAGTACAATCATTGGTAGTAAATTTTGAGATGTTCAATGTTCCATGGACGAGGTTGTGCCCTGCCATCCATGTCTTCAATTCTGTAGGTGCCGGGTCGGACTTCTTCTTTGATTCTATAGGGACCTTCCCAGTTTGGACCCAAGGTACCTGCGCCTAGTGCTTTGGAGGAGAGGAGGACTCTCCTAAGGACAAGGTCATTGATTCGGAAGGACCTCTTCGTTACCTTGGAGTTGAAATATTTAGTCATCTTTCTTTGGTAAGTAGCGAGCTTTAGCTGGGAGTCATCTCTTCTTTCATCAATGAAGTCGAGGTTGAACCTCCGTAGCTCGTCATTAGTTATTTCGCTGAAGTACAGGCGACGTGATGATGGTAAGCCGACCTCGACGGGGCTCATGGCTTCGGTTCCATAAGCCATAAGGAAAGGAGCCCCCCTTGGGAGTTCTGGTGGTAGATCGAATTGCCCAAAGCACTTGAGGCAACTCATCAACCCAAGCTCCTTTTGAGGTATCCAGCTTCCTTTTGAGTACATGTTTGATAGTCTTGTTTACAGCCTCAACTTGGCCATTGGCTTGAGGGTGATGAGTCATTGAGAAGTGCTTCTTGATTCCAAGTTCTTCGCATAGGTTCCTGACCTTCTTATTGTCAAACTGCCTTCTATTGTCTAAAACTATGGAGTGGGAAATTCCAATCCGACATATGATGTTCTTCCAAAAGAATTTGGACGTGCTTGCTTCTGTGATTTTTGCCAGTGGTTTGGCCTCAATCCACTTCATGAAGTAATCAATGGCCACAATGGCAAAGCTCACGCCTTCTCTACCTTTAGGCATAGTACCTATCAGATCTACCCTCACTTGGAGAAGGGCCACGGCCAGAGACGACAGTTAGCTCTTGCGAGGGTTGCCTCTGAATGGGAAAGAACCGTTGGCACTTGTCACATTTGTGCACAAATTGAAGCACATCCTTTTTCAAGGTGGGCTAGTAGTACCCTTGCATCAGTACTATTTGTGCCAAGGCTAGTCCTCCTAAATGATTGCCACAAACACCTTCGTGGATTTCCCTAAGGATGTAAGTGGCCTCGTCTCCCCCTACGTAGTGAAGAAGTGGGGACGAGAAGCTTCTTTTGTGGAGTACATCATCAATGAAGAGAAAATGAGTAGATTTCCTCCTCAGTTTGTAGGCCTCATCTTTGTTAGTGGGTAGGACCTGGTCCTTTAGGTAGGCTATGATTGGTTGTATCCAGGTGAGGGTGCCTCCAACCCACATCACTTTAGGAGCCTCGGTAAACTGCGCGAAGAGGTACTCAATTAGTACTATTGCAAGTAGTTCGAAGTCCTTGCTACTCGCGAGTTTAGAGAGTGCATCTGCATGTGCGTTCTCGAGGTGAGGGATCTGTATTATTTCGAATCTTTCAAAAGATGGGAGAATGTTCATCACCATCTTCCAATAAGAGGCCATGGTTTTATCCCTAGTTGAAAAACTATCATTCACTTGGCTTACCACCAGTTGGGAGTCATGTTGATACATAGCCTCCTTACTTGCATTTCTTTGGCTAATCTGAGGCCTATGAGGAGCGCCTCATATTCATCAACATTGTTGGTGGCCTTAAATCCAAACCTCACAGCTGAGTTCAATTTGTGACCTTTTGTGCTGACTAGGACTACTCCAGCTCTGGAACTTGTGTCTCCAGCCGAATCATCCACGAACAAGTTCCATGTGAAGGGCTCAATAGGTTCCATAACTTCTTCCACCTCGGGTACATTGGCGAACTCTGCTACAAAATCTGCTAAAGCTTGGTCCTTGATGATTGTCCTTGTTTTAAAGATAATGTCGAATTCACTTAGCTCCACTGTCTATTTCAATAGTCTTCCCGAGGCATCTGGCTTCTGTAGCACTTGTCTCAAAGGTAAGTTGGTTAGCATGTGAATGGTGTGTGCCTGAAAGTAGGGCCTCAACTTCCTAGATACTGTGATCGAGGATAAGGCTATCTCCTCCATGTTTGGATAGCAAGTTTCTGGAGATAGCAGTGCCTTGCTGGTATAGTACACTAGGAGTTAGGTGGCTCATTTCTCTTGGATCAGGACTGCACTGATGGCCTCATTGGAAATGGCCAGGTACAACTGGAGGATATCGCCGGGCTTAGGCTTGGAGAGGAGCGGGGCCTAACCTAGGTGCCTTTTTCAGGCCCTGAAAGGCCTCTTCACACTCCTCATTCCATTCGAACTTCTTCCCGACTTTCAATACCTTAAAGAACTAGAGGCATTTATTGATAGCCTTGGAGACAAAGCGGCTAAGGCGGCCACCCGTCCCGTTAGGCTTTGGACTTCTTTCGATTTTTGGGATGATCTCATCTCGAGTAAGGCATTGATCTTTTTAGGGTTGGCTTCGATCTCTCTTTGGTTGACCACGTACCCCATGAACTTGCCAGAGGCAATGCCAAAAGCACACTTGAGGGGATTGAGCTTCATCCTGTACCTCCTGAGGATTAGAAAAGTGTTATCCAAGTGAGTCACATGGTCGTCTGTCTTTAGGCTTTTCACAAGCATATCGTCAACGTAGACTTCTATTATCTTGCCGATGAGGTCTACAAACATTTTGTTGAAAAGCTTTTGGTAGGTGGCCCCGACATTTTTCAACCCGTAGGGCATCATCTTGTAGCAGTAAAGGCCTCTATTTGTGATAAAGGAGATGTTCTCCTCATTGAACGGGTACATGGGTATTTGGTTGTAGCCAGAGTAGGCATCCATGAAGCTCAAGAGCTCATACCCGGTAGTGGAGTCTACCAATTGATCAATTCTCGAAAGTGGGAAGCTGTATTTGGGGCATGCCTTGTTGAGATTGGTAAAGTCAATACATACCCTTCACTTACCATTGTGCTTTTTGACTACCACTGGGTTGGAGACCCACTTCGGGTAGATGACCTCTCTCATGAAGCCATTCTCGATTAACTTCTGCACTTCTTCCTTCAAAGCCTCATATCTTTCTGGGTTGAGAGCTCTTCTTTCTGTCTGTGCAGGGCAACCTTAAGATCTATTTTTAGGTGGTGGCAGCTAACCTTGGGGTCTATGCCCGCCATGTCCTCATGCTTCCAAGCAAAGACATCAAGGTTCTTGCAGAGAAAGTCTTTTAATTTTTCTTTCATGTCGTTGCTCAGGCCTACGCCCACTTTCAATACCTTCGCGGGGTTATGGAGGTCGATTGAGAAGTTTTCTAGTTCATCAATTGAGGTTGTTTAGGATTCGTGCTTAATCACGCGGGGATCAATTTCATCAATCATGGAGAGTTCTTCCTACTCGGGAGGTGCTCGATCATGTCAACATCCTTTCGTTCGAGAAGGGCCTCTCTTGGGACGTCTGCCATAGCCACATCTATCAGGATGGCATGTACGTCTCGGGGCTCAACCTTCCTGATGGAGCTCAGGTAGCATTCACTGGATCTTCTTTGGTCACCTCTCATTGTTATCACGTCATTCTCAATTGGGAGTTTCATGCATAAGTGGTGGATAGAAGTGACGGCTCCTAGCTCCTTCAGGGCTGGCCTACCCAAGATTCCATGATAAGCCGACCGACTGTCTACAATAAAAAATTTCCTCTTGGGGGACTCTCCCATCCCTACTGCCAATGTTATTTTTCCTCTTAGAGTGATGCTATCTCCGGTAAATCCGTATAGAGGAGTGGTGGTGGGCGTCAACTCGTGGTCCAAGATCATCTTATCAAAGGTGGATCTGAATAGAATGTTAACGGAGCTGTCATTGTCTACTAGCATTCGCTTGAGCCCATTTCGGGCCACCATAGCCCTTACTACAAGTGCATCACAATGGAGGTAATGACCTCTTCAGAGTCCTCTCAGGTGAAGACGATGGGTGGTACTTGGTTTTTTCGGGAGCTACTGTCCATGATATAACTTGTCAGTGGGAGGTTTTTGGCCTCTCGGGTATAGTTTCGTTATGCATTTTGAGTCTCTCCCCCACATAGGGGCCTCCAAATATGGTGTCTATCTCATGAATAGGGGCCTCCTCTTGAGCATGGCGATTTCCACAATTCCTATGTCCTTCCCTGGGTCTCTCCGTGCTATGTTCCCTTCGACAGGGGGATATATCTCGCTGGCGGGGAGTGGCCTCCTCACGTCTAGGTCACTGGTCGTCCCTAGGCGAGGGCCTGTTCGCCAGTGGTGAATCATTCCTCCTGTCTTGGGGGTTTTTTCGTCGGTTGCGATATGCGTACTCCCGATACTCAGACATGTCATGACCGTAAGAATGGTGGTATGTACAATAATCAGGGGGTTCTGATTGGGCCTATTCCTAAGTCCTTAACTGTACCCTCAGCCTCTTCCTCTACGAGAGGCCTGTTGTGAAGTTCTTGCTTGCGGATTGGTGGTAGTTGGATTGACATCTTCATATGCCAAAGTTGGAACTGCATTCAAGTGGTTGTGGCAAGTGCTTGCCCTGAATTTTCATTATCAGGTGGGTTCATCTGGTAGTCCATCAAGTGGGATGTTGGTCCCCTGGCGCGCTGTCTTTATTGAGGTGGGAGGCCTCTGCTGACTCGATTCAGGTACTCAATTAATTCTTCATTAATTATCTCCCGCCTAATCATTCCCAATAGGGCGTCGTAGGTGGTGGGATCTTGGTTTTGTACGTCCCTCCAAAATAGGGTATTCATATTCAGACCTCCTCTTATGGCTGAAAAAGCTCAAGATCGTTGACTTGCACACAATACGTCATTTCGTCGGTAAAACGCGATAAAAAAATTTTTAGGGATTCCTCATGTGCCTGCTTCATGTCTTTAAGGCGCTAGATGGGGGCCTCTCCCTCCTTGCTCATTGCAAACCTCTTTAGGAAAGTGGTCTTGAATTCCGGCCAACTCCTTATGCTCGCAGGCAACAGTCGAATATACCATATTTCAGTCGCTCCACTAAGTGTCAAATGAAAAGCTCTACACTTCACGATTGGGATGGGGCCTCTGAGGCTCATATAAGTTTTATAAGCACTAAGGTGTTTCTCCGGGTTGCCTCTCCCGTCATACTTTGGTATCTTGGGCATCACATAGTGGCCCGGAATCTGGGCATTTCTTAGTTCCCTTCAGAATGACAAATTTTTATCGTCGTCATCCAAGTTACAGTGATGTGAACCCGCATAGGCAAACGCTACGGAACCCACAAACAAGATGAAAATCATCCCAAGAAAGCTAAAGCAAGGTTTTGGACTCGAATTCAATAAATCTGGAACCAAGCAACCCGAATCACCGACGATGTGCGAACCTCTAGATTACGTAAAATTATAGAATCTCACCCAATTAATTTGAACGCCACAAGAATTAGATCTTGATAAGTTCTAAAGTTGTTCAATTGGAAGAACAAAGAGAAAGCAATTAAGCCTTTCAATTAATCAATATGTCAAAAGTCTTTTTTACAATGAAAATAATAAGAGTATTTATACTAGTTTTAAGAATCTAGGTAATTTCATGCATAATCTCATAAATATGGTAAGAAATAAATTAAATATAGAATCCTAGCAAAACTAGGAAAATCACAAAAAAAATGCGTCTAAAAATAACCATGCGATCTCATGGTTCAATTCCATTGAGATGTCTACCTAAGGTTCACTAGGTATTGGCAAAGGTGTATAAAGCCCATGAGGTAAGACCCTAGATTTAGCCTGTTTACAAGTTATGCATCGACTACACATTCCTTCCACATCAACTTTCATTTTAGGCCAATGAAAATGCTCAGTTAATATTTCTAAAGTCTTTGCTACCCTTAAGGTGACCCATTAGATCCTCACTATGTGCTTCTCTAACCAATAATTCATGCATAGAGCAATTAAGAACACATAATTTGTTTTTTCGAAACAAGTACCCCTCATACTTAAAGAACTTATCTACAGCCCCCTTATGACATGAATTGTAAATGTTGGAAAATTCAGAATCATTAGCATACATGTCCTTAATATATTCAAAACCAAACAATTTTGCACTTAAAGTAGTTAAAAACACATTCCTTCACGAGAATGCATCTGCTACTATATTTTTCTTACCTTGTTTGTAACGAATGACATATGAAAAAGTTTCTATGAATTCCATCGAGCATGCATGTCGCTTGTTTAGCTTACCTTGACCCCTCAAATACTCCAATGATTTATGATTAGAATGAATCACAAACTCTTTTGACCACAGGTAATGTTGCCATGTCTTCAAGGCTCGAACAAGTGAATAGAGCTCCTCGTTATACGTAGGATAGTTGAGAGCTGCTCCACTTAGCTTATCACTTAAGAAGGCTATAGGTCTCTTATCCTGCATTAAGACTGCTCCAATACTTATTCTTGATGCATTACACTCAATCTCGAAAGTTTTGTTAAAGTTAGGAAGTGCTAAAATCAGTGATTTACACAAACAATCTTTGATTATGTTGAATGCATGTTCTTGTTCTATCCCTCATTGAAACCCCACATTTTTCTTGACAATCTCAGTTAGCGGTGTGGTAATTGTGCTAAAATCCCTGACAAAATGCCTATAAAAACTAGCCAATCCATGAAAACTCTCGACCTCGGTTATGTTTTTAGGTATCGACCAATCTTTAATAGCTTTTATTTTTTCTTCATCTACCTCTACACCATTAGCACTAATCACAAAGCCTAGAAACACAACTCAATCCATGCAAAAAGTACACTTCTTAAAATTGGCATAAAATTGTTCCTTTTTCAAAACCACTAGCACACATCTTAAATGTTCTACATGCTCATCAAGATTCTTGCTATAAATTAAAATATTATCAAAATAAACTACAACAAATTTTCCAATGAAAGCACGCAAAACATAGTTCATTAACCGCATAAAAGTGATTGGTGCATTTGTGAGTCCAAACAACATGACTAACCATTCATACAATTCATACTTAGTTTTAAAAGTCGTTTTCCATTCATCACCCTCCCTCATGCGAATTTGATAATACCCATTTTTAAGATCAATTTTACTGAAAATACATGTATCATGTAGCTCATCTAGTATATCATCTAACCTAGGAATGATGTGACGATACTTTACCGTAATGTTGTTGATGGCTTTGCAATCTACGCACATTCTCCAAGTTCCATCTTTCTTTGGCACCAACAACACAGGTACTGCACATGGACTCATGATTTCCCATATATATCATTTGTTCATCAATTTCTCAACTTGCCTCTAAAGTTCCTTTGTCTCCTCTGGATTACTTCGATAAGCCAATCGATTTGGAATGACAGCGCCAGGTATGAAATCAATTTGGTGCTCAATTTCTCTAATGGGTGGTAGCCCACTAGGCGCATCCTCGGGAAACACGTTTTCAAATTCCTGCAACAAAGAAATAGCCAAACTAGGGAAGGATGTGTTATGCTCCCCAAAGTTGAGGAGTGATTCCTTGTAAACCAACAGTGTCATTTGTTGCCTCTCAACTATTGCGTTATTCAATTCACTCCCTCTCACAAAGAAATTTTGTTTCGACTTTTCTCTCATCTCGGAAGACTCTCTTTCTTTTCTCTCATGTGGCTTCACTTTCTTTTTCTCTTTATTGGCCACCTCACTATTTTTTTCCTTTTCCCTAACTCTCTTACTTTCACTTCTTCTTCATTTTTCAATTGAATTTGGTCCTCATATACTTGTGCGGGTGTTAATGGCGCAAGATTGATAGACCTCCCATCTTTCACAAAGCTATACTTGTTTTTATACCCATCATGCCTCGCTTTCCTATCGTACTGCCATGGTCTCCCCAACAAGATATGCCTCGCGTGCATAGGTACAATATCACACATTACCTCATCCTGATATCTACCAATGGAAAATTTAATCAACACCCTTTTTATCACCTTAACTTCCCCACATTCATTTAGCCATTGTAATTTATAAGGCCTAGGATGTTTTAACAGTGTCAAACCCAATTTTTCCACCATGTTAGTGCTAGCCACATTAGTACAACTATCGTCATCTATTATCAAACTACATACCTTGTCATTGACGTGACATCACATGTGGAATATGTTTTCTCGCTGTTGCTCCAAGTCATCCGCTTTGATTTGAGCACTAAGAGCTCGCCTCGTAACCAACAACTTACTGTTAACTACATACTCCATTATGTCTTCTTCATCAACATTCTCCAATTTTGGCATATCTACATAATCACTTTCAGTTTCCACTTCCCCGCTGTCCCATTGAATCATGGTTATCTTATTTGGGCATTGAGAAGCAATGTGCCCCACTCCCAAGCAACGAAAATATTTGATATCTCTGTTTCTTGATGATTGTGACTCCCCCTTTGGAACGACCTTGCTAGCACTACCTTAGTTCTTCCTCTTGCAACAGTTTTTTCTCCTTTGTTATTGTCCCACTTCAATTTCCCAGAAAAATTAGAACCCGAAGATCCCGATTAGTACCTTGTTGTTCCCTTTCATTTCAACTGCCACTCAACCTTCATTGCCACATGTAACATGTCTTCAATTTCCACATAGTGCTACAATTCCACTGTATTTACAATGTCCCTGTTCAATCCACGCAAAAATCGAGCCATGGTAGCTTCACTATCCTTCTCCACATTTTCCTAATCATTAGTGTCTCCATCTCTTTATGGTAATCTTCCACACTCCTGGAACCTTGATATAAATTTTGTAATCTTTGATGAAGCTCCCGGTAGTAGTGAGTAGGCACAAACCTCTTCCGGATTATAGTTTTCAATTCTTCCCATGTATTGATAGGTCGCTCCCCACTTTTCCACCTCAAAGTCAGCACCTGATCCCACCAAGTCATTGCATAGTCCATGAATTCAAAAACTGCAAATTTTACCTTCTTCTCTCTCAAGTAATTGTAGTAATCAAAGATTAACTCAATTTTCTTCTCCCAGTCCAAATAGGCCTCCAAATCACTCATACCTTTGAACGAAGGAATGATCATTTTAATGTTACTCAAATTTTCATCCACCTCATCTCCACTGAGATTCCTACCTCTCATTTCTTACCTAACTCCTCTATATAGACCCTTTCCAAAATCTGCATCCACAATCGCATCTTCATCCATCCCACTATCAACCTCAAATTTACTAAACTCCTCCATCCTAGGTTCCCATCTACCTTATCTCCATGCATGTTCGTATGAAACCCACAAGTGTACGGGATCATTGACAATGAATAAATTTAGTGAGTTAAGAGTATCGTCCCAAGAAGAATAAAATTTAATTAAGTATACTATTATTTAATTAGATTCAAAGTAAATGAATAAAAGTGATTTTTGTGATTTTTAATTATTCTAATTTAATCTATGAAAACGTGTAAAATGTGAATTTAATATGTATATGGGAAGAGTGTCCAATACATGAGAAAAATTAGCCTAACATATTGTTGGAATTAAACACATAAATTTGGAAAGACACCACCGAGAAATTGACGGAAAGTGAATTTATTTTCCAATTTCGTGTTGCGCCGCCTTTTCCTTTCAATTTCGGCTCCAACAGCCACTTTTTTCTCCAATTTATTGCAGTTTTTGTGTTTATATATACTTGATGAACAGCCGTGTATATATGTATGTATTTTAGCAGCCTTTTATGTATTCATGATGCTCATAACCGCCCTATTGACTCACAAAACAAATCCAGTTCTTCTTCAATTTCTCAGCCCAATTGTTGTGTGTTTTATAAATAATTCCAGCAGCCTATGTATGAATGTATATTATACACCAGCAGCCGACAGTTGTATGTGTGTCTATTCCCTTCTTCTCTCTTGTTTTCCAAGCTGCCGACAATCGTATATGCTTCCCCAAATTGAGCATCTGTCTTCCCTCAATTATTTGTGTTTTTTGTGTGTATATATCTTGCAAATTCAGCCCCCGACTCCTGCCGTTTTTTCTGTAGGTTTTCTTCCCTTCTTCTTCTACTGCATGTGTAAGAATATACATATGTATAGATACACCACAAACGGTAGCTCCCAAGAATCCCTATTCCCATTAAATTCCAATTACCCGCTACAAGTCAAAAAGGGCCCAATTAGATTGATATTTACTTTGGGGTCCTTAATTCTTCCATGCAATGCAAGTTAATCCTTGATACAATTTTCTTTGTGTGGTCAATGTCCTCCTTAACTTCAACTTGTGAAATTTAATCCCAAATCATAAATTTTAATCGATTATGTCCTTCTTCCTTTCCACTTGCTTCAAATGGGTTCGTCACTAAAATCAAAATAAAATTAACCCAAGTTAAAGAGAAATTAATAAATTGACGACATATAAACTTAATAATGTGGCCTAAATAAATGCACAAATTGCACTTATCAAACACCCCAAACTTAAACTTTTTTTCGTTCTCGAACAAACACATAGACATGCAAAATTACTTGGTTAAACTGTTTAACTTTTTAACTCAGGATTTAAAATTATGGCATTAAATCTAAAAACTGCTTCAAAGTCACAATATCAAACTAATATCCACTTTTTCAATGCAAAACTGACGTGTGTGTGTGAAGAACTAAGTAGACATTAATGAATTCACAAATTGTTTCAATTTCCGACCCTCTATAGTCAAATATATCCTTTCATCTCTCGTAAGATTCACACAGCCCCAAACTCATTTTTTTTCACTCTTTTCCCAGGGTGTGATCTAAGATTGAATTTTTCATTAATATTCTCACATCTCCAATTCAGGTGGACGTCACTCGTTGCAAGTCAACACATCAATGAATAAGGATTCTCAAATTATTTGATTGCTTCGATCGTCAAGACTCATTTAGGCTATTATCCTTCATTGAATGTTAACTCCCTCGATCAAGTGTTGGAATTTAACAAGGCAATAAGTGCTTTCCTTTTTTTCATGCACTTGCTTTTTCTGATTTTTAAAAGTTTTTTTTTCACTCCCCCTTAAGCTTTCTAGATGACCCATGTAGCAGGCTTTAGGCCGATGATTTCCAAGTCAGATGACTTTAGGGCATCAGATTTTTAAATACCCTTACAGGTTTAATAACCCGAGTCAAAAAGGTTTCGAAGAAAATAATTTTTTTGGACAACTTCATCTTTGATTGCTTTTTATATGACCTCTGTAACGAGTTTTAGACCGAGAACTCTCAATTCAGATGACTTTAGGGCACCATGTTTTAAGATACCCTTGCAGGTTTAGTTGCTCGAGTCATAAAAGCTCCGAAAAGAAATTTTAAATTTCAAAATATATGCTTTGATTAGTGCAATGCACTTTATCACACACCTATTCAAGCAAACTGACCTCCAATTTAAGACTTTCACACCCAACTTTATCATGTTAATCTCAGACAATCCATACGAACTTTTCATACAAGGAATCCAGATTCACATCCGTATCTTCCTATAACAGTAAGATCCCCCAAATTGTGCTAAATTTGGTCTAAGAATAGATAATTGGTATGGTTTGGGTAAAGCATCTATGTCCAGTTACATCAATCTATCACATGCATGAATCAATTTATTTCATCACAATGTCAGCTCAGTTCTAGTGTGCATATAATATCAAGTTTTGTAAGTTTAAGTTTCAATCAGTCTAGCATGCATCCTATCCACAGTTCATAAATCAACACCAGATTTCAATTTTAATTATCATTGTCAGTCAAACTGTCTAACCCACACAAACACACAACCACGAATAAATAAATAAATTTGACGATTTTTTTTTAATTTAGCACACAAGAACAATTTTTTTTTCTTTTTAAATAAACACACAAAAACAAATGCACAAAAAAAAAATACGAAAACCGATAAATTTAAAATTTTTCCCATCCCCAAACTTAAACCCGACATTGTCCTCAATATCTTAAAGCATAATTAAGAATGTAAAGGGACAGGAAAGAAAAGGACTAAGGTACTCCTTGAATTTTTTCAGTGAGTTTGGAAGGGATTATGGATGACGGCTAGACAATCTTCCTCATCATGCTTTTCTCTTGGTCTATATTGATTTGAGTGTTTTATGAGTTCATGTTTCTGCATATGACAATCAAATCAAACATTAAAAATCAAATAACCTAGAACATGTGTTACTTAGCCCAAACACTCAAAATAACCAACATTAAGCTTAAAGGTCTAAGTGGAAACATGATAGGATGAAGATACTCTCTAAATTTAAACGTGCCTAAATCTAATGCAAACTAATAATCAGAACAAGTCTATATGCAATGCGATGTAGAAAGCAAAATAAATAAATGGTAATGAAATTGGATTGCCTCCCAATAAGCTCTTAATTTATAGTTTTTAGCTAGAATTTGTTGCTTCGGCCATTCATGGTGGCTTGAAGAGAGAATTTTCAACTCTACATTTTATGCACTGATTGCACTTCCTTCTTTCATCTTTCACCCTCCACACAATTAAATTTCCATCGGTGTCCCTACCAACAATTTCACCTTCATTTGGCCTGCTTTTGTAGCTCTCCGAATGATCTACTCGTTGACAATCCTCAAAGTATGATGGTTGCTTGATTGGATTCTCTATGGTGAAGCTCTGTTGCTTATCCTCCACCCTCGAGATTATTTCATTAGCATCAAAATCTAGCAAGGCTCGGCTTGTAGACAATAACGACCTTCCCAGAATTATTGGCATCTAAAATGCCTCTTCAACATCGAGGATGATAAAGTCAACTGGAAAAATAAACTCCCCCGCCTTGATAAGAATGTCTTCAACTATTTCGTAAGGGTGTTTCAATGATCGGTCCGCTAGCTGAAGAATAATAGATGCCGCATTAGGATCTCCTAATCCTAGCTTCTTGTAAAGAGGTAAGGGAATGAAATTAATACTCGCTCCTGAATCAATTAAACAATTTATATTATTTAAATTTCCTATGGAACAAGGTAGAGTGAAACTCCCTGGATCTTTAAATTTGGGAGGGATCTTGTGCTAGAGATCGCAATGCACTCTTCAGATAGTGCTATTGTTTCATGTTCTGGCAGCTTTCTCTTCTTAGTCAGCATCTCCTTCAAAAACTTAGCATAATTTGAAATTTGTAGAATAGCGTCAATAAAAGGAATGTTGAAGTGAAGTTGTCCGAGGGTGTTCAAGAATTTTTTGAATTGTTTGTCTAGTTTATTGTTCTGCAACCGTTGAGGGAATGGAACTAAAGGTGTGTTTTTATTGCTAAGAGCGGTCGCCTTGACCTATGGATTGTCTGACTATTCTTCTTGATTAACATTTGATGTTTTTTTTTCAGGCTGACCCACTTGTTCCTTCTCCGAGGTAGGTACTCAATTCTCCTCGGTCCCCATCTTCTTCACTGTGATTTCTGGCAGCTAAACTCCGCTTCTCATTGTGATAGCCTAGACTTGTTCATTTTTTGGTTGTCTTTGAAGCCTTTGAGGAAATGGGATAGGCAGCATATAAGCTCGAATAGGTGTAGCAGGCTTGATTGATGGTGTCTCAATAGTTGCATAATTCATAGCTTCAACTGCTAATACATGTTCCTTTGGATTCTTTTCTGTATCGCTCGACAGAGTACCTTGTGCTCTATTGGCTAATGCAGCTGCTATCTGTCCCACATGTTTCTCTAAATTATGTATAGAGGCTTGCTGATTCTGTATCACCGTCTCAGTCTTGGTGACGTACTTGATAAGTAGATCCTCTAATGATTGCCTCTTTTCTTCTTGTTGCTAAATCGCTGGTGGATTGCCCCTCATTTGATTTACTTGATCTGAATTATCAACCCACGCGTAGTTAGGATGCTTGTTCAAACTCGGATGGTAGTTGTATGGGTAAGGTCCATTTTACCTCTGATAGTTTACGCATAACTGACTTCTGCTGGCTGACCTATATAAGGAGAAGCCTAAGGGCAACTTGCAGTAATGTGATCTGTCCCACAACTTGTGTACTTAGAAGCTGGAGT
Source organism: Olea europaea var. sylvestris (assembly GCF_002742605.1). Taxonomy (NCBI): domain Eukaryota; kingdom Viridiplantae; phylum Streptophyta; class Magnoliopsida; order Lamiales; family Oleaceae; genus Olea; species Olea europaea. Next base: position 31,291,684 of record NC_036254.1, read on the forward strand.
TTGTACCATATTCACAGTCTGGGTCAAAGAGTCAAGCTTTCTAGTTATTGTCTCCATCTGTGCTGTCAACGCTATCACTGCATCCACATTATATATAACAGTTATTTTCCTCAGGACTTCCTTGTTACTCGACCACATCGATTGATTTTCTGCTATCCTCTCATACAGCTCATAAGCATCGTCCACATTTATAGCCATTATCTACCCTCCCGCTGAAGCATCTACCATATTCTTGAATTCTTGGCATATTCCATAGTAAAAGATATATATTTGTGCTTGTTTAGGAATGTCAAGATTGGGGCACTTCTTTAATAAGTTCTTATACCTTTCCCATGCCTCTAGATAGCTCCCAAGGTCTTTCTGCTTAAAGGTATGGATTTCGCCGAATTTGATGAACTCGAATTGGCGGAAAAAACTTCATGGTAAATTTTTGAATCATGTCATTCCATGATATAATGCTCCCAGGAGATTGTGACATCATTCATATTTTCGCACCTTCCTTCAAAGTGTGAGGAAATAGACGCATTCGAAATGCATCCCGTGACATCCCCTTGTGGCTAATTACATCACACAGCATGGTTAGAGCTTGAATGTGTTTATGTGGATTTTTCGTAGATTTCCCGCTGAACCTGATGTCTTGATGATTTTGAAAGAGGTTTATGACATCTGGTCAAATGTGGAAGTTAGAGTCCAAAGGGCGGATAAATGATCGGAGGTTGAATCGGTGCTGGTACTGGATTTACAAAATCTTTCACTAAAGCTTCTCCATGATTTGCTACTGCCCTCGACTGATCTGACTGAATTGGCTGAGGTAGTGGCAAAGGGTTCTGAACTTGATTCTGATGTTAGTTTTTTGTCATAGCTCTCGCTTGTCTCTAATCTCTTCTTCGCTGTCTGAAAGTTCTTTCGATTTCGAGATCTATTGGAAGAAGCTCGATCTCGTCATAATTTTGCATAAATTGTGATTTCCTGAAAAGAGTAAAATGAGAGACTTAGATCGTTCAATGAATAACTGGAAACAAATAAAGTAAAGAAAAAAGCAAAAGGAATAAAAACTTCAAATCTAAAAATAACTAATAAACTCAAATTAAATAAATTTTTCCTTGGCAACGGCGCCAAAAACTTGTTCGTATAAAACCCGCAAGCGTACGGGATCGTTGACAAGTAATAAATTTAGCGAGTTAAGAGTATCGTCCCACGAAGAATACAATTTAATTAAGTATACTAGTATTTAATTAGATTCAAAGTAAATAAATAAAAGTGATATTTGTGATTTTTAATTATTCTAATTTAATCTACGAAAACGTGTAAAATGTGCATTTAATATGTATATGGGAAGAGTGTATTGGATTACGAATCCAATACATGAGAAAAATTAGCCTAACATATTGTTGAAATTAAACATGTAAAATTGGAAAGACATCACTGAGAAATTGACGGAAAGTGAATTTATTTTCCAATTTCATGTTGCGCCGCATTTTCCTTTCAATTTCAGCTCCAACGGCCACTTTTTTCTCCAATGTATCACAATTTCTGTGTGTATATATACTTGATGAACAGCCGTGTATAAATGTATGTATTTCAGCAGCCTTTTATGTCTTCATGATGCTCATAACCGCCCTATTGACTCACAAAACAAATCCAGTTCTTCTTCAATTTCTCAGCCCAATTGTTGTGTGTTTTATAAATAATTCCAGCAGCCTATGTATGAATATAATATACACCAGCAGCCGGCAGTTGTATGTGTGTCTATTCCTGTTGACACATAAAAATTCAATTTGTGTATATATACTTGATGAACAGCCGTGTATAAATGTATGTATTTCAGCAGCCTTTTATGTCTTCATGATGCTCATAACCGCCCTATTGACTCACAAAACAAATCCAGTTCTTCTTCAATTTCTCAGCCCAATTGTTGTGTGTTTTATAAATAATTCCAGCAGCCTATGTATGAATATAATATACACCAGCAGCCGGCAGTTGTATGTGTGTCTATTCCTGTTGACACATAAAAATTCAGCCCAAGTCGAACAGCCCAAGGAGTAAAGCCCAATTGGAGAATCCCCAAATCGGATGGCCCAAAGAACGAAATCCAATCGAACAAGTCAAGGTGAAGGCCCAAATAAGGGGGCCAAGAATGCGGTAACGCCATCGCCCAAGTTTGCAAGTCGCCCAGAATCTGAACGAATGGAGTGTCATACGGTCGTCCAGAGCTGTTATTCTACTCTCGCCCAAACCTTCAAGTCGCCCAAGGTATCAACAAACATAATGCATCGTGGTTATCAAGGAATGCAGTTATCAAGGCAGTTGTTAAAGTAACCTTATCACATTCCACGACTCAAGGAATTCAATCGAAAGCGGTTGAACGATGAAAGATAATGGCAGTAGTTAAGAGGCAGTTTCATGACAAAATGGCCACTACAAAGAAAGTGGGTAGTTATAGGACGATCAAGCAGTTTTCAGAGTAGTTAATCACAAAGAGATCGTCTATGAGGTATAAAAGGGAGAAAGGACACAGAAGCAAAGGACCGAATCCAAAACTCTCGAACAGAGAATATGTAATTTTCATTTCCTTAGCTTTTAGACTTAAACACTTTTCTTTCTGTAACTCGTGTGCTTGCACCCCTTGGAGGCACGTTGTTTTTCGTTTCCAATTGTAAAGTTCATCGCCAATAAAAGAACACCCGAGATAGTATGAAACGTATTAGTGAACAAATTGGTAGAATTAGAACTACATTATTATATTACTATTTCATCAAGTAAAAAACAAGCATTTGAGAACTATTGTATTCAATTGGTATGGAATCCAAAAAATTTGTAACCAATGTAGGATATAGGTGGAATTCGATCCACTTATTACTCAAATCTTCTAAAGATTATGAAGCATTAATTACTAAATTTTATAATTCCAGGCATACCAAGAAAAAAAAATAGAGGAAAGAGTTAAGACTCTATTTTGATATATAATGTTCGGAAATTGGCTTTTAAAATTAAAAGATTTTTGACAAGTTTCTATAATTCTACAAATATATTATCTAGTGTATACTACCCACTAGTGCTAAAGTTCTTGAATGACTTTTTTGTTATTGCAAGAACTTCCAATAAATATAGAAATGATCCCGATTTTATTGAAATATTATTTCCATTAGAAAAGATTGGGAAAATTTATCTATGTTATTTCCTTTAAGGTGCGTGATGGACCATAGGTATAATTTAAAAGGTACAAAATATTTTATAAGAAAAATCACAAATTCTTAAAGTTTTGATGCTCCTATCACATATTCTAATTTAGCTGGATACCCCTTTGATAGCTCAATAATAACTAACCAAGAGGGAGTGAATTGATTTTTTCAAAATTTTTCAAAAAAAAAAAAAAACTTAAATCAAGTAAGCAAAGGATATGTTGATTAATAATATTCATAAGCAAATATAAGCAAGTAGATCAATCAAATGATAAACATAAATGAGATAAAGATAAGTAAAAGGGTAGAGAGGACGCAAACGACATAATTGTGGATATTCTATCCAAAGCAATGATCTACGTTCTCCGTTACCAAACTCTCCGATATGAGCAAAGCCTTTTCACTATGTTGATTGACTTATGGTATAATCAAATCCTTTACAATCTTTCGGTGACTTACAAACAATGAGCACCGATCCTAATATAATATTGAACATAACGGGACCTCAACATGACTCACACTATTGAACTTTATGAGACCTCAATATGATCCACAATTTAGAGAAATGGTTTTATAATGAAATTTCTCTCTTAATAAATGATACAAATGAATTACGTATTAAGAGAGACTAAAGCTTCAATGAATAGCAATAAATGATAGCTCAATTGTTATATGAAAAAAACATTGATGAATATGATGATTTCAAAGTTTAATTCAATCAATCAAAATTTTTTAATGAGAAGATGAAGAAGAAATAAGTGCAATTTTAGTTCAAAATCTTATCAAAATATCCCTCTTTTAATGAATAATGATAATAAATTAAGTATCAAAAGCGAGATGTAGAACTTTAGTAAATATTATGAGTTACAAATTTGATTTAATAAATCAAAGTTTTGATATATAGTAGTGGAAGAAATAATACAATGTAAGTTCCAAACTTTTCTTCTAATTATATCTCTCTTTTGTGAATGATTGAAATAAGGTAAATAAAAAAAGATGAAAAACTTTGATGATGATGATGATGATGATGATTAAGTGCTTGTTGGTGCTCCATTATTTTTGAGTAATATATTATTGAATAGTGATTGATATTAAAATGTGTGGTTAAAAAAGGAAGAAAAGTTTTTGATTTACGTGTAATATTATTTTAATAAGGAATGTATGATTGAAAATGAGTATTATAAAAAAAATAATGTGGTGGAATGCAGTAGAATGGTAGACAAAAAATAATGTGGTAGAATGCAGCAGAATGCATGGTTAAAAATGAGTGTTATAGAAAAAGGAGTTTGAATCAATTAAAATTTTTGATATGAAGAAACAAATGAAATGAATGCAAAGCAAAACTTAAAGAATTTCCAAACCAAACAATATCTCACTTTGATGCTCTTGGAAGTGTTAAAATGAATGCAAGAAGTTGGGGAGTATTTATAGAGTTTCAAAACGTCAAAAAAATTTGTATTTGAGGAAGATTCATCAGGTCGATCGCCTCTTGTCGGGATGATCAATATAGTCATTTGTACAATAATATCAGAACTCAAAATTAGGGCTGGACATGGTCCGGTTTTGTTCGGTTCTAAAGAGAATCGAACCGACCCAAAATTTTCGGGTATTTAGTAAGTGGAACCGTCGGGTCCAAATTTAATTACGGAACTGTTCGGGTTCGGTTCCATTCGGTTCGGTTCGGTCCGGTTCGGTTCCATTCGGTTCCGTATCATAATTAAATTTTTTTATATATACAAAGTTACGTTAATTTAATTAATGATATATTTAATATTAGCTCTTACAAAATAAAGTAGTTCAATCTTATGTATTTCACGTTTCTCTTTGTTGAATTCTTCATAAATTTGATTATTAAAATCACAGAAAGAGAAAGACAGCGAGCTCAAAATAATTAAGAGAGATGTAGAGCTTTAATTCGATTTTCTCTGGTAGAAACGACACTACAGTAGAATAACAGATTTGGATAAAATTGAGGTCAATTTGATTAAATCGATTTTGAACTGAATATTAGAAATAGGAAAATCATATTTTGTGGTTTGAACTAAATTAACTAGTTAAGAAATTTATTTAGAAAAATTAAAATAATTTTACTTATTTAAAATAAATTAATTAAAAAAATTACGGAGATTCGGTTCTTCAGGTCTTGGCCTAGAACCGAGAACCGAACCATACCTGTCGGTTCTTGATTCAAATATCCGTTCGGGTATTTAACTTGAGAAGAACCGTCGGGTTCGGTTCTGTTCGGTTCGGTCGGTCGGTTCGGTTCGAGAGTTTTGTCCAGCCCTACTCAAAATGGTCAAATTTTAGACCGTAAATTATTTTGATCGATCGTCAGTCTGGCTGGTTGACTGTCAGCAATTTTCGATCTCTTCGTATTTTGGCCCCCGTTTGACTCAATTTGAAGGTTTTGAAAGACATTGGCTTCCGGAAGTTATTTTTAACTAATCTTTCAAGATAAGAATATATTTTTCAAGTCAAAATACCTTTTTAAAGTCATTTTTATATTTGATGAAAACGATGTATTCGAATGAATTTTACTGCAAAAAGATTGTTTTACTGCATAGGAAGATTTTGCACTTAACTATTCATTGCCAAATATCAAAGTGTTAGTACATTTTCATTTTGTCTAAGAAATCAAGTCTTTGATCATCCTCCGAAGTTTGACTCTTAAATTATTGAATGTATGACTTCGATCTTGACCTCTTTCTTTGATGCCGTTTCTTATGCTCTTAATCCTAGTATTTCTTGACTTTATCTTTAAAGCTCTCGTCTCGAATAATTTGATTTGAGCGCTTAACTTCCGCTTTGATCTTCATTTCATATCCGATATATAATGCTTGATTGATTTTTAATATTGAACTATCATCACTCAAAAGTAAATTGTTAGAAACAATATTAATTTTGTTTGTTATGATCAAAATGTTGAGGATGAAGTCAACCATAGGTCAATACCCTCCGCACACCCTTTATTGCTAATCTTGAAGAAGATGACGAGAAATATAATGAAAGGTTTGATTTAGCTTCTTCTAGTACGTCTTTTGCATATAATATAGTACATTGGATGTAGGTCCAGCTGGAATGGTCGCAGAATTACATAGATATTTTAGTTATCAAGTGTTTAGAATTGTAAATCGAGCTAGTGTAATTAATTTTGATTTACTTCATTTTTGAAAACGTTATAACACAGTTATCCCATTGTTCTCGTTCTTGTACATGATTTAACCTCCAATTAGCGCTATAGTATCGGAGTTTGCTTTTACTGTAGGTGGTTGAGTCTTGTTCGATTTCAAGGGCCAACTTAAAGAAATTTTGGAAAGCTTAATATGTATAAATGATTGGTTAGATGCTCATAATCGAATACAAAATAAGTATACCAAAATTGCATGTAGATTGTAGTTAGGAAATTATTTTATTTCGTCATATTCATACTTTGATGTTTTTTTTTTCATAATATTCCTTTTTTAAGAAAAAATTACGCGCATAACAAGTTGTCATGTACAATTTTAAACCTGTCTACTCAAAAATTAGGTAGCTAGTCCTAATTCCCAAAAAAGGAGGAGGATTATCAAAAAAAAAAAAGAAAAATAAAAAAAAAAAAAAAAAAAAAAAAAAAAAAGGTGTCTGAAAATAACCATGCGGTCGTATGGTTCAATTCCATGCGGTCGCATGGAATTTAAGTCTGGCCTCCTTCAACTCTCGGTCTAGGTCTGTACAACCGCAGGCCATTTGTGTTGTGCGGTCGCACAGCTTTGGCTCTCCAGTCCGTTTTCGTTCACCTTTAACCCGTTGATCCAAGTCTCTTGGGCCTTCGACCCCAACATGAAACTTGCCTCATTTGGAGTCCCGAACATGGTTTTATCAATAGTTTCCTTGACAAGCAATCTCATCATCTCTTTTACTCGCTTCGTCCTTGCTCGAGTCATCGGACTGCCCTCGACTATCAACGGATCTTTCTTAGGGCTTGACGTTGGACTTGACTTCGACGCTTGCGGCCCCTGGCTCACATCACATAGGACCTCTGCTGCTCATCCAAGTCATTATTCTCTTCGGCTTCGTACCAGGATGGCTGATGAGAAGGTCTAGCCTGGGTCCTGGCCTCATCTTCCCTCCTTTAGCACCTATTTCTAGGTGGAGCAGCACGGTGGGCATTTTCATGCCTTTCCTACGGCTGATGAGATATTGGAGGTGGAGGCCGTGGTCTATTCCGAGGCTCACGTTGTTGTTGCTGTTGCCTGCGCCTCGATTCTACGGGGCTAATTCTGTCAAAGAAGGTGTTAGACTTCCTAGGTCTTTGTTCTGGCTCATATGCTAGTAGGATGTTATCCTCGTTATACTGGGCCTTGGTGGGTCGGCCTGCAGCATAATTGGAGAAAACATCAACTTCTACTTCCGTCTCCATGGGGCTTCTACCTCTGGACTTCCTCATCTTGGTCGTAGTGCCCTTGAGGTGTATAAGGAAGAATAGGGAAGCCTCCCTGGCTCTGCTCATGGCCATATTTTGGCTAGCAATGTCCCTCATGTTTGCGACCATGGTGGCCATCTCCCTTGACAATTGAGCGGTCATCCGCACGCCACCTTTTCTATGGTGATGGTGAAGCCGATGCTGAGCTGCAAAGGCAGCTGCCGGTGGGGGCATTCCCACATTTTCTCTTACCCTCTTAGGGGGTACATCTTTGTCTGAACTCATTCTCTTCTGTTCCAACCTCAGATTGTTGCTAAGTTATGGGGCTTCCACTTGTTCGTTTCCAAGAGCAAATCCTTTTTCAAGGGGGATGCCCAAATATTCTTTTTGATAAGCTTTCTTCATGTAGTTGCTCGTGGTTATAGTATGGTTTTCCACAGACGGCGTCAATTGGTTGACCACAGAATATGTTGCCAACAGATACCGGACCCACCCGCGCACAAGTAAGCCTAGTCCAACATACTAAGACACGTGGACAGTCTAGATATAATAGCAAAAGGGGGCGTGGAAAGGACTCAAAAGCGCTGGACGAGAACGTTCGGAATCCGACGAGATGTTTGCATAACGATTGTACAATAATTACCAATCGATATTTGTAGAATGCAAGTGTGAATTCATGTGTGTTGCAAGAAAGTAAAATGTAAAGAATGTTGTATTTTGTTCTTGTGTTGAATCTTGCATTAGTCATTTAATGTTACACAAAGAAAGTATTTATAGTAGTACATGTGAAATGGTGGCTCTTAGATGAGGAGGCACGTGGCCTCATCTTCTTAACTCAAACATCTAATCCTAGGCATCATTCTTGACTTACTAGCTTGCTTTACATTTATTGCTTATGTAGAACATTCATACTAATGACAAGATCTAACATTTACACTTCTGACAAACGTCTCATCAATCATTCAAACAAGATCCTTATGTAGAAAATCTCTTGGGAGAAGTGATCATGGAAGATGCTCCTTTATGGTTCGGAGGCTTCTACTTCGGCTTTAGGGCTTAGGTCACTCACATAATACTTCCGTTTTAGGGCTTCAACTACCTTTTCATAGTGTTCTCGCATCATGGCCTCGGCTACCTTCACAAGGGTCTCGGTATATGGGCCTCGACCATACATATCGCCTCGACTGGAGTGCCATGTGATTTGGCATGAGTGGGCCATAGGCTCCAATGGCTTGACCAAGTGTGTCAACACATAACAGAACTCACAATAATTTTTCAACCTCACATATCATCATTTAAAAAAAAAAAAATCTACTAAAAATTTGATTTTTAATATAAACAAACGTGGCTTATTAATTTTCTACACTTATATCTCAGAATATTAGAATGACACTACTGGATTGACATGTAGAATTCGACTTTTACCATCTCCGAAGTCAATCTTTTAGTACAGTGAACTAGATATGATTAAATATTATCGCTTATTACATATGATTACGTATTTTTATTCTTTAATGATATTCCATATTTATAAGTTGGTTATAGCTTCAATATTTAAGCGATGTGAGGTTTACTCTTAACATGTACAAATAAGTAGATGGCTCATTCGAGAATATCAATCTTGGAATCTAAATGATCATGGGTCGAAATGCTCATTTGAGCTTGTTAGGCTTTGATATTATATGAATTGATGTTCTATCATAAAAATTTAACCTTATCAAGATAACTTGTCACGTTGATTATACGTTAGATAATTAATCGACATAAATTTTATCTTTAGCATATATTTCTCTTTTCTTTCTATCTTGAAAGACAAGTTTACTTGGAAACTTATAGTTGAATGTTTCCTTCTCCTAATCTTGTTAATGTCAAACATATGTTTTAAATGTCCAAGCCACAAAAATTGGTCACCATTCATTATCTAATGACAGAAACAAAACAATCCTTAATTTCTTGCAATACATATGGTTTGGTAATATTATCAACTTTGTCCAAAGATTAGCAAATTACTTCCAATGGTAAAAACAGTTTACTTAATTGCCTTTGGCTTGTTAATGAGTCATAGTCACTTGACTTGCTGTCAAATATATTTATTTTAATTGCAGAAGAAATCATTTTACTTAGTAGTTTCAGACTTATCAGTAAATTAAGAAATCTATCGTTGATTGTTTATAGGTAGAAGACGAGGACCACTTCAATTTTTCCACTTTGTTTTTTTTTTTTTTAAATTCTATCCATATCACTTCGTCGTGTGCATCCTTGTGTCTGTCATCTTTTCACCTACTTGGGTGCTTGCGAGGCTCTCAAGGAGTAGTTGACCAATGCCAATTGGCAGGGAAAGGCGTCCAAGGGTCAAAAGGAGAAGAAGATTAATCGAGAAAAGAAGAGGCATTTATAAGAAAATGTCTACTTTGACCAAAAAAATTGTTTCTGACTTCGACCATTGTAATAGAATAATTTTATATAACTTGGCATTTTCAAATGGGTTTTTCTTTTTATTCTCGCGACCAAAATCTCCAACTTCTACCATAGATAGAAAGGATATGCATTTCCTTCTTGGATTAAGACTTGGGCAATGATTCAGAGCAGAATGATTGGTACACTCATTTGGATTTAGAACTATTGGTATTTTCGAATGCAGCGTACTACACCTATCATCATTGTCTTCAAATGCATCGAAGGTAGAAATGGGCTCTCTATCCAATCGAACAAGTTTGTAGTAATCGGCATTTTCCAAAAAGATAAAACTCCTATAACATAGGCCAATAGTTCAGAAAATTGTACAACCAGACATCATTTTCGTATGAATCAAATACACAGACAGGGGCCGGCAAGTTGATCAATGATTTGGCATAGTTTCCTTCGTCCAGCTAGCATATACCAAGAAAGAACAATGGAGCCAACAATAGAAAACTATAGGCTTGCTGATACTTACAATGAAAGCACTGAGTAGACTCTTATGGCTCGTTCGGTAACTTAAGTTGTACATGGACAGCGTTAAGGAAGAAAAATAAGTTAAAAATCTTGTCTATTGTGATGTCTTATACTTGAGTAGAAAAAAGTCCTGTGATCAAATCTCTTTGCTATCAATATACGAAAATTGAACGCGTGTTATCCTGTTGGTGAGAAAATGAATCCAGGCTGTGTGCCAAGTGACATGTTGAAGATTAAATTTAAATAAATAGAAGTTTCTAATTGCTGAAGAGTTTAAGCCATGCCCTAAAATTTGTGTATATATATGGAAGTCACAACCCAGTACATGGCACAACAAAAGTTTTACAAAATGGAATTTCCTCTAGTATTGATGTTTACACTTTTTGCTGTGGCATTTTTAGTCTCAGGAGAAAGATCAACTTACATTGTCCACATGGACAAGTCTTTCATGCCCAAGGCTTTTTCACACCACACACACTGGTATTCCTCCACAGTTGATTCCCTAAAACCCATTAGCCCCACATCCAATGGCCAGCATCAGAATCCAGCAAGCATCGTTTATACTTATGACAATGCATTTCATGGGTTCAGTGCTGTATTGTCGAAAGAAGAACTCGAAACTCTTAAGAAATCACCAGGATTTGTCTCAGCTTATAATGATAGAGTTGTTACACTTGACACTACTCATACTTTCGAATTCCTTTCCCTGAATCCTGCCTTAGGATTATGGCCTGTTTCTGAATATGGTAAAGATGTAATTGTTGGGGTGATTGATACTGGCGTCTGGCCAGAAAGTTTAAGCTACAACGATGATGGAATGGGGGATATACCTGCAAGGTGGAAGGGAATTTGTGAGGAGGGACAGGAATTTAATGCATCATTGTGTAACAAAAAGCTTATTGGAGTCCGGTACTTTAATAAGGGAGTTATAGCTGCAAATCCTAATAGAACATTGAGTATGAATTCTGGAAGGGATACTCAGGGCCATGGCACACACACCTCATCCACCGTTGCTGGAAATTATGTCGAGGGCGCTTCAGTTTTAGGCTATGCCTCGGGAACGGCACGAGGGATGGCCCCACGTGCTCATGTGGCGATGTATAAGGTCATTTGGGATGAAGGGAGATATGCTTCTGATGTTCTTGCTGGTATGGACCAAGCTGTTGCTGACGGTGTTGATGTTATATCGATTTCGATGGGATTCGATGGAGTTCCTCTGTATCAAGACCCTATTGCGATAGCGTCATTCGGTGCAATGGAGAAAGGTGTAATTGTTTCTTGTTCAGCTGGAAATGAACATGCTATTGGAAGTTTACACAATGGAATTCCATGGGTTTTGACAGTTGCAGCAGGTTCGATCGACCGTTCATTTGCCGGAACATTGACTCTTGGAAATGGTCTGTCCACCAAGGGATGGACTAGGTTCCCTGCACCAGCCACTGTCAAGGATGCACCTCTTATTTACAACAAAACAATTTCATCTTGTGATTCAGCAAATGCATTGTCTTTAGTTCAATACGGGATAGTCATATGTGAAAATGGTTCGCTCTATGAACAACTACCCTATGTCTCCCAATCAGGTGCTATTGCAGGTATCTTCATCTCAGATGAGACATTTGAGGACAGTAGTATTAACTTTCCTGGAGTCGTGATCAGCACCGAGGATGCTCCGCTTCTTATCAATTATGTCACAAAAAGTGCAAAGCCTATTGCCAGCATTGAGTTCCAACAAACATTTTTCGGGGCAAAACCGGCCCCGGTGGTGGCTTCATATACCTCACATGGTCCTGCCCCGAGCTATCCCAGCGTCCTAAAACCAGACGTGATGGCACCAGGAACTAATGTCCTAGCATCCTGGATTCCAGATACTGCAACAGGATACATTGGCAATATTGCTTTAACTAGTGATTATATTATGATTTCTGGTACATCCATGGCATGCCCTCATGCTGCAGGCATTGCGGCACTTCTTAAAGGCGCGCACCCTGAATGGTCTCCAGCCGCCATTCGCTCCGCCATGATTACAACTGCTAGCCCATTTGATAACACGGAGCACTACATTCTAGATTCAGGCTTAGACAACGAAATTGCTACACCTCTAGCAATGGGAGCAGGACAAGTTAATCCAAACGGTGCCCTCAATCCCGGCCTCATATATGATGCCAGTCCCCAAGATTACATCAATCTACTCTGCTCGATGAATTTCACTCAACAACAAATCACAACCATCACAAGATCAACGTACACTTGCTCAAGTCCATCCTCTGACCTCAATTACCCATCCTTCATAGCCTTGTACACCAATGGAACCACTAAGCTCGTTCAGACATTCCAGAGGAACGTTACGAATGTTGGAGATGGAGCGGCAACTTACAAGGTTAAAGTGACAGCACCAGAAGGTTCCATTGTTAATGTATACCCAACAACATTGGTGTTTGGAGAGACATATCAGTATCTAAGCTATAATGTAACTATAAGTTACCAGGGGGACAGTTCAGGAGCAGTTACATTTGGTTCACTAATTTGGGTTGAGGATAATGGAAAGTATACTGTGAGGAGTCCTATTGTTGTGTCGCCAATGATCAAGACTTGGTGATCATTTATTTAATCTTACGATGTTGTGAAATCTCTGTTAAAGACTTCAATGTTTGCAATAATTTTGGGGTGATTGTTAGCAAGAAACTTGTTGCAATTGTTGGGAATTGATTTAAACATGCACAGCGGAATTTAACAAACTTCAATTCCCATTCAGGATTCAGCTTTGTATTTAGATAAAAACTGTGATGAGAAATATACCTTTTGTGTGATTTACAAACTCTTTCGCGTTATTCCTTTCCAGCAGCTTGAATCTGCCTCCCACAGCTGTCCAATTGTGCAGCCTCCAATGAAATCCACACAGAGAGAAGACAGCAACTGCTAGGGTTTCTTTCTTGTGCTAGCAAGAATAATGAATAACTTAATGGACCTCAAACCCTAGCTGCATATATATATAAACCCAAACGGACCCGGCCCGGTCCGGTCCAATATTTAATTAATCCAATTAATCAAACCCGGTCCGTGAATTAATTAATCCAATTAATTAATTCGGGATTATAAATAAGAAATTCAATTAATTAATTTATCCAACGATTGTTAAATTAATCAATTAACAATTTGCAGTCTTCCAATTCTCTTTTGTGTGCGACCCATTAGGTTCCCGACCACGATGCCTAACGTCGTGAAATATTATTTTGATCTAATCAAAATCGATAAATTAATACACCATTTTAATTTATCGTCAATTCACATTCGCCGTCCCTGATTGACATCTAGCAATGTGTCGGGGCAATACATGTGACGGGAAATGTCACGTGGTATGACAAAACCAAAATCGTTCGTTTATCATGGAATTATTATCCCTTCGTCAATACGATCCGATCAATTACGAGATATGGAATTGTGTCAATCTCGATCATCGATCATATCTTTCATTCCACTATTAAGTCAATATAAATCGAAAACTCCTTTTCGACTTATGAGTACACCTTGGCCAAGGATTTCATCATCGACTTAATTGAATGAAACGCAGATCTCTCCTACTATCTAAGAGTGAAGAATCCTTTATTGATCAATCACAACCTTCATACGATTCTTGACGTACCCGAACGATGTCGTAGAAGATGACTTATTTGTAGAAGGGCTGGGCAAAATGTTCGAACCAAACCAAACCGAAATTGAACTGAACCGAACCGTATGATTTTTCTTAAGTTAAATACCCGAATGGGTATCTGAATCGACAACCGACGGATTCGGTTCGGTTCTCGATTCTCGACCGAAGAACTGAATCTCATTAAATTTTTTAGTTTTTTTATATTGGATAAATCAAATTATCTTTATTTTTTCTAATTAAATTAGCAAATTAACTAATTAATGTTCCAATTTTTAATTTATTTATGTCTCTTAATTGTATTTTTTTCAAATTTTTTTTGTAGAGTTTCTTAGTAGTAAGTATGGTAAGTCAAATAATTGATAGCTAATTCAAATAGTTGATAAGTATTACCAATACTTTAAAATATTTTATCTCTATGACTTTGAATTTATATTTCATTTTTCACGTAGCCTTAAAGGTTTGAAGCAAAGGAACCATCGAATGGATCATTGAAGTTTAGTATTAGTATTTACTTTTTGGTATTTGTATACATTGGTAAATTAATCTTGTTGGGCATCTGGTTATTTATTTGTTATTAAATTAAACTATTTTAGTTTGAAAAATTACAATTGAATGTGTCATTAGTTGTATTTATTTACTGCTATTATAAATGTTAAAAAATTTAATTATAGTACGAAACCAAACGGAACCGAACCGAACACGAACTGTTCCATAATTATTTTTGGACCCGATGGTTCCATTTACTAAATACTCGAAAAAAATTTGTACCGAACCGAATCGACTTGCGCTTAGGCCTAATTTGCATAATACTTTAGGAGAATTTAAAGAGGTTTAAGATTTTCAAATGACGAGTAAGCACTTCTATTTATGGTGCACAATGGACTCTTTGACATGCCACTCAACTGCTAAATAAATGAATCTCCCAACCACGCACTAATATCCACTAAATAATCTCTAATACAAGACAATTCTAAATAGTGAATTATTCTGGAATATGCACTATTCTAGATATTATGGACTCTCTCTCTCTCTCTCTCTCTCACGGTGCTTAAAACCCTTCTTTTTCTACATCGAGAAATATATGGAAATAACGTTTTCAAAATGGTTACTTTTTCAAAATGACATTTAGGCAATTTACATATCAAAAATGCCCTCCATTTGAATATTACATAACAAGGCATCATAATATTAAAATTTTCTATTTTAGTCCTCAAAATTAAATGTTGGTTGAAATTTGATAATTTTTATTTGATTTATTTAATTAATATTTTTATTTGATTTAATGGATTTTCGTTCGCTCTAAGTAGATCCCCTAATTGGTATCAAAGCCATAGGGATCATGGAAATTAAAATAAGAAAAATAGATAATTATTGGGCCCCGTTTGGTAGTCATTTTTTTCAAAATGCATTTTTCCCTCTCTTCTTTTCAACCACACATTCTTTATTAAAATAATATTACACGTAAATCAAAAATATTTTTTTATTTTTCAATCACACATTTCACATTAATTTACTGTTCTAAAATGCATTTTTACATAAAAATGCCTATCAAACACTCCCTTGGTGTTTAGAAGAAGAAAAATGTAGAGTCAAGGTGAAGGCCCAAATAAGGGGGCCAAGAATGCGGTAACGCCATCGCCCAAGTTTGCAAGTCGCCCAGAATCTGAACGAATGGAGTGTCATACGGTCGTCCAGAGCTGTTATTCTATTCTCGCCCAAACCTTCAAGTCGCCCAAGGTATCAACAAACATAACGCATTGTGATTATC
>NC_036254.1:31310047-31310758 GCF_002742605.1 Olea europaea var. sylvestris
GGATGAAAATCCTTTTCCACAGCCACTTGGAGTGAACATGGTGACGTCTGGTTTCAAAAACAAGTTGCCAAAATTCAAGTTGGTCATAGATGATGGAGAAGAGGATACTAAAACACATCCCAGTGTCTTCGAACGAATCAAAGGGAAAGAACAAAAAAAGGACGAAAACGTCCTGTGTGCAAGGTGTAAAAGGGAAGTAAATGGAGACATGGAGAAATCAGGGACATGGCAGCATCCTCATCGCCTTGCCTTCTTCCCAAACATTCAGCCTGGCAGAGGGCGAGGTACATCATTTTATAGAGGACCACCTTTTGAAAGGCAGTTCAGACCAGTAGATACTGGAAGAACATTTAGGCCCCAACCTCGCCGGCCAAATGTATGGCATTCATTCCAATACAGCGCAAGAAGGGCAATACCCTTCGATGAGATGACTAGGACCCAGCAAAGGCATTTCCAGCGAAACTACGGACGGATGATGAGGCAGCAACAAGGAATGCCACATCCTAAAGCGCCTCTATTACTCAAGGTAGCCAATCAGAACATCCTCAAAGGTAGTAAAGAGAATGGCACAGATGAATCAATGAAGGAACTGCCAGAAACCTCTTCTGGGAGGTCAAGGTTTGAGAGGGATAAAAAGGATGAAGAAGATCTAGATCAGCCCCTTGCTATCCAATTCGGTACGTTACCTCCTGTCGTGGCCAATAATTACTT
>NC_036254.1:31311149-31313363 GCF_002742605.1 Olea europaea var. sylvestris
AGGCCTAAAAGAAAACGGACTCGCAGGACCACAACAATAATAAGTAAATCAACCATTCAACACATCCATATGGTCGAGTCCATAATCATCCATAAACATTCATCACATAAATGTTTCCTATGTATAATATCTAATATTATATGCAATGTGTCATAAATCTAGCAATTATAGTCGTCAAAATTAAATCAAAATTTTGGGATCGAGATAATTAAACAATTAATTAATCATATTAATTAATTAATTTAATTGACGGGCCAATTTAATTAAAATCTAATTTTAACTAAATATCGAATTAGAGTCCAACTCTAAATCCATAACTATTGGGCGAAGTAATTTAATCAAAATCGAATTTTAATTAACTATTAAATTAGAGTCATACTCTAAGTGCTATTTTGCATAGGGAAGTGGTGCTAATTCAAAACAAAATTTAATTAATTTAAAGTAGAGTCCAACTCTAATAAAATTGAATTAATATTTTAATTTAGGACAAAATTCCCAAACATAATAAAAATTCAATTAAGGGTCAAATTAAATATTTAAGTTAAAATCTAATTTTAACAAAAATATAAAAGTCGTCAAATTTTTTTTTTTTTTAAATAAAATTTTTAATTCTGGGTCAAAATTAGGGTATGGGTCAAACCCAATTTAAAACTCATTTTAAAACAATTCAAGATTCAAAATCAAAACCTCTTTTGAAATTTTACAAAAGTTACCCAAAACGAAATTAACATCAGACCCTTCCAAAATCGGAATTTACAGAATAAGTCCCTGATTTAAAATTTGCAAACAGACCCCTTTTTGTGAAATTGAAACCAGGGGCCCCAAATTACATTAATTGCAACAGAGGCCTTCGCGCTGCTGGTAGTTTCTCATGGGCGGCGCCGCCCCAGAAAGAAGAGAAGAAAAAACGGACTCGCAGGCCCACAATAATAATAACAACAACGGACTCGCAGGTCCAATTATTTAATAAGGAGCTCGCAGGACCACAACAATAATAAGTAAATCAACCATTCAACACATCCATATGGTCGAGTCCATAATCATCCATAAACATTCATCACATAAATGTTTCCTATGTATAATATCTAATATTATATGCAATGTGTCATAAATCTAGCAATTATAGTCGTCAAAATTAAATCAAAATTTTGGGATCGAGATAATTAAACAATTAATTAATCATATTAATTAATTAATTTAATTGACGGGCCAATTTAATTAAAATCTAATTTTAACTAAATATCGAATTAGAGTCCAACTCTAAATCCATAACTATTGGGCGAAGTAATTTAATCAAAATCGAATTTTAATTAACTATTAAATTAGAGTCATACTCTAAGTGCTAATTTGCATAGGGAAGTGGTGCTAATTCAAAACAAAATTTAATTAATTTAATATTAAGTTCCACTCTAATAAAATTGAATTAATATTTTAATTTAGGACAAAATTCCCAAACATAATAAAAATTCAATTAAGGGTCAAACTAAATATTTAAGTTAAAATCTAATTTTAACAAAAATATAAAAGTCGTCAAATTTTAAATAAAATTTATTTTTTTTAATTTTGGGTCAAAATTAGGGTATGGGTCAAACACAGTTTAAAACTCATTTTAAAGTAATTCAAAATTCAAAATTAAATGCAGAAAATATGAGGCGTGGTTTGGTAACAGTGAAATGGCATGTTTGGGGTTTATAAGGGTTTGCAAAACGGCGCACTTTTTCAAGTTATAGAAGGAAACAATGATTGAAATTCTTGGGAGTTTCGAACGTCGCTGGGAACATGAAGTGAATATGGCAAAATTCAATAATTATTATTAATTCTGCCATATTGGGGGGTAATTGTTGACACATAAAAATTCAGCCAAAGTCGAACAGCCCAAGGAGTAAAGCCCAATTGGAGAATCCCCAAATCGGATGGCCCAAAGAACGAAGCCCAATCGAACAAATCAAGATGAAGGCCCAAAAAATGAGGCCCAAGAACGCGGTAACGCCATCGCCCAAGTTTGCAAGTCGCCCAGAATCTGAGCGAATGGAGTGTCATACAATCGCCCAGAGCTGCTACTCTATTCTCGCCCAAACCTTCAAGTCGCCCAAGGTATTAACAAACATAACGCATCGTCATTATCAAGAAGTGCAGTTATCAAAGCAGTTATTAAAGCAGCCCTATCACGTTCCACGATTTAAGGAATTCAATCGAAAATGGTTGAACGATGAA
>NC_036254.1:31316556-31409766 GCF_002742605.1 Olea europaea var. sylvestris
AAATTTTCTATTTTAGTCCTCAAAATTAAATGTTGGTTGAAATTTGATAATTTTTATTTGATTTATTTAATTAATATTTTTATTTGATTTAATGGATTTTCGTTCGCTCTAAGTAGATCCCCTAATTGGTATCAAAGCCATAGGGATCATGGAAATTAAAATAAGAAAAATAGATAATTATTGGGCCCCGTTTGGTAGTCATTTTTTTCAAAATGCATTTTTCCCTCTCTTCTTTTCAACCACACATTCTTTATTAAAATAATATTACACGTAAATCAAAAATATTTTTTTATTTTTCAATCACACATTTCACATTAATTTACTGTTCTAAAATGCATTTTTACATAAAAATGCCTATCAAACACTCCCTTGGTGTTTAGAAGAAGAAAAATGTAGTTATATATTTTTAAAACCTATTCATAATAAATTAAAAATAATGACTTTGACAATAAAAGAACAAATATTAGAAAAAATAATAATAGAAAAAATAAAAGATATCTATACATATGAAAAAATTATTAATGTATATGAAGATGAAAAAAATAATTTGTATTATAAGGAAAATATATAAGTATAATTGATAATACACATCAAAAATTGAATAAATTACTTTTAAAAATTGATAAAATACAAGAAGAAATAAGAAATATAATGTTAGTGCCAGAAGGAATGAGAATATCAAAGAATAGACAATTAACAAAATTAAAATATGAAAGACTAAGATTTGAGAGCAAATATTTCACTATAGTTAAAGAAGAATTAGTAGATCCAGAAACAGCTGAGAGAAGATTTAGAAAAATAATAAATAAAAAAGAAGATAAAAAATGCAAATTAACTTATGAGTTAGAAATAAGAAAAAATTAAGATGTCAATAAGTGAACATATGGAAGAATTAAAGTCATTAATAAAAATATTAATAAATGATGTACAAGATTTGAGAAATGAAGTAAAAGAATCAAGAAATAATATAAATATATTAAAAATTGAGATTAGAGAATTAAAAGAAAATAATAAGAATAAAGATAAGAAAATAGATAAAAAAAACTTATAGAAAAAGAAATGATTCGAATAAGAAAGAAATATATAAAAAAAAGAAAATATAGTAGTAGAAACAAGAAGCATGGATGATGAATTTAGAAAAAATATATTAGAAGAAGAAGAAGAATTTAGAGAAAATTTTTTAGGAAAATTAAAAATAGCAGAAAAAGAAGATAAAAATGAATGAAGAGTTAGATTTATTAATAGAAATTTTTGATCAATTAAGCTTAATTGATATAAGTGAATACTAAGATTTAATGAATACTGAAAGAGGACATAATCCAAGAGGAACATCTAAACAAGAATTACATGATACAGATGAAAGTTATGCACCCATATATAATAAACTATATAGACAATTTTATGATAAAGTAAGAGATAGACAACCACCTAAAGAAAATAAATATAAAGATATGTTTGAATTAAATGATAATTATGATAAACCAATTAATCATGGAGGAAAAAAATTAGATTTAAACTGTAAAATAGATACTAAAAAGCTTTATTAACTTGGGCAGACTCGATGATATTATTATTTTTATACAATAAAGATAACACGTGAGAAAGTAGTGAAAGAAGAATATATTTGTTAATAGCATCATTTGAAGGAGATGTTAGAAATTGGTGGAAGAAATAAGTAATGATACAAAAACATTAATAAAAAGAAATGTACAAACAGAAATAATCAAATCAAATATACAAGGTATAGAAAAATTAGTGGAATATATTTCTGATGAATTTTTAGGAGAAAATTGGATAAAAAATGTTGAAAGAGAAGAAATAAGAGAAAAAGATCGTTCTAGGATTAAATTAATAAATTTAATAATATGTGATATGCGTAAAATTAAAAAATATACTTGTGAATTTAGAAACTATTATTATGTTCAATTTTATAGTAATGAAAATCAAGAAATATACCAAAATATGTACTATAAAAAATTACCAGGTTCTTGGGGAATATATTTTAAAATAGAATTTGAAAAATATGTTAGAGATAATACTGGAATACCTAGAACTTTAGGTTCAAGAATAAATTTTTTATTTGAAAAACTTGCATATATATGTCAATAAAGACAATTAATGAAAAAATCAAGAAAAATAACTAAAATATGTTGTGAAGATATGGAAACCCCTGTGTAATGGGGATGTAATTCCGAAAGAAGAATTAATAAAAGAAAATATAAAAATAAAAAAGGTTAAAAAATTTAGAAATTTTAATAAAAAATATATAAAACCTAGAAGAAGATATTACAAAAAAAAAAAAAAACCCCCCATATAACCAACAGAAAAATAAGAATTATAAGAAAAATAAAAGCCAATATAAATATTAAAATTGTGGAGAAATAGGTTATATAAGTCCTGATTGTGATAAAAAGAAAGTTAGAATATTACAAAAAGAATATTTACAAATAAAAGATGAATTAAGTGAAATATCATATATTGAAGAATACTATGATCAAGAAGTATATATAAGAAAAACAGAAGAAGATGAATCAGGATCTGAATAAAGAGATTGAAGAAATAGAAAGTAATAATATAAATATACAAGAATATGAATGAATAGAAGGATATGGATTAAAAGTTACTTTTGACAATAGCAAGTTTAGAAATTTGTAAAAATTATCATTAGACTTAAAAATAAGAAAATGGTAAGTCTTTAATAGGATTTGAAAAAGAGAATGAATAACAATAAACGAATATCATAAAATAGAAAAAACCATAGATATAAGAACAACTTATGGGCGACATAAATTAAATCTTTTAACAAAAAATATAGTTGATGAACTATTAACAAAGATTAGTAAAAAAAAAAGTGAAAAAATCCAATATATTTATTTAGTAAGAATACAAATAATATTTAAATCACTATTTAGAGAATGAATAAATTCACCCTTAACTATAACTTTACATGATGGAAGAATAATAAATTTAAAAGATAGTCATTTAGGAACAATAGAAGGGAATTTAGCATATCAAAAAATTATGTCCCAATTTGATCCCCATTAAATTAAATTATATTACATTTCATTTCTCTCTCTCTTATTTTCAACCACATAATCTTCCATAAAATAATATTACACGTAAATCGAAAATTTTTCCTTCTTTTTCAATCACTAATTTTTCTAAAAAATACTATTCCCCCCATTTTCATTTTCAGGTAATGGAAATTAAACAGGGGCTATGTTTACATGTTATCCAAAATTTTAATGAAGTTTTGAGATTATATTTCAAACTTCATAGAGATGATATTATGCAACCAGGTGATCAAATTATGATTATAAAATATAAAGCTTTATACACATTTATCAATTCTAATTATAAGAATATTAATTCCAATAAATTATATATTGAAGTTCATAAAGAATGTAAAGAGATTGTAAAATAATAGAACCGAATAAACAAAGAAGTTTAATTTCAGAAGAATATGAATTTAGTATAACAAAAAATATACCTGAAATAACAAAATTAAATGAAGGAGAATGTTCTAATAACATAACATTTAAGGATGGAAAATTAATTAAAGATCAAAAAGTTTTAAAATACCTAATAAAAACCAGTTAAAAGAAATCAACAAAATAAAAGAAGTAAAATTGTATGGAAATGCTGGAAAAATGAAAATAAAGTGAGAAAATTATAGTGGAAGAGAAAATATAAATGGACCAAATATATTAATAGATACAGAAGCTAGCGAATGTCATATGGGTTCGATTAGAAACAAATGACTAATAACTCATAAAATTGAATCATATAAGTATGTAAATTTTGATGGACAAGTACATATAACAGATTTGGAAGTTAAAGTACTAATAAAAATAGGAGGAATAGATCTCTTAGTACCATGTTACATATATAAAAGTATGGATATAAACCCTCATATACTTTTAGGAATGACTTTTCTAAACGGATTAGAAGATTATAATATAAAAAGAGAAGGATTATATATTATTCATAATGGACAAACTACATTATGTAAAAAGAATTAGATAAATAATCAGATAAGTTTTAAATTAGTTGTGTATATACAAATTACTATTGTAGAAACAAATATAACAACTTTTGCTTTAATAGATACAGGAAGTTATATAACTATATTTAAAAGTTTTTTAATAAAATTATGGAATAATAATAGTAATATAAAAATAACTGGTGTTACAGGAGAAAGTACTCGAATGATTAATAGTGTTGATAAAGTTAATATAATTCTTGGAAGTAAACAAGTAACAATAAATAAAATTTATAAATATGATAAATTAAAATGTGATATATTATTAGGAAATGATTTCATATAACAATTTCAATATTATAAACAAAATAATTATATGATAATGTTAGAAACACCTTGTGGACACTTATTAAAAATTCCTAGAGAATTTAAACCTTATAGAGTTCAGCGAGTCCAGCATGGTAATAAATGGGAGAAAAAACCAATTCTTAATAATGAAATAAAAAATAAAAGAATATTATATAAAAATGTTCCAAAAACAGGAATAGAAATAAATATAGAAAAAATTATTGAACAATTAGAAAATGTTTATATAGTAAATCCATTATTATTTTGGCACATCATCCAAAAGCCAAAATAGAATTAACAGAAAATGTTATAATAAGAGTAAGACCAATAATGTATATAATAGAAAATATACAAGAATTTAAAAATCAGATAAAAAAATTGTTAGAACAAAAACTTATTATACCTAGTAATGGACCTCATAGTAGTCCAAAATTTATGGTTATGAAACATTCAAAACAAGTTAGAGGAAAAACTAGAATAATTATAAATTATAAATAATTAAATAAATATACTAAATTTGATGGTTATTTTCTATCAAATAAAGAAGTACGAAAAAATTTTGTAAGAGGAAAACAATATTATTCTAAATTTGATTGTAAATCAGGATTTTGGCAAGTAAAAATGAAAGAAGATAATATACAATATACTGCATTTAGTACACCTCAAGGAAAATATGAATGGATAGTTATGCCATTTGGTTTGAAAAATGCACTACAAATATACCAAAAAAAGATGGATAATATATTTAAAAAGTTGAATGAATTTCTAATAGGTTATATTGATGATATATTAATATGTTCTAATAGTAAAGAAGAGCATAAAAATCATTTAATCCAATTTATTAATGAATGTAAAAAAGAAAGAATTGCACTATCTAAAAAGAAATCTATAATAGAAAGACAAGAGATAGACTTTCTTGGATTATCAATAGATAAAAGAGGGATAAAATTACAGACTCATTTATCCAAAAAAATAGAAAGTTTTTCAGATAAATTAGAATCTAAAGAACAAATTCAAAAATCTTTAGAATGTTTAAATTATGCAGAAGGATTTATTTAAAATCTTTCTAAGAAAAGATATAAAATTTAAGTTTTACTTAGAAAAATAAATACTAAGGGATGGAATGAATATCACACAGAAATAATTAAATCATTAAAATAAGAATGCAAAAATTTTCCAAAATTAAAATTACCAGATGGAAAAAATAATTTGATTGTTAATACTGATGCCTCAGATAAATATTGGGCAGCAATATTAAAAACAGATCTTAATGAAATTTGTAGATACTCAAGTGGAACCTTTAACCAAGCATAAATAAATTATACTACTCATGAAAAAGAATTACTAGCAATTATTAGATGAATAAAAAAGTTCTCATTGTTTTTATTATCTAGAAAATTTATTGTTGAAACTGATAATTCTCAGGATTAGTCAGGAATAAGTTACCCTCAGAATCACAATACAAAAAGTTTCATAGATAGCAAGCTTAATTAGCATTTCATAATTTTGATATAATCCATAGTAAAGGAGTTAATAATTTTCTTGCAGATTTTCTCAGCAGAAACATAGAATTTTCTCTACATATACAAGAAATGACAAATTTTCTTAAAGAAGAATATGAAGATATAAGTTCTGGAGCAACCCAGATCTCAGAGATGTTCAACTCAAATATGAAGATATTGTTGAATATCACTACTAAGCATCATAAATATGTCATAGAACTCAAAAATCAATTTGATGCTATTGCAGCACAACTAAAAAATATACTGTTTGAAACAGATATACCAAAGAGCTCAGAAATGAATTTTCCAAATCAATACCAAATAGGGACAGTTGGAAGCAGCACTGGACCCAAACGTGACAACATACCAACTGATAATAAAGGAAATTCCATTTCTATATCATCAACCAAGAAAGTTATGATACATGGAGATAAAAGAGATACCAAAACAATCAGCATCATAGACCAAGAAGATAAAATCCCTTTAGATCCAAACGAAGAAAAATATGCCGAAATAGTTAAAATCGTTTATGAAATAAAAATAAGTGATTCATATTTCATTTCTCCGATAAATAATGTTTACCTCAGAATAACAATCATGGAAGGAGGTGACCCTTCATTTATAAAAATCATGACAGACTATGGATTAATGGATTTGATATATCTAGGAAAATATTTTATTGAAATTTCAAAGTTTGATGACATATTCATTAAGAAGTAACCAGATTTGTCAAGGGAAGGAAGATATTTTTAAAATTCTATTCAATTATTCCAGAATATGACGAAGTTGTTTACTATCCAGTTGAATACATAATCTCAATTGGATATGTTGCGGCCAATTTCCAAATTGATGTTACAGAAAATAATAGAAAAGTCCCAACAGTGACAAAATCATGGATCAGACATAGAAAAGCACTTGGAATTAAAGACATCTACAACATTACCAAAAATTTGTTTGATAAAAAATCCTCGTGCTTATGCCAATATGAAAATTAGATGTTGGTATCCAATGGAGGATATGCAAAATCAGAAATTTTAAAAGACTATATTACAAGATTTGATATACATCAATTTTCAGGATGTCCTACCAATATAAAAGAATCCTGCCAGTTAAGGGAATGCTCCAGTTGCATGTGAAGAAATAAAAGAAGAAGACAAAGCACCTTTTGACAAAGGTGTATGAAGGACAATAATACTACATGTGAAGATATTGAAGATAAAGAGCAATAATAGAAAAAGATGCTCTTTGGATATAAAAGTTGAACCAGCATGTGAAGATGTAGGCCCAAGGAAGAAAATAGAAAGGCAAGTATGCCTTACTGATGTATTCAATGATGTAATAGAGTCCCAAAAAACTTGTATAAATAGAGATATTACCATAAAAGAAGATGATATCATCCTATCTTGAATTCTCGAGTTGTAAGCAATAGCCTATTTTCAGTTTAAAAAATCAATTTTTTTAGAAATCCCTTTGTACCAAATATTAGTCTTGTATCAATCCTAATAGAAATAAAATTCCAACATTTTGATATCAATATGAGTTTCTAAATCTTTTTTCCATAAATTCTTGAAAGATCTAATAGAAAGTTTCTTTCTTATTTTAGCAAAAAGAGAGTTTTTCTTAACAGAAGTCTATAATTTTATTCTTTAGAAATTGATACAGTGAGAGCAAGTAGCTGAAATAGTAACAATTCCGTGAAGGCAGGAGGCCGTTGAAGGACACAGTTTACAAATTTAGAGCTCGAAGGTCACTCGATTCTAAGAATACAAGTTTAGATCAAATCTAAGATAAAATTATTAAACTTTTGCTAAAATTAGAATGAATCTTTTTAAGATCTTAAAAGAACCGCAGGGACAATTGTATGATAATTATTTTGATAAATGTCAGGATATACAGTTAAAGGATTATATAATTTATTAGAAAGAATATTAGAAGAAATAAAGAATATTATATCTCTATTAAAAAATACAAATTTACCATTTGAAGAATATCGTATTTTATTAAGAAAATATGATATACATATTGCGGATTATTCTTATTTATTAGATCATAAAATGATTTTATATTCAAACATCCAAAATAGAGTAAACAGAAGATAAAATGTTTAAAAGATTAGGATATATGTTGCAATATAGAAAGAATCATTTCATCAAGAGTAATATAAATATTTCCATAAAAATAAATAGTGATAGGTTAAATAGAAAAATCTCCCTTCTACATCTCTTCTCTGTCATCGAGAGGCTTCTTTATGTGAGATACTGAGAGGTTCTTTGTGAATTATTGCTGTAGGTATTGTTCGTAAATATTTTGTGTGAACATTAATTCATAAGCGTTTAAGGGTTGTTAAGAGAAAGGTATCGAAATGAGTACAAATGACATAACCGCACATGAAACATCTCAATATATATATTTATATAAACAGACTACAGATTTACCCAATATTATTCAGATTATATTCTTTAGGAAAAAAAAATAGTGATTGTTAGAAAAATACGTTTTTTTTCCTTAGGTTAAGCTCCATTCTTTCTACTCATGACTGCAAATAAGAATATTCATTGCCGCGGAACAAAGGAAAATAAGTATTTGGGCAAAAAGGCATTGAAATTAACAAGCTACCTCGTGGTTTCCGTTTCCTGTGGATCCCACCGTATTATCATTGAGAAGCTTTTCTTCTCTCCAAAAACTGCACCTAACACGTGAGGAACCTCTCTCGCATTTTCCTCTTAATTTTATTTGAAAGATTTTCATTTTATTTTGTGTCTACATGTTACACTGTAAGTGAGCTGGATACTACAACTTTCAAGTTGTTAAGAAATAGACCCGTGTAAGTTGTACCGCCATCTGATGTGATAAAAATATCATGTTGTGTTTAGTTAAAGATTTGATGACTGTAACAACTTGTACAAAGAGATTTACATTGGTTGATTTATCTAAACAATAAAAAAATTTTGATTTCGAGACTTTTACCTCTTTTACTTTGATGGCACTCGAATTAATTTTATACTAAATTGAGTGTCGGGTTCGACCATAGTATTTCTAAAAACCCCTTCTTTTCTCCAAAAACTCTACCCAACACGTAGGAGGAACCTCTCACACATTTTCCTCTTAATTTTGTTTCATTCTATTTTGAGACTATATGATTTACACCTAGGAGTAAGATAAAGCATACTAGATAAATCTCTTTGCCCTAGATCAAGTTGTGTCGTAACCTGATTTATTAAAATATCAAGACGTATCATGTTTAAATTTTGATGTATGTGAAGTCTCATATGGATAAATTCGCATTGATCAATTTGTCCAGACACTAATAATTTATCATTTTATAAGTAAGTTGATTAAGTTTTATACAATACCTAGATATTACTAGTGAAATCCAATAAAATATTTAATTTGGGATATGCGATCAAGTAATATGAACAAGTTAGTAACTTTTTTGATGATCTAGAATTTAAATATGATCCATTGACTTGACTAACTTGATTAGGAAAGTAGAAAATTTGAATTAAAACAACTCTCAAATAATAATAATAATAATAATAATAATAATAATAATAATAATAATAATTAAGTGTCCCAAACACGGAATTATTAACAAAGAAATTTTTTTAATCATAATAATATACTTTAGAGGAGGATCTATCAAATACTGATGATATGAACAATAATTATCAAGTAGATGAATTTCAATATTGGAATTAGATTTGTTATTCACCATTAAATTGATGTGTTATGCAGTCGATGTTGATGCTTAGTAGATTATTTTTTTATTTAAATATTGAGTGGTTAAAAATTTCATGCTGAAGGTATTTTATATATTTCATCCCCAACCTCAGGGCATAGTAGCAGACCTGCCCCTATCTTTTTCTTTGTTACAAACACGCACCTACCTGACATTAATTACTAAACTTCATTGCTGAAATTGTTAGGATTACATAAAAGATAACTTCCACTCTTACGAAATCTTAACTAAAACAGTCATCACGGTGAATTTTGCTAATAAATGGACGGGACGGGTTTGCGATAAAAAAAGGTTGATGACTAATATGCTATTATGCTCAAAAGTTGGGGACGAATGCGCAATAAAATCTACACTAATAACATGTAAAATGAATTTTTCTAGTTGGACAGCGTCGATGGCACATGCAACATTTTCCACGTAAAGATAAGTGTGTTAGTAATGTATTATGAAATAGTGATTGATGTTAGAATTTGTAATTAAAAAAGAAATTTTTTTATTTATTTATGTGTAATATTATTTTGATGAAAAATGTAAAATAAGTATTGTAGAAAAAATAATGTGGTAGAATGTAGTGGAATAGAAGACAAACAAAGCCTAAGAGATGACAACTGTAACGGAGCTGTCACGGACCTTTCATTGCATTCCATGTCTGACAGGAGACAGCCAATTAAAAGATTCGGCCATTTACATTTGTATGTTTGGTCGGTGACTTTATTTTACCCCATTTAAAAAAATGAAAAACGCATTAGTAATCACTAGTAAGATATTACAAATTACTTTTATTGATAAAATATAAGCTCTGCCAAACATTTGCGAAACCCCACCCTCTCACAGACACTGTGGAAACTGAGAGCATCCAAATTTCAGACACACATTTTCAACCCTCTGAAAATGCATGCAAAAACTGATTCTGAAGACACCAGCTTGGCCCCTTCATCCCCAGATCACAATCGTCGCCCAGTGTACTACGTGCAGAGCCCATCAAGGGACTCGCACGATGGAGAGAAGACAACGACGTCGTTCCATTCCACTCCAGTGCTGGGCAGCCCAATTGGGTCCCCTCCTCACTCCCACTCCTCCGTGGGCCGCCACTCGCGGGAATCATCCACCAGCCGCTTCTCCGGCTCGCTGAAGCCCGGATCGAGGAAGATTTTGCCCAACGAAGCCGGATCTGGGACCGGAGGAAGGGGGCAGAGGAAAGGGCAGAAGAATTGGAAAGAGATTGATGTGATTGAAGAAGAAGGACTACTTGAAGATGAAGAATCAAGGAAGGGTTTGCCCAGGAGATGCTATTTTCTAGCATTTGTTGTGGGTTTCTTCGTGCTGTTTTCATTCTTTGCTTTGGTTTTGTGGGGTGCTAGTAAACCTCAAAAGCCCAAGATCACCATGAAGGTTCGTTTAATTTCTTCTAAATTTCAAAGTTCTAGCTTATAATTCAATTCAATTGACTGTTCTTCATCTCGAATTGATGAATGTTTATATGATATTGCCTCTTCCTTAAATTCTATTGAGCTGATCATAATTTCCTGAAATTTTAGCTTAAAGATATTGCAGAGATCTATTATGTGATTTTTGTGTGTTGATCATGATATAAATGTTGGATCATTCTCGTTAGTATGTCCAGATTTTATGTACAAATATTATTCTCTGTACATATGCAAATCGCGATCACATTATTGCTACAATCGATGTGCATTTTCCATCAGTTTTACTGGATTCTGGTTAAGTTTTTGGGTATACCATATCGATTTGATTTTGTCCTCTGTGTGAAATGCTTTGTCTGATATGAGTTTATAATTGGGTTTTTAGAGCATTACATTCGAAAGATTCGGGGTTCAAGCTGGTTCGGATAATACTGGAGTTTCAACTGATATGATGTCCATGAATGCCACCGTGAAATTCACTTTCCGAAACACTGCTACATTTTTCGGAGTCCATGTTACATCGACTCCTCTAGCTGTCTCCTACTCCCAGCTTAACATTGGCAATGGAGATGTAAGCCCCATAATTCTTTGTTAAAGTGTCGTAATTTGTGGAATGGGATTGCCTCTTCGTTCATTTGTGTTCGATTTTTTAATTCAGTTGATGATATGGGATTTTACAGATGAAGAAATTCTATCAATCAAGAAAGAGTCAAAGAAACGTAGTGGTGTCCGTGGTTGGTGACAAGATTCCGATGTATGGAAGTGGAGCTAGTTTGAGCATGCCAACAGGGACAGCCACGCTCAAGGTGCCATTGAAATTGGAGTTCACCGTTCGATCAAAAGCTTATGTTTTGGGCAAATTAGTGAAGCCGAAGTTCTACAAGAAGATCGAATGTTCAATTGTGATTGATCCCAAGAAACTTAATGTTCCAACCTCTCTAAAGAATTCGTGTACATACGACTGATGATGGAGCACAATAAGCTAAGGGTTTTGTCTCTTTTTCTTTATTTCGTTGAAAAGGATGAATGGACAGCTAAGATGGCGGATTCGGGCCACGGTTTTTGTGACTTATTTGGTTTCCCAGTTGGGGAAAAGAACATACAGGCTTGATCGTGGCTGACTTGCAACTATTGATAATTATTTAGAACTATTATAAAGAATATGGAGTGAGAGACAACAAGAAAGTCATATTTTGATGTATTTTTTTTATGCATGATAACTCTGTGTGAATTGGGAGAATAATTTTTATTTATTATTGCGGCATTGGATTATTTTGAAAATGATGCGTATGACTAAATATGTTCCTGAGCTATGTATTTGGTTTTAGTTGACAATTGATTAGTTGTTTGCTTGTCCTCAATAGCTATTGTTTAGTTCTCCTTCAATCTAGACTATATTGGTTTAACCCAAAAGATTGTTATTCAACTAGATAAGAGATTAAATATAAACATTTACGTTCACCTCTAAAATTGTTAGAACCGTGCCATCGACAGATTACCAGTCATGCTCCTATCAACAGATTTTAAGCAACGTATTTGCCTATTATGTGTAAATGTAAGCTCGAACACGAATCACTAGGCACGAAGATCACCAGGCCCAAGAGAAGGGCCAGGGACTGGACATTCTGATGGTCAAGTTATGGGGAGTGGATATGGGATATACAGGTAAGCAGAGGTGTAACTACAGTTTTGAATAGAGCATAAAGCGTACCTCGTCGTTTACCTGTGTGTTGTATTTAGGGGAAAAGGATTCTCGTGGAACAAGGCAATAGGCGTTCAGCTCTAACCCATGTGTCGTGCTTTCATTGGTTCGCACAAGTCATTGTGCAACTAGGTTTCCTTGTAGAAATAGACTATGGGTTATTGACTCGTTTTATAGTGATATCAAGGCCCAGTCATTTAAAAAAAAAAAAAAATGATGTCTTTAAAAGGCTAAATAATTTAAATTCCAGTTATGAGATAAAATACTCCACAAATTAGCTTGTTTAAATTGTGTAAGTCTTATATGATGTTCCAAAACATGATTGATTCATTTTGGAGTGAAATCAAGACTCTATAATCCAAAATGTCATGATGCCATTTTAAATGATTGGGTATCGTTTCTACTAATTTCGTATCCGCTTCACTTTATTTTCACTTGTATGCACATGAAAATGAAATAATTGAAGTTTTCATTATATTTGTCCGGAGTATCGGCATAAAATTCACGCGATAATGATCAACACTATTGTTCCATGAGTGAATTGTATTAGATTTAACTATGAACGAAAGTACGTAAATTTCATTATATTCTAATTATGAGATAAGATATTTAACAAGTTGGCTTGTTTAACTTGTGTAAGTCATCTAAAATGTTTCAAATCTTATCGACTCGTTTTAGAGTAAAATCAAGGCCCCGTGACCCAAAACAGCATGATATCAAAGAAAAGGTTAAGTGTCGTTTCAATTATTTTTGTATTCATTTCACTTTATGTTCACTTGTATCCATATAAAATGAATGAATGCAAGTTTTTGCTACATTTGAATATTTAGAACCCGAAATCTAAAACGCTACCGTTTTAAATGATTGTGTGCCGTTTCAACTAATTTGATATCTGATTCACTTTATTTTCACTCGTACACACATGACAATGAGCGAATAGAAGTTTTCATTACATTTGGACCTGAATATCCATATAAAGTTCATGCGATAGTGACCAACAATATTGTTTCATAAGAAAATTAAATAGACTTTACTGCGAACGAAGATAAAGAACTCCAATTCCATTATATTTTATTATGAGTTAAAATACTTAATAAATTAGTTCGTTTAACTCATAAAAGTCTTTCTTTTGTATTATTCACATCCATAACCACTTCAAAGTTTAATGATGAAAATTTCAACTACATTTCAACGTTACTGTCGACACATTGATTCAAACTATAGCAAGTCACTCTATAATCTGGTTGGAAACTACACCATATGACACTTGACAATAAAAAAAACGTAAGTAACAAGTGTGGTATGCAACACATAGCACCTACAGTCGCTCAATGTGTACAAGTCATGTATGATACTTCAAATATTGTTTTACTAGTTTCGGAGTGAAATCGATACCTTGTTACTCAAAAAGGCATATGGTAATTTTAAACGTATGAGTGACGTTTCTACTCATTTTGTGTTCGTTTTGATTTATTTACGCCCGTACCCACTTGAAAGTTTAAAGATGAATGTTTTAACTACATTTTATCGACACATTAGTTCAAACTATAGCAAGTCACTCTATAATCGATTAGAAAGTATATTGCACTACAATTGACAATAAATAAAAATGTAAGTTGCAATATGGTATACAAAACATAGTATGTGTACTCATTCAATGTGTACAAGACATGTATGATGTCTCAAACACTATTTTACTAGTTTTGAAGTGAAATCGATATCTCGTGATCCAAAATGGCATCTGATCGTTTTAAACGTATGGTTATCGTTTAGGGTTTAGGGTTTAGGTTTTGGGGTATATGGTTTAAATGTGTGGTTGTCGATTAATTTTTCAACATTTATAATCTTGGATGATATTCTAAACATTGTTTTACTAGTTTTGGAGTGAAATTGAGACTCTTTGACTCAAAACAGCATATTATCATTTTACGCGTGGGGATGCCATTTAGGGTATAGGGTATAAAAAATATCGAACACGAAATCATTCAACATGTATAAGTGAAATCCGGACCCTACTACCTAGAACGACATGTGATCATTTTACAAGTATGATTGCAGTTAAAGGTATACAAAATATAGCACGTTTCGAACTAAAATCGACCTATCACCTAAAATTTTTATAGTTCTATTTGTTCGGACCTTAAATGACATCTTATTGTTTTAAACGTATGGGTGTTGTTTCAGGGTTAGCTTTTAGGGTATAAATAAATAGCATATACAATCATTCAATATGTACAACGTATCTAGAATGTTCCAAACATTGTTTTTACTAATTTCGAAGTGAAATCGAGAATATGTGACCCAAAATGGCATGCGGTCATTTTAAACGTATGTGTATCATTTTTATTAATTTCATGTTCATTTTGCTTCATTCTCGCTCGTATCCACATGAAAGTGTAAGAATGAAATTTTTAACTAGATTTAGATGTCATAGTCCACACAAAGTTCAAACTATATTGAGCCACGTCATATATTTGATTGAAAACTAGACTAAGTTTGACTATAAAGGAAAAAGTAATAAGTATGGTATATAAAACATAGCATGTGCAATCATTCAACTTGTACATCTTATCTATGATGTTCGAAGCAGTTGCTAGTTTTGAAATGTAATCGAGAGCCTGTGACCCAAAATGGCATGTCGTTATTTTAAACGTATTGTATCATTTTTGCTAATTTTATGTTCATTTCACTTCATTCTCGCTCGTATCCATGTGAAACTATAAGAATGAAAGTTTTAACTAGATTTGGATATTAAGAACCGGATTGACTAGTTTTGGAGTAAAATTGAGACTTGTGACCAAAATTGACATGTTATCTTTTCAAAAGGCTACGCATCATTTTCAACTAATTTTATGTTCATTTCACTTTATGTTCACTCATATCTATAAAAATCAACGAATCCCAATTTTAACTATATTTGGATGCCACAATCAATACAAAGTTCACATGATAGTACCAACACTACTGTTTCTTGAGTAAACTACACTATGATTTACTATGAATGAAGGTAAATAACTCAAATTTTGTTATATTCCAATTATGAGATAAGATATTCAACAAATCAGCTTGTTTAACTTGTACAAGTCTTGTAAGATGTTCCAAAACATAATCGACTAGTTTTTGAGTGAAACAGAGACTCTATAATCCAATGCGGCATAAAGTCTTTTTAAATAGCTATGTGTAGTTTTAACTAGTTTCATTATTTTGTATTGATGAATTTAATAAAGTTCGAACAAACTTCATTACTAGTATAAATATACTAAATTGTTTGTCAATGTATCAACCTCTAAGTAACAACTTTTGGTTGAGCAAGGTTCTAAATGTAAAATATTTAAAATTCAACTCCTTTTACCAAATTCTCTCAATGTAAAGCCTCAATGGTCAAAATCGACTCTTTTCATTCTAGAACACATTAGCCAAACTTTGCTCGCCACTTTCATACAAGAAAAAGACATCAATTTTTCAGCATTTTTATACTTTCATTTCTTTCCCCATATCTTGTATGACTGAAGCAATTTTAACAATCATTAGAACCAAAACCATCCTTCAGAATAGTGGTTTGATGACTAAAAATTTTCATTTCAAAACGTTGAAAACAAAGATACAACACGTAAAATAGGTAGGGAACATCCACTACATTTTTCTTATAATTCATTTTAAACCTTGAGGTAGAAATAGTCATTCCCAAGTCCCCACTATGCATATTTTAATTTATTGACATCTCATCTCAATCATCAAGTTCTTAAAAACAAAATTACATAAAGAAAAGAAAACTATACCTCTAAAACTTAATTTATAAAACAAACTTCTTGATAACAATACAACACGAACCAAATATTAATTTATACAATATGTGAAACTGATAGTTGAAAACTTATCATGGATGAATCTTAAGCTCATCTAGGCTCCACAAAATAACTGAACCGCCAATTTTCTACCCAGCAAAATTGTTGAACAAACTCTTTCCAAAGTAGTGTTACTAGATGAAAGGCAAACATAATTGATTATATTGTGAATCTCCAACAAAAATTGAAGAACCTAGAATGTCATATAGCTTCAAAAACTACCACCATGTGGTTTTGGGGACTAGAGAAGACCAAACATAGTCTGAATCCACTTTCAGCTGAAAATTTAACCAAAAAAAAAAAAAAAGATTGATGGTTAGCGTCATTGCCTCGCAAAAAAATTAGTTGGCTATAGGAGAAGGCACATGTAATGTAAAGAACCATACAGCAAATTGTTCTTTACAATGAATAACATCTACTCATCATTCCTAAGTTATTCTTTGAATCGTTTTCACTCGTTCCTAAGTTCCTTTCTTTTGTAACACCCTATCATAGACCATGAAAAATTAAGAAATAATTAAGAAGTGACTGCAGTTTAAACAAGGCAAATATAATCTGCATACTAAGCTATAAGATCTAGTATAAAAACCAGCTCCCAAAAAAAATAAGAAACTATGCTTCAACAAAATGAAATTCATTTGATCCCTTCGGGAAAAATAAGAAATTATAGTCAATTTCATGCCAATGAATGGCCAAACGAAACAAAGTTCTAGAATACACTCAATGGTTAAAAAAATAAGAAATAAAAAAATCCCATCTTTTCAATTTGCTTCAAACCAATTAGAGTTAAAACACATCTATAATTATTTGAAATCTAGAAATTAAACCCAACAAAAAAATACAAAATGAATGTGAAGCCTCAAACACCAAATAAAACTTCATATACCCAAAATAAATCCAAATTAAAATAATTTGTAATTACTGCAGCAAAAAATTATGAAAACAACAGGAAACAAAAAAAATGAAATACAAAGCACATATTAATATACACTTAGAAGCAAAAGAATATTTACCTAGGGATAGCTGAAACCTTCTTAGACATAGGCGCACGGTGTGAATGGCCATAGAGGTGGAAATAGTGGTAGTAAAAGAGTTGAATTTGAACAGATTTAATCAACAAAAATTATAATGCAGTGAACTTGCAGTAAGGAGTAATTTATTAATTCCTAAATAGAAACCAAATGAAAATAATTAGCTACTTACATGCTCAACTCAACCAATTTACCCTTTCGTCGTATCCCAAATGCATAATCTAAAAGAAGCTGTATAATAAGAACGTGACATTTCAAAATAAAAGGGAAATACAAAACTTTATAATTTTCACCTGATGTAGCCGAACCAAGCACCCACTAAGCCAAACCATGTGAACTCGAAGGTCTAAAATCCTAAAAGGGATAAATTCTGAACCGCATTCAACCTTCTTCACAATAGCTATTCACTCATTCTTGTAGTAGATATCAACATTGTGCTTTCCTTCAAAACCCTCCACAATCTTTGATGGTGGTGGCTGTCGGCCTCACAGAATTCAAAATATCAAATCGAGCATATTATCATCCACAAATAGAGAATTGGTATTTCATATACACACTATTATATTGGAAACATACCTAAGAAGAAGGATGAATGAGATGATGAATTTGAATGTGATAGGAAGGAGACAAGATTTTAATTTAGGAATGGATAGGTACTTTGAATTTTGTTGTTTTGTTTTGCTTTAAGGGTATTTTAGATAGTTTGTATTTTTAATATTAAAATATTTATTTTAATTTTAATATTTTGGTCAAAGGCTATTTTTCCAAACAAACATTTTGAATAGGCTATTCTACCCAATTTCAACCTAAAAAATATTCTTCTTGATCTCGAAGGAATGTGTGTTGGTTTCCTTATCTAGACACATTGTAAGTTCGGATGCAAGCTTCGCCAAAGGCATTCAATTGGAAATTGTTCGTCCATTCAAGAGTCTCAATCATGAGGTAGAGGCTGGCATTGTTGACTTGTGCAGTGAAAATGGGGATCTTGAAGCAAATGAGGAGAAAAAAGAGAGAGGGAAAAAGAACTTAAAGAATTGAAACAAAGTGGGATTGAAGGGATGAAGCCAAGGGTAATTTAATTTTGTGTTGGGTTTAAAAATGAGGTGGATGGGACGGGCCTAGAAATGTTAAGTGGGGTAAATTGTTAAGTGTTGATTCTAGGAGTGGGCAACCGAACCGAACCGAATACTAATGAGAATTTTTGAAATGGAACCATAGCTATGGAACCGAATCGGAACCGATGTTCTGATTCGGTCCGGTCCAGCTCTTTACATTGAAAATGTCAAAATAAAACATTCACTAATGAAAAATCTAAAAATGCTACTGACGTGATATTTTTAACAAAATATAGAAGAACCGAACATACTATTCAAAGATTTATTTAGGTATAGATTTACAAAGTGAAAACAAAATAAAAATTATGTAATCAAAATGAAAACAAAATAAAAATTTCGCATCTTAGAAATGAAATTATATATTGTAAATAAATTTATTTAGGTATAGATTTACCCAATGTTCTAATTTAGATTGAGAGTCAATTAATCAAAGAATTATAAGAAGAGAGAATCAAAGAGAAGAAGGGAAGTGCTCGAGTCTAAAATTAAAAAAGAACCCGATTATTTTTTATAAAAGTATTGAAGATTGAGTCATATATTTTACCAAAAAATAAAAAATCATATGAGAATCGTCTTGTTCTCGACTGTTCTCATACTAGAATCGGGAATCGGACTGGTACCAATCGATTCTTAAAAATTTGTCTCGAAATCAAATTATTTTTTAGAAGATCCGGAGTCGAACCGATCGGTTCAAAACGGTTCTTGTCCAATTCCACCGGTTCGGGGAAAAAATGTCCACTGCTAGTCGATTCATTAAAATGAGCGAAAAATGAAATTTCAAAAATCGGCTCGACTCGTCCCACCAAGGGGTAAGTTCGTAGGCTGAATCGAGTCACACTTCAATAGAGCGAGCCAGCTCACATGGAGGGTCAAGTTGAATGGCTCTGTTCGGCCCATTTAACATGCACAGGAGGCAAATTATAAAACTTATAACATAATTTCAAAGAATAATTGAATTCAATTTTAGTTTTAGATTTTACTATTATCCTATTTTTCATCTTCCAAATTCATGAAAGCTTCTTAATTAGCAACTGTACTGCATCAACGAACCTTCGGCATAGTAATTGTGTGATATGTTAACTGTTACATATTGACACACTTGTACTTGGCCGACCTACTGTGGCCCATAGCCCACTTCTGTCGAACCACATGGTATCTTATCCGAGGCCCCCGACCAATAGGAGTAGACCAGCATACTATTACAACGCCCATGACATGGCCCAAATGAATATGCCAAAGTGGTGTTCTAGTCGAGGCCCTTCACTCTGAGGCCTATCACTTTGAGGTCCTAAGGCTCTAAGGAGCACTCCTCCCTAGAGTCGATCTTATACAAGGATCCTTCCTGATTGATTGATGGGACACCCATCATAGAGTACAAGTGTCTTGTCTTATCAATGTAGTGGCGGAGCCGCCAATTAATAAATGTGTAGCAGGCTAGGAAGTCAAATGTGATACCTATAATTTGACATGTAAACTTACGAGATGAGACCACGTGTACTCCTAACCAAGGGTCACGATCTAAGTTGTAATACTATAAATACTCCCCTATACATCTCTCACAAGAAAAATGCAAGATTCAACACAAGAACAAATACAACATCCTTTACATTTTACTCTCTTGCAACACACTCATTCTACAAACATTGATTGTTAATTATTGTACGATCGTTATGCAAACATCTTGTCGAATTCTGAACGTTCTCGTCCCGCGCCTTTGAGCCGCTCCCACGCTCCCTTTTTACTACTAGTTCTAGACCGTTCATGTGTCTTAGCGTTTTGGACCAGGCTTACGTGTGCGTGGATGGGTCTAGTATCTATTGGCAACATATTCTGGGTTCAATTAATTGGCACCGTCTATGGGAAACCATACTATAATAATTTGGGCATCCCCTTGAAAAAGATTTTGTTCTTGAAAAAGAACGAGTGGAAGCTCCATAACTTAGCAACAATTTGAAGTTGGAATAGAAGATAATGAGTTCAGACGAGGATGTGCACCCTAGGTGGCTAAGAGAAATGTGGGAATGCCCCCACCGACAGCTGCCCCTGCAGCTCGGCATCGACCTCACCACCACAACAGAAGAGGTAGAATACGGATGACCGCTCAGTTGTTGAGAGAGATGGCCACCATGGCCTCAAACATGAGGGATATTGCTAACCAAAACATGGCCATAAGTTACAGAGCCAGGAAGGCTTCCCTATTCCCCCCTATGTACCCCAAGGACATTATCAACAAGATGAAAAAGTCCAGAGCCAAATGGTTGTATCACCAGAATACAGCCGAGGCATAAGTCCCATGGAGAGGGAAATAGAAGTTGACATTTCCTCCAATTATGCTGCAGGCCGACCCATAGAGGCCCGAAATAACCAAGTTAACTTTCCACCAGCATATGAGCCAGAGCAAAGACCTAGGAGGTCTAACAGCGTCTTTGACAGAATTAGCCATGCGGAACCGAGGCACGGGCAGCAGCAACAATAGCAACGAGAACCTCAAAATAAACCACAGGCCCCACCTCTAATGACTCATCAGCCGGAGGAAAGGCATGAAAATGTCCCCCGTGCTACTCCGCCTAGAAATAGGCACCAAAGAAGGGAAAAGGAGGCTAGGACTCAAGCTGGAGCCTCTCATCAACCACCCAGGTATGAGGTCGAAGAAAATAATGACTCAGATGAGCAACAGAGATCCTGTGACTTTGACGACGATGATGAAAATCTCCCATTTTCAAGGGAACTGAGAAATGCCCAAGTTTTGAGCCACTATGTGATGCCCAAAATAACAAAGTATGACGGGAGAGACGACTAGGAGAAACACCTAAGTGCTTATATAAACACATATGAGCCTTCGAGGTGCCACCCCAGCCGTGAAATGTAGAACTTTTCATTTGACACTTAGTATAGTTGACTATTACCTGGGAGCATAAGGAGTTGGTCAGAGTTCAAGAACACTTTCTTAAAAAGGTTTACAGTAAGCAAAGAGGGAGAAACCCCTATCCAGCGCCTTCTAGACATGAGCCAGGCCCATAGGGAATTCCTAAAAAGCTTTTTATCACGCTTTATTAACGAAATGACGTACTGCGTGCAAGTCACCGATCGTGAAGCTTTATTAGCCCTAAGAGGAGGTCTGAATATGACCACCATATTTTGGAGGGATGTATAAAACCAAGATCCCACCACTTATGATGTCCTATTGGAAATGATGAGGTGGGAGATCATCAATGTGGAGCTAATTGAACACAAGAATCGGGCCAGGACAGGCCTCCCACCTCAACAAAGACAGTGCGCCAAGGACCGATCTCCCACTTGATGGACTACCAGATGAACTCGCCTAGTAATGGAAATTCAAGGTAAGCATTTGCCACAACCACTTTGAATGCAGTCCCAACTTTGGCAAATGAAGATGTCAACGCAACTACCACTAACCCGTAAGCAGAAACTTCACAACAGGCCTCCCGTAGAGAAAAAGGCCAGAGGCGCGATTCAAGACCTAGGAATAGGCCTAATCAGAACTCCCCGATTGTTATACGTACCATTGCTCATACGGTCATGACACGTCCGAGTGTTGGGAGTATGCATACCACAACCGACGGAAACACCCTTAAAATAGGAGTAATGAGTCACCACAGGCAAACAGGCCCTCGCCTAGGATCAACCGACGACCTGGGCGTGAGGAGGCCGCGCCCTGCCAGCGAGATGTATCCCTCCTTTGAAGGGAACATGATGTGGAGAGACCCAGGAAAGGACACATGCATCGTGGAAACTGCCATGCACAAGAAGAGACCCCTATTCACGAGATAGATACCATATTTAGAGGCCCCTATGTGGGAGGTGAGACTCAAAATGCAAAATGAAACTACGTTCGAGAGGCCAAACGCCTCTCACTAACCAGTTATATCGTGGACAGTAGCTTCCGAAGAAACCAAGTACCACCCATCGTCTTCACCTAAAAGGACTCTGAAGGGGTTCACTACCCCCATTGGGATGAACTTGTGGTAAGGGCTGCTGTGGCCCGAAATGGGCTCAAGCGAATGCTAGTAGACCATGGCAGCTCCGTTAACATCCTGTTCGGGTCTACCTTTGACAAGATGATCCTGGACCATGAGCTGACGCCTACCACCACTTCTCTGTACGGATTTATCGAAGATAGTATCACTGTGAGAGGAAAAATAATATTGGCAGTAGAGATGGAAGAGTCCCCTTAAGCCACTATAAACTTCATGGAATTCCTTATTGTACACAGTCGGTCAGCTTACCACGGAGTCATGGGTAGACTAGCCCTGAAGAAGTTAGGAGCTGTCACCTCCATCCACCACTTATGCATCAAACTCTTGATTGATAACAGGGTGATAACAGTGAGATGTGACCAAAGAGGGTCAAGAGAATGCTACCTAAGCTCCATCAGAAAGGTTGAGCCCCAAGACGTACATGTCATCCTGACTGATGTGGATATGGAAAACGTCCCAAGCGAGGCCCCTCCCAAACGAGAGGATGTTGACATGATCAACGTACCTTCCAAGCAAGAAAAAATCTCCCTGATCGATGAGATCGATCCCCGTGTGATTGAACACGAACCCCAAACAACACCGATTGAGGAACTAGAAAGCTTCCCAATCGACCCCCGCGACCCCACGAAGGTGCTGAAAGTAGGCATAGGCCTGCGCAATGACATGAAAAAAATTAAAAACAACGACATGAAAAAAATTAAAATACTTTCTCTGCAAAAATCTTGATGTCTTTGCTTGGAGGTATGAAGACATGGTAGGCATAGACCCTAAGGTCAGCTGTCACTACCTAAAGATAGATCCTAAGGCTGCCCTGCACCGATAGAAGAGAAGAGCCCTCAATCCAGAAATGTATGAGGCATTGAATAGAGAAGTGCAGAAGCTAATTAAGAATGGATTCATTAGAGAGGTCATCTACCCGAACTGGGTCTCCAACCCGGTGCTAGTCAAGAAGCACAACGGTAAGTGGAGGGTATGTATCGACCTTACGAATCTTTACAAGGCATGCCTCAAACACAGCTTCCCAGGCATGAGCTCCTAAGTTTC
Source organism: Olea europaea var. sylvestris (assembly GCF_002742605.1). Taxonomy (NCBI): domain Eukaryota; kingdom Viridiplantae; phylum Streptophyta; class Magnoliopsida; order Lamiales; family Oleaceae; genus Olea; species Olea europaea. Next base: position 31,340,287 of record NC_036254.1, read on the forward strand.
ATGGACGCCTACTCTGGCTATAACCAAATACCTATGTCCCCAGCTGATGAGGAAAATACCTCATTTATCACTGACAGAGGCCTTTACTGCTACAAGATGATGCCCTTTGGGTTGAAAAATGCCAGGGCCACCTATCAAAGGCTTGCCAACAAAATGTTTGTGGACCTCATCGACAAGACAATGAAAGTATACGTGGACGAAACGCTTGTGAAAAGCCTGAAGGCGGACGACCATGTGACGCACCTAGATGACACTTTTCAAACCCTCAGAAGGTACGGGATGAAGCTCAACCCCTTTAAGTGCACTTTTGGTGTTGCCTCTGGCAAATTCCTGGGGTACATGGTTAACTAAAGAGGGATCGAAGCCAATCCCGAAAATATGAATACCTTGCTCGAGACGAGATCACCCTAGAAACCCAAGGAGTCCAAAGCCTAACGGGACAAGTGGCAGCCTTCAGCCGCTTTGTCTCCAAAGTTACTGATAAATGCCTCCCGTTCTTCAAGATATTGAAAATTGGGAAGAAGCTCGAATGGAATGAGGAGTGTGAAGAGGCCATCCAGGGCCTGAAAAGGCATTTAGGGCAGGCCCCATCCTCTGTAAACCAAAGCCCAGCGATATCCTTCAGCTATACCTGGCCGTCTCCAATGAGACCATCAGCGCGGTCCTAACCCGAGAGGAAGGAGCCACCCAAGCAAAGCACTCCTATCTCCAGAAACTTACTATCCCGATATGGAGAAGCTAGCACAGCTTCTAGGAAGTTGAGGCCCTACTTCCAGGCACACATCATTTACGTGCTGACCAACTTCCCTTTGAGGCAAGTGCTACAGAAGCCAAATGCCTCAAGAAGACTACTGAAGTGGCAGTGAAGTTAAGTGAATTCAACATTGTCTTTAAGACAAGGGCAGCCATCAAAGGCCAAGCTTTAGCTGATTTTGTAGCAAAGTTTGCTAATGTATCCTGAGGTAGAAGAGGTTATGGAACATGTTGAGCCCCCCACGTGGAACTTGTTCTTGGATGGTTCGACTGGAGACATAGGTTCGGGAGCTGGAATAGTCCTTGTCAGCCTAGAAGGTCACAAGTTGAACTCAGCCGTGAGGTTCGGATTTAAGGCCACCAACTCGAGTATGAGGCGCTCCTCGCAGGCCTCAGAGTAGCCAAAGAAATGCAAGTAAGGAAGCTATGTATCAACAGTGACTCCCAGCTGGTAGTAAGCCAAGTGAATGGTAATTTTTCAGCTAGGGATAAAACCATGGCCTCCTACTTGAAGATGTTGACGGACCTCCTCCCATCTTTTGAAAAATTCGAAATAATACAGATCCCTTGCCTTGAAAACGCACATTCAGATGTACTCACTAAACTTGCGAGCAGCAAGGACTTCGAACTACTTGCAATAGTACCAATTGAGCACCTCCTCACGCCGTCTACCGAGGCCCTTGAAGTGATGTAGGTCGAATGAATCCCCACCTGGATGCAACCTATCATAGCCTTCCTAAAGGACCAGATCCTGCCCACTAACAAAAATGAGAACTACAAAGTGAGGAGGAGGTCAGCTCATTTCTTCTTCATTGATGATGTACTTTACAAAAGAAGCTTCTTTTTCCCACTTCTTTGCTGTGTTGGGGGAGACGAGGCCACCTACATTCTAAGAGAAATCCATGAAATTGTTTGTGACAATCACTCAGGAGGACTAGCCTTAGCACAAAAGGTACTGAGGCCTTGAAAAAAGGATACGCTTCAATTCGTGCGCAAGTGTGACAAGTGCGAACAGTTCTATCCCATTCAGAGGTAATTCGCACAAGAGCTAAGTGCTGTCTCCAACCCATGGCTCTTTTCCAAGTGGAGTGTGGACCTGATAGGTCCCCAACCTAAAGGCAGAGGAGGCGCGAACTTTGCTATTGTAGCCATTGATTATTTCAAGAAGTGGGTTGAGGTCGAACCGCTAGCAAAGATCAGAGAAGGAAACACCTCCAAGTTCCTTTGGAAGAACATCATATGCTGGTATGGAATTTTCCACTCCATAGTTTCAGACAATAGAAGACAGTTCGACAATAAGAAAGTCAGGAACCTATGCGAAGAACTCGGAATCAAGAAGGACTTCTCAACTCCTCATCATCGTCAAGCCAATGGCCAAGTTGAGACTGTAAACAAGACGATCAAACATGTCCTCAAAAGGAAACTGGATGCGTCAAAGGGAGCCCGGGTTGATGAGTTACCTCAAGTGCTTTGGGCAATCCGAACTACCACCAGAACTCCCATGGGGGGGAAACTCCTTTCCTCATGGCTTATCAAACTGAAGCCATGAGCCCCGTCGAGGTCGATTTACCATCACTGCGTCACCTATACTTTAGCGAGGTAACTAATGACGAACTACAAAGGTTCAACCTCGACTTTATTGATGAAGAAGAGATGATGCCCAGCCGAGGCTCACTACTTACCAAAGGAAAATGATCAAATACTTCAATTCCAAGGTGAAGAAGAGATTCTTAGGAGAGTCTTCCTCTCCTCCAAAGGACATGGCGAAAGCACATTGAGTCCAAACTAAGAAGGTACCTACAGAGTCAAAGAAGAACCCCGAACTGGCATCTACAGAATCGAAGCTATGGATGGCAACGCACAACCTCGTCCATGGAATATTGAACATCACAGAATTTACTACCAATGAATATGCTGCATCGCTGGATGATCTTTCCCATCTTATGTAACTGATTTTCAGCTTCAATAAAATGTTATTAAAATTCAGATACGACACTCAAAACGTGGGAGCCTCAGAGAAGAAGTCCTGATTCCCAACTCTAGGGTCACCTCACCCGAACTTCGAGACTCATTCCACATGCCTACCTTTGGCGAGGTTGAATGCCACTGGGAGAAGCCTCTACATGGCTATACCATCCACCATGTAGAGAAGCGTGGGAGCCTCGGAGGAGAGGTCCTGATTTTCAACTCTAGGCTCACCTCGCCCGAACTCCGAGGCTCACTCCACATACCTACCTCTGGCGAGGCTGAACGCCAAAGGGAGAAGTCTCTACATGGCTGCACCATCCACCATGTAGAGAAGCGTGGGAGCCTTGGAGGAGAGGTCCTGATTTCCAACTCTGGGATTACCTTGCGTGAACTTCGAGACTCGCTCCATATGCCTACCTTTGATGAGGCTAAATGCCAAAGGGAGAAGCCTCTATGTGGCTGCACCATTCGTCATGTAGAGAAGCGTGGGAGCCTCGGAGGAGAGGTCTTGATTCCCAACTATGGGATCACTTCGTCCGAACTCCGAGACTCACTCCACATGCCTACCTTTGGTGAGGCTGAACACCAAATGGAGAAGTCTCTACATGGCTGCACCATCAACCATGTAGAGAAGCGTAGGAGTCTCGGAGGAGAGGTTCCGATTCCCAACTCTAGGATCACATCGTTCGAACTCCGAGGCTCACTCCACATATCTACCTTTGGCAAGGCTGAACGTCAAAGGGAGAAGTCTCTATATGGCTGCACCATCCACCATATAGAGAAGCGAGGGTTTTCCAGAGGAAAGGTCCTGATTCCCAACTCGGGGGTCACCTCGTCCTCCCTAATTCGAACTCAATGGAAAGTTCCAATCAAATAACCTATTCAATTTACATTGAATACTTCATTCAACTTGGACATCGTGGTTTATTTCAAGTGATGGAACCTAAGTACAACCCGTTAAGTCATCATTTATATAGCTTGATTATTAACTCATCCTTAAACTTGATTATTACAAGTAATGGAAGTTTAAGATGTCAAGTTTGGATTGTTAACTCAGACTTATGCTTGATTATTTACCGAGATCTATGTACTTTCTTTGACTTTCATTGACATTGAATATTGAAAAGATATAATGTTGTAAAACATTGACTATCATTAACATTGAATATGATATTACAAGAGGAGAGCCCGAGGCCAGTACATCAGAATAAATTGAAAGTAAACTATGCTACTTAGGCAGATGGTGGCTGTGCCTCGACAACAGGTGCCCTGCAGCTTGAGTTTCAGAAGTGTCTGCTTCCTTATCCTCGGCCACTTTATCATCGACTACTTTCTCAGCAGGCGTCTGAAGAACTTCATCAACAAACTCCGACCTCAGTTGTGATAGGTCGATGTTTAGGAGAAGCTCCTCAGCCCTATCCAGCACCTCCGCATAGGCAAAGTTCCTCCACTACAACCCGAAGCGTTGATACTCCTCGATGAGGTGGAAGTTGGAAATGTAATCCTTAACGCCTCCTCTCTCGCCACCTGGACCTCCTTCCTTGCCCTCTTCTGCTCGTTGACATGCCATTTTATTTGGCCATTCAAAAATTTGTAAGCATCCTTGGCCCTGATCAGCTCTAATTTGGCATGCTCCAGGGCCTCAGCTGTCACCTTCTGGTGATTATTAGAAATCTCCACTTTTTTAGTGAGGGAGGCCATCTCACATTGAGACTTGTACACCTCTTTCTTCAAAGCCTCAATTTGGGCCAAGGTGGATTCCAACTTGACTGCATTTTCAATCTTTTGGGCCTTCATCTCCTCTGCCTCAGCCCTTATTTTCTTTAGTTCCTCCTCAGTGGAGGCCAACTTGTCCTTGGAGGACTTATTCCTCGTCTAAAAGTCGACGAGCGTTTCCCTGCACTCAAGTGCGAGGCCCAAAGTGTGAGGTCTTTGGCTTACCAAAGCCCTAGTGAGGTCCACCGCATCGCAGCTTGAGGCATGCATCTACCATCGATCGATCCAGAACTTGTAAAAACTTTCTATGGAGCCTCAAACCTCAGCGGGCAGCGCATCCAACAAAGTCGACACCAGTGCCTCATCATGCCTCACCAAAAAATTGGGAAACTTCCCTTAAGTCCCGGTCAGCCTCTGCTTAGCTGCCTTCTTCTCCGCTTCCTCTGCTGCCCTGCTGGCAGCTTCCTCCCTGGCCTCAACTTTCCTCACCATTTCAACTTTGACTACCTTCATGGCAGAGTCTAGCAGCTTCGGCTGAAGCGGGGCATCCTTGCTTGAATGAAACACTGATGTCCCGAACTTTCTGGAAGAGCTAGTGACGTGAACCGGCCTCCTCTTCTTATGGGAGTCCTCGGGGACCTTTTCTTTGTCCGAGGCTCCTTTGCCTTCTCTGACTTTTGGGGGGCCTCATCTCCGGACCCCCTAGAGCTGTTATCCTTGGAGAGCCTCTCCAACTGGCCCCTGACCTCCTTTGCCGCACCGGAGCTTGGCTTCAAAGGCCTCACCCTCGCTGTGGAGGTGGCTCTCAGAATTGAAGCCACGTTAGGAACGGGATACTCCTTTTTCTTGAACTTATCTGTGAAGACACCATAGCTCAACACTAAATAACAATCAAGTACAAATTTGATCGAGTGGATGCATTTCTTACCCTTAGAAGCCATCAATTCGAAATCTACGAAGTATCGGCATCGGTCAATGAGGTGGTCGAAGTGGTGAAGCTTTAAAGGCCACTTATATATGTCCTCTATAATCTCAAACTCCCCCTCGTTGAGCTTAAACCTCGTGCTAGAATCTGCAAAATAAGTGGCAACAATTAACAAAATATTGAGAAACTTGTCAAAATGTAAACATCTCAAGCTTGGGCACTCACGAGCTTCGTAGTACTTTGTCGGTACTATGCAAGCCACTGTCTTGTCCCCCTCAACCGCTTGCCACTTTTCTCAAACCCAGAATCATAACTCCTTCCATCCCTTGATGGAAGAAGGCAGCTCTACCACAAAGGGTGCGTGACCTCCCCAGGGTGTGATGTAATACCACCCCTTCGACTCATCTTTACCTAAGACGCGAGGCTAAAAAGGGTCTGAAAGATGTACAGAGGTATATCCTCCCCTAACAACATTCTTTACACAAGAATTACGACCCCACTAGTTGGCTCCACCCATTCGACAGTACCTGGATCGGTGACAACATAAAATTCCTAAGCACAGCCCCAAAGAAGGAGTGCAGAGAAAGACGCAGAGAAAGACGCATACCTGCTTTGAACAAGTATTCACTTATAGCACACATCCAGGCCTTTTAAAACAAGCCCTTTTGTAGGCCTCGGGAACTAACATCTCCACCTAATGAGGGACACAATATTTCTCCCTAATTTCCTCCCACTTCTTTAAGGTAATGTTTGACGCTATCTAGCAGCCCCCCATTCCTCTTCATAATCTATAGGCTCCTCGGCCATGGCATAATACTCCACCTTAAAATCACCATACAGAACAACCCCCTCACCCAACCTAGCTATGGTCACCAATTCCCTATCCGAAGTGAACTTTATATCAAAAAGTTTGAAAAATCGACAAAGATTGCAAAATAAATTATTCTCGCAATAAATACCTACACTGGACTACTAAAGAAACCAAGGGAAGCCAGAAAATGGAATCGAAGCAATTTATATGTCGAAAAACTCTAAATGTCAGAAAAATTGCAGAGATCAAAGAACGAAGAAGGGTTTCAAATGGGAGTCTTTGCCCTTTTTATAGGAAGCGAGGACGAATCTCAGCCCTTATATTGGAGCCTCATAAATCTTAGTTCTTCAATTCAAGGCTAAACCCGAGGCATAGAATTCAAATCTTTTTTGAAATCTACACATCAGATTCAAACGTGCTCCTCACACACGTCTCCAAGCAAGTCTTCTTCTAGAAGCCCCAGCTGTAGCCATCATTGCATATTTAATGCAGCAGTCGTACGTGCCTTGGAAGTTGAAACAGTTAGGTTTCCTTTTCTTGGTAACGTGTGCAAAACATCAAATTATTAGCACAAGCATCGAAGACAATAATAACTCCTCATAGGCCCCAGCATGTTCGATTCAGTCACCGCCTCAGCTTCCGCTTCTTTTCAATTCAGCCACATCCTCACAAGCCTCAGCAGGTTCGATCCATTCACCATCTCGGCTACTTTTGCTTCTTCGTAGTTCAACCACATCCTCACAAGCTTCGGCATGTTCGATCCACTCATCGCCTCGGCTTCTTCTGCTTCTTCACAATTTAGCCACATCCTAACAAGACTCGGCATGTTTGATCCACTCATTGCCTCGGCTTCTTCTGCTTCTTCACAATTCAGCCACATCCTCACAAGCTTCAACAGGTTCGATACACTCATCACCTCGACTACTTCTGCTTTTTTATAGTTTAGCCACATCCTCACCTTTTTCAATAACTGCAACGCCACCACTTCCAACTCCAACCATGATATAATTATCTATACTTGGACTTGGGGGACTATTAGTTAAGGTACAAAAAATTCTTTCAACTTCAAAAATTTCTTTCAATTTTCACCCCACATGCTTTACCACAATAAAAGTCCACGCATTACATAAATGACTATACTTGAATTTGGGGCATTATTGTTACATATTGACACACTTGTACTTGGCTGACCCACTATGCCCATGGCCCACTTTTGTCGAACCACGTAGTATCTTATCCGAGGCCCCTGGCCAACAGGAGTAGACCAGCATACTCTTACAATGCCCATGACGTGGCCAAATGAATATGCCGAAGTCGTGTTCTAGTTGAGTCCCATCACTCCGAGGTCCCAAGACTCTAAGTAGCACTCATCCCCTGAGATCCGGTCTTATACAAGGATCCTTCCTGATTGATTGATGGGACGCCCATCATAGAGTACAAGTGTCTTGTCTTATCAATGTAGTGGCGGAGCCGCCAATTAATAAATGTGTAACAGGCTAGGAAGTCAAATGTGATACCTATAATTTGACATGTAGATTTACGAGATGAGGCCACGTGTACTCCTAACTAAGGGTCACGATCTAAATTGTAATACTATAAATACTCCCCAATGCATCTCTCACAAGAAAAATGCAAGATTCAACACAAGAACAAATATGCAAACATCTCACCGAATTCTGAATGTTCTCATCCCGCACCTTTGAGCCACTCCCACGCTCCATTTTTACTATTAGTTTTAGACCGTCTATGTATCTTAGCGTATTGGACCAGGCTTACATGTGCACCGGAGGAAAGGGGTTCGGTATCTGTTGACAACATATTCTGGGGTGAAACCAAGGGTAATATAATTTTGTGATGGGGGTTGAAAACAAAGGGGGCGGGGCGGGCCTAGAAATGTTAAGTGGGCTGAATTGTTTAGTGTTGATTCATTAAAATGAGCGAAAAGTCCAATTTCAAAAATCGGCTCGACTCGTCCCACTAAGGGGTAAGTTCGTAGGCTAAATCGAGTCACACTTCAATAGAGCGAGCCAAGTCACATGGAGGGTCGAGTTGAACGGCTCAGTTCGGCCTATTTAACATGCCTAGGAGGCAGATTATTAAATTTATAACATAATTTCAAAGAATAATTGAATTCAAATTTAGTTTTAGATTTTACTATTATCTTATTTTTCATCTTCCAAATTCAAGAAAGCTTCTTAATTAGTAATTGTACTGCATCAACGAACCTTCGGCATAGTAATTGTGTGATATGTCAACTTACCACTAATTCATGTCATAAAAGTGTTAAAAATCTAAATTAAATCTTTAGATGGTGTTTACTGGGAATTAAAACTATTTTTTAGTAGATTGTGATAGAAGTTATTGAAATGTGTGGTTGAAAGGTTTTGGGACCCATGAAAATATGTAATTGTTATTAATTATTTGATTTTAATTTAGATTAAAATTAGATTTTAATCCAAACCAAGCAGACAATTAATCTTTTAATCTAAAGACATTATAAAAAACAAATTTTACCATTTTTGTTTCTAGGATGGAACAAGGCAATTACGTGGAATACCAATAATAGAAGAAAAGTTGGTAACTAAGCGATTTTCATTAGCTTGAACGAATTTGTTATGGTAAATTTTGAAACTAAATTAAAGTTCAATGAAATTATCTAGGAAACCTAAAGTTTAATAACCCAATTTAAAGTTTTCTGAAGGTTCAGCGACCGTAAATTAAATTTATTCATTAATTAGCTTCAATATTACTCTCCAGCAGTCATAAACTTAGTCGTAATCAAAGACACCAATCTTGGATAGAAGTGTGATAAATAGTTGCTTGGATATAAGGGCTTAGTGAATAGATCAGCAAGTTGATCAATTGTTGAGACATGAAAGACAACGAGTGAGCCATCGAATACCTTGTCCTTAGTGAGTGAAAATTGATGGCAACGTACTTCATCCGGGAGTGAAAAATATGATTGTCACAAAGATAAGTAGCCCCGAGATAATCACGTAGGAGACATGGAGGAGATGATAAAGTGATGCCAAGTAGAGCAAACTGACTAGCCATGAAATTTCAGTAGCTGTAGAAGCAAGGGCATGATAATTGGCTCCAGTTGAGAATCTAGAAACACTATGTTGCTTCTTAGAACCCCAAAAGATCAAGTTGCCACGAAGATAAATGATATAGGCAGACACAAGAGTGTGTTTATCACCATCGCCAGCCCAATTGACACTAGAGTATACTAGGAGTTGAAGTGTTGGAAAATATGGCTTAGTGAGCCAATTTTGATATAATTTTGATCGGGACCCTTTGATTTTTTGGAAGATCAAGGCTGATTTGTGCTCTTCTCCATGGGAAAATCGAATATATATATATACTTGCCAAAAATTATGCTCAGGTGAATGAGAAATTGAAGCTCAAAGTGATGAATTGGAAGAGATTAAGGCGTCGGAAGGAAAACTATTTTAAGTTTATCCCATATAGGAAGATGATAGAAGTAATGACCATATTATATATGATTACACTTTAAAAAGGTGTAATCATGTGTAGAATAGAGACTTACTCCACGCACGCACAAAAGGATGCTAATAAAAAACCTAAATTGACATTGAGTCTTGAACTTGTGTGTGAGCGAGACTTTCGCACATGAATGTTGGACCGAACTAATTCCTTTCTACTTCTACACATAGTTTCTAGTTTTCACTTGTCTCTAAAAATTTCTCTATTTCCAAGGCTTGTTGGTCGTGTTCGATATATATTCAGTTCGTCTAAGTAGCATCTAAAGTGCTCAAACTCTAATGGTTTTCCACTGTATCCTGAGAGATAAATGCTAATATGAAACCTCAAGTACTTATGGTGATGGAGTCTGTTTTAAGGAATGCAAATCTATTTTAAGGAAATTGTGTTTACATAGGCCTCGATTTACAAATCTGTTCTCTTTTGGCGATTAATATATTTCTGCAATTTTATTTACTGTTTTGCTTGTACTATTTATTTACAGTTCGTTATTTTCGATATATGATATATTATACTTTGCAAATTAATATTCTAACGTGAAGAGTTTGATTCCTTTGAAGTAAAGACCAGAATGAGGAGTATTCTTCAGGTAGCGAAGAATATGTTTGGTGGTGAACCAGTAAATTTGGCTTGGAGCTTGCATATATCGAGACAGTTTATTAACAGGATTGTGATAGCTGGACTGTGAGAGCTAAGCATTGAATCCTCCTATGACCCTTGGCCTTGGGAAAGAGAAGCCATCATGGTGGAGCTGCACTGAGGTGGACATTTGAGTTCAAGAGGTTTCTGATGTACTTTTGCCGAGACAGAAATAGATCATGGACTGTAGGAATCACCTCAAAGGCGAGAAAATAATACAATTCGCCCAAGTCTTTATAGAGAACCACCGAGTTAAGGCATCAATAAGGTCAGCAATAGTAGCTTTGGTGTTACCTGTTACCAAAATGTCATCCACATATTCCAAAAAATAGATTACAATAGACTTGGTGCTATAGTAAACCAAGAAGCATCAGGTTACGATTAAACAAAGCGAGTAAGAAGAAGAAAGTCTTGTAGTTCATTGTACCAGGCCTATGGAGCTTGTTTTAGACCATAAATTACTCTGTGTACTAGCATACATGGTTGAGGTTGTGATTCAGCTATAAAGACAGGAAGTTGAGACATCAATACTTTCTCAGAAAGTACACTATGTAAGAATGCATTGTTCACTAGCCGGACTGTGGTTGGCTTTACCATTGGACTCAAGTTATCATTGTAATCGATGCCCTTCTTACTACTTGTGCTGTTGAAGTGTGTACTGTAGGTTGTCATTGGAGGAAATGAGGAATAAACTTCTTCTCATCAAACGAAAGACTCATATTCACGAGCTTGTCTTGCATCTCTTCAAAAGAGATAACCATGTCTCGTGCACGGATGGCAGCTGCCGTTCCTTAAATTATGGAACAAGACTATTTTAGGCATGGAGGACCATCTTGATATTCTAGAGGTGGTGCATCAGCAAATGAAATGTCATCTGCAATACTCTTGATAGAGCTAAAATAATCTGCCACCAAAGAAGAACAGCGCTTCATTAGAGTTTCCTGGAGTCCTACAACTCTGGTTGTTGATAATTCGGCAATCAGACTTTCGAGTTTTGCAAGAGCCTGACTTGATGGCTTTCCTGGTGTCCTATAATCCTTTACAACTGATATATACACACACGGTTATGTGTAACAGAATAAGGTAAAATGAATTCTGTGCCTAAACTCGTGTAATTACGTAAGTACAGGCATTTGAAAATGATTGAGGCATAAAATCTGTGCATGTATCAAGGCTTCAGTTGAGGTTGCTGTGATGAAGGGATTGACATAGATTTGATTCCATCATATTCTACTGCAGCAAATAAAATGCAAGAACATAATATAAAGTGGCAAACTTCTAAGAGGAACATTCATTGCTCCATGCTAGGGTAAATAATCCACTATAAAAAAAATTTCAAACGTATTACAATTATTTCTTGACCATGCTCCAGCTAATTAATTTAAAACTAAACTAAATTATAAGCAATTGAAAACTTCCCTTGTTTTGGCTCTCTTGATTTGTTAAGGAATGGAACCAAGCACATGATCTTGAACTTATGTCATTCCTACAATTGCACCAGACTCCTCCACGACTGGTATTTATGTCAAAATGCAACTTGAATCTGTGGAATCTGTTTACACAAATTTATTATTTCTTCAATAATCTTACAGTGGGCTTTTTTATATTGGAAAAGTGTCAAGAGGCGTCCCCTATTTTTCTTCTACATTGTAATGATTATTCTTGCACTTCAATCTTCTCAAGAATTCCTCTAAGTTGAAGCACGAGATACTCAAGAAAAATATTAATTTCTTATAATAAATACATGAATAATGAATGTTATTTGTAGTCGTTCACTACGTGCCATTAAGGCGATTGCAGTAGTGGGCGACTCCAAATAACATTACTCCAAATACATTAAGGACCAGAGTAAATTGAATTTTTGCTACAAAAGAAATCTCTTTATAAGGAAACAAGGAAAGAAAAAGGTTTAATTAAGTACAAAGGAGATTGATAATAAGTAACCACGTATATTTCACATACCATAAAATCAGTTTTACTGATATGTAACAAGGAAAGTGATAGGATCTTTAAAATTCAGACTTTTGATAAAGTTGGTGAGTTTGAATCAAAGCACAAACTCGCTGATTTAAAAAGGTTGAACCCCAACCTTAAGGGCCCCCACCGATCCTGCCCTGAGCCATCGTGGAGGAGGTAAATCGCAGGATGTGCCTCCCAGGAGTCAGGGTGGAGAGCACATGGATAGGCCAAGGCTATTAACCCATATAGTAACTCCCGCTTGCAACAAAGCCAATTTCACCTTGCGGGGAATCGAACTCTGCACACTGCCGCGCTAAGCCCTATCCACCCTCCCCTTTGCCACTGGGAGATATGCCCTGGGGGCCACAAACTCGCTGGCTTGATTATACAAACACTTCAAATTGCTATAAATTTCTTCTATTCACACATTTCTAAAAATCGAATATATAAATTAATAAAGTCAACGCTAATCTATATATAAATATATCTTTGACATATTTTCTCAACAATGCCTCCCTTTAGCTTTTCTTAATTACAAAATCAACTCCCGAAATTTTAAAGTGAAACTGTAAATTCAAATATCCTAACAAAATTAACCAATGCTAAGGCAACTTATCACTTATCATCCAAATTATAATCAACTAACAAGTGAAGTCACTCAAATCAAATCAACATATACTTCAACTAAATGAAATCAACATACCCTTTTTCTCCACCTTTTTGCGATAAGGAAAGCCAAAGTTACGACCATTTAAGAAACCAAGTAAATTCACAACATTTGATGTGAGCATCGATTTTCATATGTAGGTGCGATAAGTATCAAGATGAAACTAGCTCCCCAAAATGCGCGGTTTGTTATGTTCAATCATCAACACAATGAGAAAACATCAAAATATGTAAAGATAGTGTAGTGTGCGTCGAACATATCATGCAATTTGAAATGTTTTACGAATATTTTCATTTTTTTTCAAATATCTCAAGCGACGTGTAGACCAAACAAATATGTGCGCAATTATTTAAGCAAAAAATCCAAATATGATCACAATTTCAAAGGTTATAACGGGACAACATTTGACTTTTTCGAATATTTTGTGATTAATTGTACTTTTTTTGTCATTTTGAACCTACTAATTTTTGTCATACAAGATTTTTAATGATACGTTTATATTATATAAATAACCATTCAAGAAAGTGTAGAATAATACACAATGATGGATGAAATACATACTTGAATTTTTACTCGATTTTTACTTTTCTTGTTTACTATCACTTTTATAATATTTTTCTTATTTTCTCTTGTTTAATTTATTTTTTATTTAAACTTATTGTTTACCCCTATGTACCCATGTAAAAATAAGAATAGTGCCTTTAACGTGTCATTTTGTAAGTAATTTGGACAAAATAATGAAATATTGAAGGTCAAAGGATTCAAGTGCTCCATTTAAAAGGTTAATGACTTGACAGCAAGAGCAATAGGTTGGGACTATTAATAGCAATTTAGGCCAGTATACCTACCAATTACTTTTCCCGATACTTCGAGGACTAGCTAGCAAAACGAATAGGAATCTCTTCCCCCACAAACCACCTCTCCACAGTATTCTCTCTCCCCTTTGTCTCTCTGGCCAGCCATGGCTTCTTTCCATCAAAACCATTTCCAACAATATCTAGAACCACCACCTCAGCCACACCCACAGAAATCCAAGACCTTCAGGTAGCACTCTCTGAAAACCCATGAACCCACAAAAAATTTGATCTTTATTCTTTTGATTGTTTGATCAATTACATAATGGTTTTTTTTTTCCAGGGATTTGTATAACAACATGGAGGGTCAGATTTCACAGAAAGTCACCTACCTCAGCAACCCTAATCTCCCTGATCATCACCCCCCTTACATTCCTCCTTGTATTTTTATATATTCTTTCACTAATTGTCTCGTGTTCCTAATTGTTGACAAATTACTGGTATTTATTTGATTTTCTGTTCTGGGTTTCAGTTCAAGTAGCAGGATTGGCTCCTGGCGGGGTTCAAGAAGAAAATGGGCTGGATTTACAGTGGAATTTTGGGCAAGAGACCAAGAAAAATCTGCCCAAGGAAGAAGATTTTCTGGAGAACAATACCAATAATGCTAGCAATAACAATAATAATTCCCAGATTTCTTTAGATTTTTTGCAGGCCCAACCAGTGTCAACTGGGCTAGGGCTGTCATTGGAAAATCCCCGGTTAGCCTCGTCCGGTGACTCGGTTTTGCTTGGGCTGGTAAGCGACGAAGTTGACAGCGAGTTGCAAAGACAGGATGCTGAAATTGATAGATACATTAAACTTCAGGTGGTAAATTTTGTGTCTTGGTATTTGTTCTCTCTCTTTTTTCCTTGAATGAAGAAAGTTTGGTTCCACGATTTAATGTTTGTGTGGTGATATAAGTTATGCTTGCATTTATGTAGCAGAGTGAGATGAGCCTGTGACAGTTAATTCTAGTTTTGTATATGGTTTGACTTCTGAGGATACGAAGATTTACTATTTTGGATTATCAAGGGCTATTGATTTAGAAAAGTGAATTGAGCAAAAAAAACTGCATATTTAAGTACGAGGAGGTGTAGGCTTTGAGGCAGTTCTTTTTGTGATGCTTTTGTGGAGCTTTATGGATTATGTATTTGTTACTGCATTTGAAATGTTGTATGTGTTTTGCATGCAATCAGAAACTTTTAGCCTTAAATGATGCTCGTCTGCACCGGTAAATGGCAGTGTTAATGGTTGGTTGATTCAAATGATTTCTTCTATGTTTTCTTCCAACTTAAATGCAGTCTTTCATTTGAAAGACGAAATTTGTCAATATTTCATGCTTATTTTGAGTTTAAATACTCCGAACATGACTTTAGAAATTTTCCTTTTTGAACAAAGTAACTTGCTGGGTCAATTAGAGCATGTTTGGTAGTTTTCAGCTGAAAGGATAACAATCTAAACCTCAAGATTGAGACTATGAAGATTTTCTTCATGCAAGATGTTAATTTGTATGTTTGACCATTGTTGTTGTTCTTCGTTGAAATCTTCTATTGGGTTGTTGGATTGTCATGCCAATATGAGAAAACAAAAGTAAGTAGCTTACTTTTATTTAATCCATTGTTTTAAAAAAGCAATCTAAGGCTTATCATTTGAGGCCTGCCTCGCGTGAGGCTCTCATTGAATGCCTTGAAACTTTCACCTGAAGGCCAAGCCTTGGGGCAGCTAGTATGTGCCCTCATGTCTTCCTTTTCCAGTTTTAAGGGGTTTTTCGTTTTATTTTCTGCCTTTTTGCAGTAGTGGGAGGAGAAGTCAACATTGGAACTAAAGGATGATGACAAAAAAATTAGAAGAAAATGATAGTGATGAGTATGATGCCAAGGGAATTAAATAGATTGAGGATCTCTTCAAGATTCTATTAGTAATGATGATATGGGAGGTTGTTTCTACTTAATATTATATTACAATTTTGTTATGGTATTACTAATTTGAAAACTTCCTATTTGCTACTTTAGTGATTTTTTTATGTTTGTATGGAAGTTAAGATTTTTACTTTTGTTAATTTTTTATTCCATTAGTTTTTTTTTTTGGACTTATGTCTCACCTCAAAAAGATAAAATGAATACCCCATTTGAAACATAGATTTGCTCTTTGTGAACTCTCAAATTTTATTTAAGAATATCAACTCTTATTGATAGCTATGAAAGACCACTTGTAACTCGAATGAGTTCATTGTTGTTGAATAGCTTTCCATTCTTTATGTTTGGATAGGGAGATCGTCTCAGGCAAGCTGTTTTAGAGAAGTTTCAAGCACACCAACTCCAGATGATCTCATATGTTGAGGAGAAGCTCCTGCAGAAACTCCAGGAGAAAGAGGCAGAAGTGGAAGACATCAACAAAAAGAATATGGAACTTGAATTGCGAATTGAACAACTTTCTTTGGAAGCCAATGCTTGGCAACAACGGGCAAAATACAACGAGAACATGATCAACAACCTCAAGTTTAATCTCCAGCAAGTCTATGCACAAAGTAGAGATAGTAAAGAAGGGTGTGGAGATAGTGAGATTGACGATACAGCCTCTTGCTGCAATGGTCGGGCAATTGACTTCAACCTCTTTCGTAAGAATAGCAATGAAATGAAGGAGTTGATGACCTGTAAGGTTTGTAGAGTCAATGAAGTGTGCATGCTTTTATTACCTTGTAACCATCTGTGTCTGTGTAAGGAGTGTGAGAGTAAGCTTAGTTTCTGTCCTTTGTGTCGTTCCTCGAAGGGTATGAGCATGGAGGTTTATATGTAATCAGATAATATGAATCTTGGATAATGTTGATGTTACTTATATTGGTCAACTGTTTCATCCTTGTGATGGAGATTTCGTTGAAAATTTGCCAAAAACATGCCCTTATTTTAGGTTTAAAACGAGAAAGTAAATTGTGAGTTATTTTCATATATATTTTTATTTATTTGCATGTATTAATTACTAGTTTTAGGATAGGAAATTATTCATTTTGATAGTTTTGCAGCATTCCACAATTGTCAAGTGTTTTTAAGCGTAAACTTTAGTAGTATTTCTTGGTTAATGTAAACATTTGATTTTTTTTCATAGTTTTCTTGTTTCAAAGCATGAAGTTATTTTCTATTCATATAAGAAGATGTAGATATATTTGTATTTCTAATATCATAGGAATATTAATGACTATGCTGAAAAGGTTGGTAGTTGAAACCAACGATGTTGGGATTTTAAATGTTAAGTAGTTTTAAGTGTTTAACGGTTTGAAACGACAACAGTAGCACAGTTTTAGAATCTGTCTTTCACCTTTTGCCAATTACATTATTTATTTCATCTCTTTTAGTAAAACTAATCTCCAACATGGATTAATTTCAGTTACCCACCCTTTTGGCATAGTGATTATATTCCAATGATATCCAAAATACAAAATATATCTTTATCTTTTTATAATCGTAGAAAATACCTTCATGCTGTGAAAAGGAAAGCTGTCGGAATTATATGTTGTTATAACTGACTTGTCTAAATGAGAAGAAAAAAATCTGTTGACTAAACATAAATTGTCATATTGTTTTCCTATGAATTGTTTGTCATTTGTCGATGGTATAAGATATTGTCATTTACTTCATTTGTGATATCCTGTATTACACTTTCCTAGTTTCATCGGTATTCAGCATCAATGTAGTTGATAGTTATTTATTGCATGTTCTTGGAGGATTATAAATATTTAACACACATAACTTTTTAGCCCTAGTCTTTTGTCATTTATTGTCTCATTGAAACTGATTTCTAAACGTTCTTGGCTGAATTAGGCATGGTAATGTTAGTGCATATGCCTGTGTTTGGACCAAGCATATGAAATATTCCTGTAAATATTAATGTTATAGTTTTGTCAGAAGCATTCAAGATTACATTTCTTTTATTTTCTTTTGTTTAAAGGAAAAAAAAATTCTAATTCTAACGAACGATTGCAGAAAATTCTATGAATTAGTTTTGGATTCCTCCTAACTCTGGGAGCGTGTCATTCCCCTTGTTTCTTCACCATCTGTGTTGGTCACTGATACTGATTAGCATTGGGATGCCTAAGTTCATTAACTTCTAGTGGATCAAGTAAGAGTACATTTCTTGAGATTATGTTGAAGTGTGCAACATATAGCCCTTGTTTGAGCCATATTATTGGAATGAAAATGTATTTTTGAATAGTTTATTGATGAGAAATGTGTGGTTAATAAATAAGGGAAAGTTTTGGATTTGCATGTAATATTATTTTATTGAAAGATGTGCAATTGAAATAATGTCAATTCACTGTTGAAGAACGTATTTTTTTGAAAAAATGTGGCTCAAACAAGGCCATCGTATGTTATATGTCCCTTCTTGAATGCTATTGTTTTGTTGTTTGCCTTGCTACTTTGTTTTAGGACATAATAATTGGTGTCTTCAAAGACTGTTGGCCTACTTACAACTGTTTATTATTCTTTGAAAATATCTCTCGTATAACATGTCTATGTAGTGGCTTTTGCTTAATGTCCGTGATTTTGTACCTGTAGTCTCAAAATGTTAAGTATAGCTTTCATTATCTGTAATTAATACATGGAATTTTGGGCATATTGTGGCAGTGAAGTTTATGCTGCTTGAATTCAAAGCCATTGAGACATTCTCTTATAATCTGTATTCCAGCTGATCCCTGCATTTATTTCATTGCACATGGCTTTCCCTTTGCATAAATCATTCCCTTTCTTATAAAGACTTTAAAAAAGTTGAATACTCAGTTTATTTAATTCTTATTGCATACTACATCAACATTTCAGAATAGTGGAAATCACATTTTTATTTTGTTATCTCGTCATCCATTTAATTTAGGAAAAATTTCTATTTCCAAGCTTTCGGGAATTAAACAGATCATTGATACAAATAATATGATTTCTTAGTTTATGATGAAGTTGGTTAGGATAAGTTAAAAGCAGAAAATTTGAGGTGTAGAAACTTGAGAAGTCGCCATTCGGATTTTCCATGCTATTCTTTGTCAGTCTTATATGTGTTTTGTGGAGAATTCCGAAGTTGTTTAGAACGTTACTCACTGTAGTGTTGTAACTTTCCTTTTGGCTCTCGTTTTCTCCAGCCTCAAGACTACTTTTACCAGGTTCGTATAAGTAGAGTTCAGGTGCTATTATCTTGTATATAATCCTTATACGTTTTCAAAATTTGTGCATCATGGGTTCCTTCTAATGGTAGCGCGGATATTCAAGTTGGATTGTATATCCAGTTGAAATTTCTATTATCTTCAATTGGGTTTACATCTTTGTTTTATCAAATCTTTTGGGACATTATTCAGATGTACATTGTTAGTGCTGTGCTTGAATTTTGCTTAAGGTACTATGCTTCCGTAGGGCTTCACTGCGACTACTGTTTTTCTCATACTGACATAGGAACGGGATAATTGGGTTGATAAAATTCGGAGGAGTATCTCTGGTAAATGGTTTTCTGTTCTAATCAATGGATGTCAGCTTTTTTACAACTTATGTAGAGGGCTTCCTCAGAGTGATCTTATCTCGCAATCTCTTTTCATAGTGTGTGCTGAATTCTATCTCGACTCTGAACTTTGGTGGAAATGCATTCCTACATTCGCTTTTAAGCATGGAGGCCAACTTCCCATCTCCCACCTCGCATTTGCAGATGATAGCATTTTCTCCAATGAACATAAAAGAGACATTGAAAGTTTTACGCTGTTTATTTCCTTCTATAAGGAGCGTTGGAGTCAGGTGGTAAAAAAGAAAAAGAAGGGTTTTGTAGTGGCAAGAACGGCCTTATCTGCTATGATTCAAATATGGAAAGGCTTACGAGATGAATTTGGATTGGAGGTTTGGTAATTGGAGACGGTTTCTTTCGGCATGATTGCTAGATGGTAACTGCATCTTTTCCAGACCTGAGGACTGGCTTGCTAATGAGTGGGAAAGTATACTAATGAGTGGGAAAGTATACTAGTATACAATGAATACCGTATGGAGTTTCCATGAGTGAACTAAAGATTCTTGAATCTCAAAAATGAAACTCGTATGAAGGAATCCCCGTGAGAAATATATATATCATGATGTTGGCACATTTTGAGCTTCAAAAAGGGCCATGATCTTTATTTCTCACGGGGATTCGTTCATACGAGTTTCATTTTTGAGATTCAAGAATCTTTAGTTCTCTCATGAATATCGTATGGAGTTTCCATGAGAGAACTAAAGATTCTTGAATCTCAAAAATGAAACTTGTATGAAGGAATCCTTGTGAGAAATAAAGATCATGGCCCTTTTGTGAATCTCAAAATGTGCCAACATCATGAATATATATATATACAATATTTTATGGGTAATTATATTCAAAACAAGATTTTTACTTCTTGTATTAAATTTTAGTTTTTCCCAAAGTTTTTATGGTTTGTCCATTGTAGCATTTGTGTCCTTAACTTTTTTGTTGAGATTTAATGTTTAAACCTCCATTAATATACATACTGATTGTTAGTGATTATTTCCACTTTGTGTGCTCTGAAATTAGGGAAATACATTTTATTACACTTTGCATTTATAATTATTAATAATAATGAGTAAATAAATCTTTTTATGCTCCCTCTCAATGAGCTTTTTGGACAAAAATTAAAGTCAAATACAGCACGTGTTAATTAATGGAGTCCGCCTCTCTAGGCATGAGCGATAGCTCATGACTGACACTCTTTATGTAGTGGTCGGCGTTCTAGAAGCTTCGCCAGAAGTGACTAGTCGTTTCCCGGGTTTGAGATAAAAATTCAATAAAAATGGTTAAGGATATAAGTGCTACAATGAACAAAGAACATCTCATAATTAATACCTAAATAATTATACGTCTAACATTTAATAAATTCCAGTAGATTGAAAGCGTCCCATTGGAGTATTTTATTATTTCTTCTATCTAATAATCAATACAAATATTAAAAATAATAATTATTATTATTATTAATGGTTGACAAGTTAGGTGGATATGGTGATTAGAAATTTTCATAATCCAATTAAATCTTTGTTTGAATTTACAAAATCTTTTCTATAATCTAGTTAATATAGAAATCTTTTTATTTAAAATTGTAATCAATATCTGAATTCAGATTTTATTAAGATTTTACAAATTTAAACTATCAGATGCAAAATATTTATTTGAGTTACAAAATCTTTTGGATAATCTACTCAATATAGAAATCTTTTTATGTAAAATTGTAATAAGTATTTCTGTATTAAGATTTTACAAATTTAACTATCAGATGGAAAATATTTATTTGAATTACAAAATCTTTTGGATAATCTACTCAATATAGAAATATTTTTATTTAAAATTGTAATAAGTATTTCTGCATTAAGATTTTACAAATTTAAATATCAACATCAATATAAAAGGATGCAAAATCTTTGTTTGAATTCACTAAATCTATTGGATAATCCCCTCAATACAAAAAAATATAATTGTTTTTAGGATTGTAATTAATATCTCGGAATTGAGCTTTTACAAATCTAACTATCAACATCAATATAAAAAGATGAAAAAGTTCATAAATCTTGAAAAAAAAAATCATAAAATACAAGACCAAAATGGCTAAGTTTTTACCTTCTTTAGGGTTTGCGATTGTCCTTCTATATCTCTTGTCAGGTATGAGTTCAATTAATTTTTTTTTTTTTTTTTTTATGGCCTATTTGATTGTCCCTTGTTTTCCCTAGAAGATGGAAATGGAATTCATTTTCTCACAAAATGGCTTGTTTGATAGTCTTTTAATTCTATGGAATTGAAATTCTACCAACTGCAGTGACAAAGGCTTGTTTGATAGCCTTTTAATTCTATGGAATTGGAATTCCACCAACTGTTGTCACATCAGCATTTTCCTTCTATTAATGGAATTTTAATTCTCACCAAAATGGTGAGAATTTGAATTCCAGCTTTTTTTTTTCAATGGAAACAAATTCTAAGAATTATTGTAAGAAAATATTTTCCTTCAATTGATAATTTTCTTATAAAACAAAGCAAAAACAAACACCAAAAGATAAATAATTTTTTTGATTTTTTTTTTTGGGTTTTGGCGATGGAAACAAATTTCATCCCCAATACCAGTAAATTATATTCCTTTAATTGACAATTTTCATGTAAAATAAAGCCAAATGAACATCAAAAAACACTTTTATTTTAACATTTTTCACGTGAAAATTATACCAATCAAACACAATAATTTACAATTCCCAAGAAAACGATTTCTAGACAATTCAATTCCCTGAAATTCATTTTCTAGGCAATTCAACTCCATCTTTGCAATTAAACGGACTCTTAATTCAATATACAACAAGATGAGATTGTGTTAGAAAAATGTCATAAATGAAATACCAAAATTTAGAGGAAAAAAAAAAACTCTAAACAACAAAGAATTCTGCAATTTACATAAAAAGTTATATTTTAATAGTAGAATTAATGAGTCAAAAAAGTATTTTATCAAATATTTTAATTTGTGATAATTATATGTGCAGGTTGTTGGGGTCTTGAGAATACTTGTTTCAAAGATTATTTTCCTTACGAAAACTGCTTCGAGGGAGAGACTGATTTATGCTTCAAGTTTTGCAAGGGAATTTACCATGGAAATTTTGTTAGTGCTTTTTGTCTTAGTAACGATTCATTCAAAAGCGTGTTTTGCAGATGCGATTATAGATGCAATATTGCAAATCCTCCAGAGTTGGCTTAAAATTTGAGAGACTTTCATGAGTTCTGAAATGATTTCAATTTTCCATTTTGGGAATAGAATTGAATTGCTAATAAATGGGGCTGTGCTTTAACTCAGATGTAAAAGATTTCTTAATATTTATGAATTCCTATAAATATTATGAATTTGAATAGAATTTCATCGGGTTTATGAGATTTTCATTAGATTTTTACATTACAGACTTTACTAAACTCTTATGGATTGTTGGTATTTTATTAAAAAATGAATTTTTACCTCGCACAAAGCAACTTGTCGATTAGGAACTTTGGATAAAATTTCAAAACTCCACTATACCTTAATTTCGTGTGGAAGAGATTTCGGAGAAAGTTAATCATTATTTTTAAAAAAAAATAATTTTAAAGAACTTTCTATTCCAGAAATACTTTTAGAAAAAGTCACGTTGAACTAACTTTCTCTAAAAAATCTTCTAACTGTCAAAAACACTTTCATGAAATTGGCCAAACAGATTCAAAAACAGCTTTTCGATCTTAAAAGTTCATTTTGACTTTTCAAAAGTCATGCTAAACGGCCCTAATAATTGTCTAACATTTCAAGAGATGACTCTAACTTTCCGATGATTTTATTGGACTATTGATTTTTAATAGTCCGTGACGACAAAATTTCATATTTACATAATATAGCAGTAATATATCGCAGCAAAAAAGATTAATTCAAGCACATAATGTGCGAGCGAAAATAATTCACTATAGAAGAATGATCTCAAGTGTTTGGTATTAAAATAATTTGTATGACTATATGTGTCATAAATAAGTTTGGTGATTATAAGAAGATATGTTGTCGGTTTTGTGAAACTAACCCGTATTATTTTGAAGGAAAATTATTAAGAATTATTTTGATATTGCTTGCTCAAGAAAAATTTTGTTACTGAAAAAATCAGTTAAATATTTGATAAATTTTTATTACAAAATTGTTGTATGTTTCAAAATTAGCATTTGAGAGTTTAATAAAAAAAAGTGTTTTATTACAGTATCATATATAATTATTAAATGGACACTGATTATAACAATGTGATTTGGTATTATTATTGTTATTATTAGAAGAATTTTAATATTCACTTTTACTTTTACAACAATATGCGTATTATTAAAATTGTATCAAAGGCAATATATTCACTATGCTAAGGTTCAACAAATAAAAAGTAATATCCATTAATCCCAAAATCAATAAAACCAGAGTTCTAATAAAAGATGAATATATATATATATATATAAAGAAATTAATTTTATTCCTGAAGATTAAAATTGATAATTTAATGATGGATAATAGACATTTTGAAAGCAAAATCTGAAAAGCTTATTACATCTCAAAATCTGTTATTAAATGGTATAAATTCTTCCATAATCAATTTTTATTTTATTTTATATAAATTCAAATATCTTTTACAAAATTCAATAACTTGATTGAGATTTTTCTGAAAGTTAAGTGACCTCTGATGAAATTTACCTTCATTTAATGGATATGGAACAATAATGCTAGTTGTATAGGATAGGTTGACAACATGGATGACAAGATTTTGAAATTGGCCGATCTGGTAATAAATAAATAAATAAATAAAATCGAGTACTGGGAAATGAAATGAATAAAGAAATAAGGACCCACTTGGATACTCCAAAATTCAATGCATAATTGTTCCCCAAATGGAAACGGAATTCAAAAAATGATGACGATGAAATTTTGGAATATCTGATGTTGACATGTAGTATATGGCAAAAGAAATGGTACTACGAGCAGCTCTTTGAAGCTACAGTCAACAATTCAGACGCCAGGATATCTGCATCTTTGGACATTCAGGGCTCCCAAAGAATCAACATTGTCTACTTAAAGCACAATCATTGAACAAGTCCTGTAAAGTTAAGTTGTATTGTTGCAATTGAGAACTGAGTGCGTGTGTCAAAAGGAAGCTTGAAGTGAATGATCTAGTAGGCATTCCATTTCACAAATCCTACAACTCGGCAGTTGTAAAGGCCGGTGGTTATGAGAATATGACTTGTATCGAAAAGGATTGTTGGAACTATATTGAACAAGTGAGGGGATTACGACTTAGAGTAGGTGACATCGCAACAATACAATCATACTTTTCAACAATGCAGTCATGGAGCTCGGGTTTTTACTTTAGCATGGATTTGGATGATGATTCGTGTCTAAGGAACGTATTATGGGCAGAAAATAGGTCTAGACAAGCATTTAAAGAGTTCGGGATACTATCTATCTGACCAATAAGTATAACATTTCGTTCATCCATATTGTTGGAATAAATTATCATGGACAATCAACACTATTTGGTTGTGGGTTGGTATCGAACAAAGACATAGACACTTTTGTGCAGCTGTTCACAGAATGGCTTAAGTGTATGCATGATTAAGCTCCACATGGAATAATTATTGACCCAGATAAGGCAATGCAGAATGCAATTCAAATCTTATTTTCAAATATGAAGCACAGATGATGCTTGTGACATATGTTGAAGAAGTTTCTTGAGAAGTTTGGCTACCACATGGACAAAGGTTCAATATTTTTAACTATTCATGGACTGATTTATGATTCCCAGAATGTTGCAGAATTTGAAGGAGGTTGTATAGCGATGATTGAGTCATATGTATTGCATGATAATACTTGGTTTCAGGCCTTTATGTTAATAGAGGACGTTGGGTCCCTTACTTTTTGAAAATAAGTATTGGGCAGGGATGTTAACAATACAAAGAAGTGAGAATATAAATACATTTTTCGATGGTTACATTCATTTGAAGACATTTTTGAAACAGTTTGTTGAACAATATGAACGGACACTACGAAATAAGGTTGAGAAGGAGTTCTGGTTTGATTTTAAATCATTTTCACAAATGATACCGTGTGCAACAGCTTATGACATGAACAAGCAATGTCAATTAGTATACACCATTTTAGAATTTAGAAAAGTTCAAGATGAGTTCACAGGAAAGGTTTACTGCGATCTCATATCTTCTTCAGAAGGAATTTTGGGGACGAAATATGACATACGGGAGGATGTTATATATAAACAGAGTCAGAAGAAGAAATCGTTCGTAGTCACATTTTGAAGAAAATACTGTGAAATTAGTTGCAACGGCCACTTGTTTGAGTTTAGAGGAATAATATGTGGGCATGCCTGATAAGCATATTTTATACAGTTATTCAAGGTTTAAAAACGATGATATGTAGTTGTTTCTCGAATGAATTATGGTCTAAATTGTTGCAATTAGAGTTGAATAGGTAAAAATAAATGATGGTACAAGAAATTGGAAGAAGCAAAAGTAGGCAAAATTGGAGAAAATGGCTAAGTTGTAAGAAATTCGAAGTTTAAGGACTAAAATGCAAATTCTTAAATATTGTGTCGAACCTCATGATGAAGATTCAAGAATGCTCAGAGTCAATTGGATAAAAAAAGGCATCAAATGGATGAAACATAATCAAAGTATGATCACATATCAATTTCCAACCGAAAAAAATTATGCATCGGTTTCAGCCTCATATTGAGACCCATTTTTGACATAGTAAATGATCAAATTTGAAAATGATGTATGAATGAAAGTTGTAGCCCTTTGATTTCTAATGCATCTTGAATCACCTCAATCGAACATCAGGACAAAAAAATTATGATAAAAATATCGAAGGAAGCGCAGCCAGAACTTTTCACCCACGGCGCCACCAAAACAAAGCCATGGCGCTGCGTCGCCGCCTGTGTGCATCTAGGGCCCATTTTTTGCCCTTTTTGAAGTCCATGAAAACCCTATTTTCTACACACGGCAAGACACATATAAATACAATTATTTCACACTTTGAAGGGAGATTCATACATTGAGATGCAAAAGACACATTTGGAGATTAAAGAGAATAATTCAAAAGAGAAAAACAAAAAGCATTTCAAGTGTTGAAGCATAAATTGGAAGAGGAAGAAGATTTTGGTGCAAGATTAATTTCTTATTCTATATTCTGATTCAAAACCTGATGATGTCTTCCATAATAACTTCTTATTTTTCTTTCATTACTATGAGTAGCTAAATCTAATTTTAGGGCAAACAATGTAACCTATTTGGGACCCTTTATTTCTTTTATCGAGATTCTTGTTCGTTATGATTATATGTATAGATTTTAATCATGTTCTCAATGCTTTGAATTTTCTGACCAATTATTCAATGATTTCGTGAATAATAATTCCGTAGAACTGCGGATTCTTGTTTAGACCATAGATTATAATCCGGTAAATTAATATAACGCGCAGAGATACCTCTATTAATTGTTGCGGTCATAAATGAATTCTTAGAACTATTAGCGCGTTTAACTAAGTTTGATTCGCATAGAAATATAAAATTGAAATAGTTAAATAGGTTTAATGAGAACTCGAGAGAGTTAAATTGAATACAATAATAGAATTTGACCGAACACTACTTTAAATTTTATAAATCTCGATATTAGAAGTAAATGTGACCAATAGGTGAAGTTGTTCCGCCCTAACATTCATTAATTATTTGAATTCTAAATCACTTTTTGTTGCATCCATCCTCATTTTAAGTATTTAGATCAAAAATCACAATCGATCATCTTTTTTATTTATTTTCATCAAATAATGGTTAAAGAAAATTGAATTAAGTGCTAAAGTATAATTCTCGTGGGATCGACAACCCGAACTCTTAGGTCTACTTTACTACTTGTTACGATCCGTACACTTGCGAGATAAAATCGACAACAATGCCATCACTGTATTGATCCATAATGACACAACATCACTTCCCAAATGGTACATTTTGCAACGATGGAAAAGAGATGTTAGTTGAGCACATTCGAGGGTCGCAGTCAACTATGACGGGTTGGTTATTTCTCCTAGATGGTTGAGATACAACAGTATGTGCCAAGCTTTTGCCATGGTGGCAAACCTTTCTGCAGATGACGAAGTTCCAACCCGTGCCATAATGGAATGGATTGGACTATAATCTAAGGAGCCAGCGTTAATGAAGTCGATTTAAGGAAGTAATATTATTTCGCATCAAAATAATCAGTTAGTCACTATATGTAATGATTCACAAAATACTACGAGCTAGAATTTATTGGATCTGACATCATTCTGAAGAAAGGGCACACAAAAAAATCAGCAAAAAGGACCCTTAGAGTCAACTTCAAAACTACAAGTGTATTGAAAGTTTGCAAATAAATTGAGAATTATTGTATACATAAATTCTCATTTATTATGATAGACATGCAGGCAAGTTCGATTTCAATTAAACGAAAAAGACCGATATCAAAGCATAGTAATATGTGTGTGGGTGCACCCGAACCTCAGCCAATATCTGTAGAACAACAATATTACATGTCTCCACAAATCACATTTTCACAATTTTCACTTCCGTTGCCATTCCCAGTACCACAACATGGCATGCCAACACCATTATCATGCACAACACTCACAATCTTCCAATTTGATATCGTCGTCAACAAATGTCGGATACAATTCGCAAGGTAGGCTAACATTGATTAGATATTTATAATTCATTTGAATAGTTTCATATATGCATTTATGAAAGTTCAATTTGTATTCTAGGTCATGTTTTCCCGTATTACTATCAACATTTGTCGAATCAAGGTGGCAAATGTTTTTTTTATGTTTGACGGACAACCCATGCAGTTGAGGCAGTAAGTAACTCTTGTTTATTTCAAATCAATTTAGATGCTCTATATCCACTTGATATGTGCCCTAAATTGAAAATTATTGTTTGTAATGATTCATTTCTAGTTCAACTGTAGCGTAATTTCATTCACTCTTGTTTCCCAGTTGTTAGCAAAAAATTATGACATGTCCATGCAGTGGCTATTTTATTGCTTCGATCATAGATACCCTGCCCTTGTTTTGGATAGAAACAAGCATTACAAAGTTGGTTGCTTATGTATCTATTTCACTGATTTGCAGCTTCGCAACGGAGACATCACCCATTTGAATGTTAACAGGATTGAAGTCGTGTGGTTGATATTACAAAGCTTCCATAAATTCAGTTGAGGCAGTGCTCCTGTTATTTTGAAGCTTCCATTGTATCATTTTGAAATACCATTTTTATACTAGATTTCAAAAGCTGGAAAACAATTTATTTTGCTGAACATATATTTTGACATTATCTATTGTAAGTGATTAAGCCATTTTGATGTAATTCCTATTAGGTTTGATGTTGGTTCAGTTTCCAGTGTTATATACATTTTGCTTGCACTGTCTTTCAATGAACCTGTTATGGTGTGGAAGAAGATCTTGAATATATGGCATTGTGTTGGCAAGTGGGTGTAGTTCCATCCCCAAATTCATTATCGAAAAAACTAATCAAATGGAATCATCAACAACAACAAACTGACATTAGCATAAGAAAATGATAAAAGTGACATTGTTTTCATCCATAATATGCTAGCAACTACATATTTGGCTGATACAAAAAACATATAAATAAATAAATAAATAAAACCCTTAGTTAAGTTATTACGTAACACGTTCAACGAATTAACTACAAATCAAGCCGACCCCTTTCCTTTTGTGATCCTTTCTGCGCTACCTTTTCCCCTGTGGATCGTCACGTTCAAAGATATCTCAAAGTCTGCTTCTTCAGTTAGCTGAACCTGATATTCGACCCTGTGGAACATATCTTCAACTGTTTCCTTCGTCGCAGGTGTAACCAAGGTAGAGCTAGGGTTACTAGATTTACCGTTTAACTGTCCTTCTACGACCCAGTTCCAATAGCTGCATTTATTACTACAACATGTGAATAATCACTCTTTATTAACAGGCGGCTTTTCGACTTCAAAACACTTCTAAAATCCATTCTTACACAATGGTCATTGTTGTTTAATTGGGTATTCAGCGACGAAGTGCTCTTCGCCTCTACAACTATGTCAAATTCAAGAATTCTTCCCAACCATTATAACATATAATTAAACCATAAAAAAGAATGTCAAAATCTTTCCCATTGTGGCACAGATTAAGCAAGCAAGCAAAATCCAAAAGTTCAAATTGGTATAATTCTCACCAAATTAGATGCCAGTAAGTAAACACCCAAAAATACAAAGCTCAAATTGGATGCCAGCAAGGAAAAACCCAAAAATGGTAGTATAATTCTCACCAACATTCTTAAACTCCAAATATAAAGCTCAAATTGGTGACTTGTAGACAACACGTCGAAAACAATAGCAACCGTAAAAACCCTTACAAAATTGCATGCATGCATGATAACAAAAACAAATCCATGTCGAAATCAAAAAAATGTCATCAACGGAGGCGAAGAATTCATTTCGTTGAACACAAATATAAAACCATTACAAAAAATATAGCAACAACCACAACATTTGTTTACTCTCAAGCGACGCGTATAAATGACGTGTTCATAGGCAGATGATGATTATTGTTTAGACTTCACGATAGCCAGAAGTTTGCAGCTCACAACATCTTCGTTGATCTACAAATTCGGACCAACTTTAACGGAGATGTTTTCAAAACTCGGTCTCTGTTTTAGGCGTAAATAGATTGGGGTTGATTTCTTCTTCAATGGGTTGACGCCGGCTGAAGGTGGTGAGGCTGTGTGTCGGCGAAACGGCAGTGGCTTTCTAGTGTACGATTTTGGGGAAAAATGCGTGAGAAATGTGTTTATTTGTCTTTTTCAAGTTCTCAATTTATGTTTTTTTTCTTAAATGCATATCACCCTATGAAAAAATTGTCAACATCCCTGTACGAGTAGCACAATTAGATAAGAAATATCAGAAAGAATTTTGAGACTTGTACACCGAAATGTACCCGTGTACCGATCCCTCACAAGAAGGGAAGGCCCACCATTAATAAAAGAATCGTGGATCCCCCCACTCCCCTTCCCATTGTGACGGCGTCGGTACGAGTAGCATGCTCTTACCAGAAATTGTTGGTTTGCGTGCTTTATCGCTAGCAGTTAATAGTCTTCCTTTCAACACCATACTCCACCCCCACCCCGACGCTCTCCCTTTAATTATAAGCTCCCAAAACCTGGTATATCAGTAGATTATTGAAGCAAGGTTGTGGAATTTACCAAGAAATAAGGCATGGCAAACTCCACTCAGTTGAAATCCGAAGCCCTCATGGAGCAAATGAAACTCCATATGTCAACTGACGCAGGCAAAAAGCTTGTTGAAAAAATTGGCTTGGTTTATCAGATCAACATAGCCCCCAAGGTTTTGTTTTTATTAAATCATTATTCGATTATTTGTGTTGATATTTATGAAATTCTTGTAATTATGTATTGTGTTTTTCGTAATTGGCAGAAAATTGGATTTAACGAGAAGTCTTTTGTTGTTGATCTGAAGAAAGGGGAAGTTAAGGAAGGTTAGGGTTCTAGAAACACTTCACTATTTCAGTTTTTTCGGCTTAATTTCAAGTATATCAACAGTAATTTATCAGGAAATCTGGAATATAGCCTCAAATTAAATCATCAAGATTTAATACTTCCATCTACTGGCTTTTTTCTAGGGCCATACGAGGATGGGAAGCCTGATGCTACCTTTTCGTTTACTGACGATGATTTTCTTAAGGTTGCCTCTGGGAAGATGAATCCTCAAATTGCATTCATGAGGTGCCTTTTTAGTTCGTTTTCTACTTCAATTTGTAATTTGGCTGAATTGATGTGTTTTGGTGAATGAAAATTATAATTTCGATTTAGATGTGTTGGATGGATGCAGGGGTGCTATGAAGATAAAAGGGAGCTTAAGTGCGGCCCAAAAATTTACACCAGATATTTTCCCCAAACCCTCGAAGATGTGAGCGGTCAGGTCACAATGTACTAGATTATGTTCTAGCCAAAATTTCACACATTGTTTAGCCGTTTAGGAAGATAGCAATGTTATCAAGTCTGCTCTTGTATAAGATGAAATGGATGTTTTCTTGTGTGTCTTAGTACTCGAATGAAGGCGTGCTTTTTATGAGGATTTCAAGACACTGAGCCCATTGAAATAAATACTGTCATTGGTTTATGTGTTTCTAGCTGGTGTACTTATGCAGAAATTGGCTGATATGGACATATGGTCTCCTTTACATATTTTGTGGCATTCTTGTCTGAGGTCTAAAGTCAATTTGGATTAGACAGTTGTTGCTGGTGATAATTCTTATTGATCCTTGTTTTACAGATTTGGGAAAAGCCTATTCCTTAAGAGCTCTTCGGACATAAAATTAGACATATTAGTGTCTTGTAACGGTGAATCGAAGTTGAGGGAAGAACAGTAAGGAGGTGTTGCATGTAATTCTCTAATAATATGTGCTCAAAATTGAAATTGTGAAATGGCATACACTCACATATGTAAATTTTGTACTATCTATAGCCAATATCAGTTTAATCACCTATTTTTGTTGGAAAAGTTGCTTTGTGATTCGTATGCTCAAGGATGATGGAGTATTGTTAAAGTTCATTGTCAGTGCTTTTATCTTATGATCTTACTGGATGTTCACTCCTCGAGAGCTCGTTTACTGGTGAGCATGCCTTGAGTTGTACGATACAATGTCTTTTTTTTGGTAACATAACTTTCTTTACTATCAAGAAAATAAGGGGATGGCGTCAGTTTTAGTGCATCAAATGCAACTAATTTTTGTCAAAAATCTAGGCGCTTAATACTGAACATGTAAATTGACTGAGTGAAGTGCCAAAATGCTGAAAGTCTAGTGCTAAAAGTGCCATATCCTCTTGTTGGTTCAGAAACTAGTAATGGATGATGGATAAGGTTCCGTGATATAAAACTCCTGGATTTTTCGACTGGAAATAATAAATTTTGTTTTCATGTCAATATCGCATTAGCGTTGGGCCAATATTTGTACTTGTATCAACTTGTACAGGTTTCCTGGGATTTTCTTCAGCATGAAATAAGCTAAAAGTTACTTTTCCTTCTTACTTGAGGATAAATTATGTTTATGATTTATATCAATATTCTGGTGAAAATGCTATATGAGCTTTCATCTTGGAGCTAATTTCAGTTTTGGAAATATGTTACTGTTTAATGTGTGGGCTAAAGCTGAAGCTGGCATGGTGGTGCAGAAGTCTTCAAATGGCTTGAACATTTGATACAATATGAAGACAACATGTAATGTATTAGAAGAATGGTAAAAGCAAGAGCCAGATCACAGTCCTCCTTTGACAGCAGGCTATCTTTATCTTCAACATTTGAAGCTTCATTTTCTAGAAAATGAGGTTTGCAATCTACCACATCTATACTTTGAACTTCGTGCCATAAGTGATTCTGGATTTGACTGGGTTTAGTTTGTAAACATTTGCTCAGATTTGGTTCGAGGTAAATTATTCTTGATGCAGGTTTATTTAACTTCCATCATAATCAAACTTGGAGAAGATTGAATCCCTATATTTATAAAAGCAGTACCTATCATACAGAAGCTATATGGCAACTTGAAAAAATAAACAATATTGTGAGAAAAGAGCAATTTAAAGGGAAAAAAATAAAATAGAAGGGAGACTGGCAGAAAAAACATGAATCACTTGCTTTACGATAATTATGTCTGAGATCACATCTTTCTTTTATATCCATATCTATTAATGATTTTGCATCTAAAATCCCCCCCCCCCCCCCCGGGGGGGATTTTGCTGCAATGCAGTTTTCAGTGCATCCTTTCTTTCGGCCATTTCATGATTGACTTCCTCCAGCTTATTCAAGATCCTTGACTCGGACTCCTTTGCTACCTCAATTTGGGATATGGCATCAGCCACCCGCATTTTAGCCTGCTCTTCTGCCTCGTGGGCCCGCTTGCTAAGATCGTAATATTCTTCTAAAGAAAGTGTTATTCCGGTGGGTGAATTCTCAGATAAATCACTCTCCTGCAATGCATTAATAGCAACCCTTGCCAGCTTCTCTGATGCCTTAGCTGCTTCTATTTCCTTTAGAGCCGCTGATAGTCTACTCTTAACAGTACTTGCTTCTGCTTTTGCTTGTTCTGCTTCCCCCTTTGCCCTCTGGAGTACTTCACGAGCCATTTGGGCAAGTGCTCGTGCTCCATCTACCTCTTGAGCAGCTTCTTGTAGTTGCTCGGGGAGTTCAACCATCTTCTCTTTTTCTTCTTTCTCCATCCCAACACGAGCCATCTCTGACTTCATCCTATTCAGCTCGGCTTCAAGAGATGCAACCACAATCGATGCCATTCCTTCCCTCTGTTGAATGGCAGCAAGTTCGGATTTTTCTTTTTCCAGTTCCGACTTCAATGCCATGGATGCCACGTTCAAGCAGCTAACTTCAGCTGCTGCTTTCTCAATGCTGAGCTTCACTTCTCCAAGTTCCTTTTCTGCTGAAACAGCAGCCACTTGAACATCATCACGAGTTTTTTTCTCTGGTCTTACCAGTGCATCTCTCAAGTTTCCTTCCTCAGTTTCCTGCTTTATTTTCGATTCCATATAAGCTGTCAATTCAGCTTTTAAATCCTCTAGTAACGTTGTTGCAGTATCTAACTTCAATTTGAGATCTTTCGCCAACAAAAAACGTTCGTTTAGTTTCTCTAGCTCCTCCTCTGCTCTCTTCAATTCCTTCTCCCAATTCAGAGTGTTCTCTTCTTTTGCCATAACTGCTCCAATTCTGCATTCCTCGGCCTCAAGATGTGCTGCATGTGCCGACTCCAAAGATTCCTTTGCAGTAATGAGCTCGACTGTCAAAACCTCGACCGACTTTTCAACTTCTTTTGACGCAGAAATGGTTTCTTCTGCCTTCTTGACTGCAGCATCTTTTTCAGCCACTAACAATGCATAATTTTTCTGTAGTTGTTCCAATTCATCTTTAACAATTTTAAGCTCAGACGCAGCAGCTGCATGTCTTGCTCTGGAAACCTCGAGCTGTGCCTTGGCTGCAAAACTGGCTTCATCAGCAATCCCTTTCTCCAACTCTTCGACCCTTAGTTTTGCAAGTTCCGAATCCTGTTTTGCTTCTTGTTCTTCTGTAAATGCTCTTTCCAGATTAAGTTTCAACTCTTCTACGAGTCTTTCAGTGCTATCGAGCTCTTTTAAAACCTGAAATTTTGCATCTTCAGCAGCCTCGGATTGTTTCTTGTACAACGGAATCTCCTCCAGTGCCTTCTCCAGTTCTTGCTCTATAAACTTTCGTCTCTGCATGTGCAACAAGACCCACTTATAAAACTATATTATGAGGTTATAAAACTATAAACCCAGTTAATAGCAACGTAAAGCAAGATAAATTATCTGCAGGAAACAAAAGTGCGAACATTAAGGAAGATTAAAATACAGTTGCATATTAGTTTATAAACTTTCACCAATTTATGTTTCTTGAAAAACTGGAAGACAGTCAAATATCCGGAAATTTGAGAAAATATAAGATCCACAATTTTGGAATCCAACTCCCATTTCAATTATGAACATAAGAAAGATAATAAAACGTTAAGTGCATGTTTCATAGGAAGGTTTGGATATTACTAAACCATTTAAGAAAAAAAGAAGCTAAAATCCTGTTAATTATAATGTCCAGTCCTATCTAGTACCGGATATCAAACATGTACTAAGAGAATTGAAGAAGATTATACCTCCTTAGTCTGCACACGGTGGGCTTTCCAGTCAACAATTCCCCCAAACTTTGAAACTGCAGACTTAACAGAATCAAAAGGTGCCTTTGTATCGATTTGACCATTCATAACAGAGTTGTTAGGTTGTCTAGAGTGCTCAGTGCATATTGGCGTCTTATCAAAATACATAGGAACTTTGGCAATAATTGGGTTAGGGGATAAAATGGTAGGTATATCGTCATCTTCTGGAGATAGCCGCGCAATAATTTTGGATTCTATATTCCCTTGTTTATTAGGCTTAAGAACATACAAATCCCCAGATGGTGCAATTGAGCCATCAGAGGTATCATTTAGTTGAATACTAGGACTATTGATGATACCGCTATCTAATGATTGCACTGTAGTGTCATTGAGCTTTGCTTCCATTATACTTGACGATTGATCCTTGTCTGAATGGGAAAATACAGGTGCGACAGAAAACTCAAGAGGAACATTGTCTTTAAAATCTTTAGTTTCCTGCATTCTGATAATATCCTAAGCAGAGCCAAGTGACCTGGTCAAGGAACCAGAAAGAGTACATAAAAAATTAGCTGAAGTAAAAAATGTATTATCTTTTATCATCCCTCAGAAGAAAAGTATAAAAATAAAATTGTCTGAATGGGAAAATACAGGTGCGACAGAAAACTCAAGAGGAACATTGTCTTTAAAATCTTTAGTTTCCTGCATTCTGATAATATCCTAAGCAGAGCCAAGTGACCTGGTCAAGGAACCAGAAAGAGTACATAAAAAATTAGCTGAAGTAAAAAATGTATTATCTTTTATCATCCCTCAGAAGAAAAGTATAAAAATAAAATAAAGTAAGTGGAGTTGATAACAGTGATAAGAAATAAAGATCAACTAAAGGTAATGTGAATCATCTTCTCTTTTTTCACGAAGTTATAGAGTAACTATTAGTGTAAATGACAGATTCCTGGTGAAAAGCATTGAAACACATGTAAGTCAGAAGCATCATGATGAATAGCATCTAACTCCACCAATATATGAAAATTATTCACGTCTCCTTGGATTTTAGCTTCTAGATAAAGTTAGCGGAGGCAGCAGAGCCAGCCTCCGAGCCGTTCAGTCTTATTATTATTATTATTTTCCGTATCAAACTCAGTTTAGTTCCAAATTTTCTTCTATTTATAGAAGAAAATCGTCCATAGGGCTGGTCTGGCTTGTAAAGCCCATGAGTCTACTACCCTGTGCTCGGCTTGGTTTGCTTGGCCAGAATCTGAGCTTGGTTTAATGTGAGCTCGAGCCGCCCACGGGCCAAACTCTCATGAGCCTACCTGTGGTTCAAACTCATTGACATCCCTAAATAACGTAGTTCAACAAAGTGTGTACTTTATCCAAGTTGCGGATAACTAGTAATTGACATCAATGAGAAGCTTACTAAAAATGTGAATCAAGGTCCAAAAATAATAATAAGATGTCATTATCAATCACCCCATTCTACCTACATATGCAACCAGCAACATCTTAAAATTGAATTCATTTGACAACATACGGAAATTTAATAAAATCAATTTAATTTAACTGCTCTCCAAAATACAAGCAGCCTATGAATTCAAGAAGCAGTATACAGACAGATGCATCAGCTTCTCAAATTTTTATCCTTCCTCGATTCTACCATTAAACCACCTCATTTAAAATATTAATATGTTAGAGAGGAAAAGAAATTTGTATACGCCTGAACTCCTTGAAAGTTTGATTCATTTTTCGTCAAGGACTAGCACATCTACAACTTTAACAAAAGGGTAATGGCAAGATTTGAATCTCGAACCTCAGCCTGGTTTGAAATCTTATTAAACCACGTCGTCTCCAAGTTTACGTGCTACAAAATTATTTATCTAAATCTTGTCTTCTAACAAATCCCACCTCCAAAACACAACACTTGGGACATCTGAATTGATGATTTATTTTACATTTTTATCCAAATTTACAGAATCTTAATACAATTGAATGAACATTCATTTAAAAATTCAAGAAATCGAAAATAAGAACAAAAACAACTTAATTGATCAAATATTGAAACAATTACAATAATTCAAAGATGAGAGAAATGAATGTACCAAAGAATCATCAGAAGCGAAAGAATATTATGGGTTTCTACTATTTCCCAGCTTCATTCACTGCCCAAAAACAGAAAATTAAAATTCAAAATACTAATAAAGAAATATCAATATATGCGTGTAAATACATATTTCTGTATACACGTACATTCTTTGATAAATTCATTGGCGTAACTTCGTTTCAGCTTTTGAGTTTATATTTCAAGGATTGGCTTCTCTTTTTTGGGTCAAGAATATATCTGATTTTTCCAATTTTTTCAAAAAATAAAAAATTGTGGTTCATAACTTACATGAAGCAGCGATGTTGAATTCAATGGTTAGAATGCAAATGTGGGTGGCCTTTCCTTCATCACATTTTAGCGGGTAAATTTCATGCAATGGTCACTGGACTTCCAGTCAAATATCAATTGGGTCCCAAAACTTTAAATTTGTTTTACATTTCAGCACTTTGTTTCATTCCATCACCTATTGTGCCTTAACCAAAGAAATTTATATGGACGACAGAAATACCGTGATTGATTTTCCACTTAACTATCGTGTGACACTTGTGAAACAAAAATAGTAAAACGAGTGTTATTGCAATAACTTTAAAATAAAAAAGTAAAAAATGCTAGTTTTTTTTGTTATTTTAACTTTTTTATGACATGGTGTAGCGTCATTAGACCTGGGCAAAAAAAATCGAAAAATCGATCATTCCAATTCGACTCGGTCCGATTTGACATTTTTGTTTAAATAAAATCATGGTGGTTTAGTCTGATCATGATTTGAAGTCTCAACCCGTCGATTAACCAAATCAACTCAATACACTTACATATTTACCTTTTTTTTTAAGAAAAATAAAAAATCAAACGATAAGGTCTAATCTCATAACTATATCACGATTCCCTTCAATTTATGATACTGTCGGTAAGTAATAGTACTGAAAATTTTCTTTCACAAGCTCATTATATTATGCTTAGTCTTTTTTCCTACTCAAACAGTCAGGATACATAATGTATAAAAAGGCAACAAAATTTTCAAGTTTTTTGTTGACCTGTCTCCTTAATTCTCATTAATTGGTGTGAAGAATATGTAATTGACACTCTTGAATGATCGAATTTTTGTTCAAATTAGCTAGCTGCATAAAATCGACTAGAATTGTGAGATTTTTGTTCGTTCAGGTTGTTTGAATAATTTCTCATTGAAAGCACTCTGAATTTGGGTTCATCCTCTAAGCATTTTTTAAATTGGATGCTGAAAATGAATTGGTCTCCATTAATTCATCTTGTTAGAGAATGCTCAAAATGATATGCTGGTCATTGTTTAATTTTGTTTGGGTCTGAAAATGAACTGATAGTCGTAGTTGTGATAGGACATTATTGAATTAGCGTTGCAGACATTATTATGTTGCTGATTACATTGTATAATTTCTGTACACATCAACTGAGTACTTTTAATTTCTGCATGAAATCTATTCTATATTATACATTATGGGTCGATTTTGTTTGTTTGATTTTATAGGATAAACTGATAGGTGCAAGAGGGAAGGGATCACCGAGCGATAAAGTGTGTGAAGAACATCAAATGTTGTGAAGATTTTGTCAATTGAACAGAATAGCTGATTAATAATTGAACCGAATGGCAGCTTCTTGGGGCTCATTTGCTGTGAAGATTTTGTCAATTGAAATTGGCAAATTTTTGTTTTGTATGTTAAATGTCAGCAGATATTAGAGCCTTTCTTTTGATTCACAATTGGTGTCTTGTAATGAGAGCGAAGTGTTGCATGTTTGTAAAACTTTCTTTTGACATCTCATTTGGAGTCTATATGTTTTGTTAATGTATTTTAGATGTCCTCCAATGAATTTTGTAGTCTTTTGTAAGTTTGTTGCTGGCTGTAAATTTTAAACTTTTGACAAGGTATTGTGAATTGGGTGTAGGCCTTTTGATGATGGGATATCAATGAAATACACTGGTTTTTGTCCATGGCAATATTCCTGTTATTTAGAACTTCTAAGTTTGGTGCCGGCTGTACATTTTAAACTTTTGACAGGACAATTTTTGTATACCCACATTACCTGTCCAGTTGTTGAAATCACATGTATTAGTGAAAGATTTTTTGGGATTTATTTTGTAATCAGATTTAGGTAAGTAGCTTTATTTTCTGGGGCGTGTTGGACGTCCAAGGCCTAGCCAAGAAGTTTTATCCTTATTTTCTGGGAGTCCACAGAAGATAAAGTCGTGACATGTAAATGTGCATCTTCCATTGAAAAACTTAAAAAACTGCAAAGAATTATATACTGTTCTAACAGCAAAAGGTTAACATCCTTGTTCACAAAACAAAAACTACAATATACTTTAAATCCCATATCCACATTGATGTTTACACA
Source organism: Olea europaea var. sylvestris (assembly GCF_002742605.1). Lineage (NCBI taxonomy): Eukaryota > Viridiplantae > Streptophyta > Magnoliopsida > Lamiales > Oleaceae > Olea > Olea europaea. The sequence goes on from NC_036254.1 coordinate 31,379,817, forward strand.
ATCAGTCCATGCGTTGATGTTTACAAAATCAGTCCATGCGTTGATGTTTACAAAATCAGTCCATGCGATCATTTTCTTCATTTTGTCTTCTGCCTGTGCATGGATCTTCCAACCATCAGGGTAGGCATGAACTGCATGGGTTGTTCTTCAACTGGGTTTTGGGTCGAAGCAGGTCCCTTACCTCTGGATGAGACCAGTTTACCCTGGAATACAAACTAAATGCATTAGACCATTATACCCAACATTATAAAAAATAAAAAAATAAGCAAAGGTAATGTATAACTGGGCATCCACTACAGTCTCTCAGTAAACATATCATTGATCAGTCATGGAAAAGAATATCTGCTACATCTAAATGTTAAAAATAATATTTCCACTTGGTTAAATGTTAATGGCAAGATGTAAGAATGAAAACCCAGAAAATAATAAAGTCACTTCATTTTCAACTTCCAATTTCAATAAATTCAATAGAGTTGAAAATGAAAGATAATCTCAGAATTATTTTTCGGTTGAAAATGGCAGGATCCAGTATAATATTTGCTGCAGTAACTGAATTATTTTTCAGGCATTGTATAATCTGGGAATAACCATTTACTACAGAACACCATATACACCAAGACACAACACCAAAACATATATAATATGCTAAAAGTGTACCCAAACAGGGGCAGGAAAAAGAACTAGTTACCAAAGGTATGTTTCAAATTCAATCCAAACATGTTTTTGTATAAAAAAAACATTTACACTCAATCAAGATAGCAGTATAAGCTTAAAGAGCATGTTTGGATACCAACAATACAGAATGATTATCAGTAGTAGCTCCCTTAGAGATCAAAATTCTCTGAATATAATTCAATAACATTACAAAAAAGGGGGCCGGCTGTTCAATGTATTTCATATTGTTGTATTTCATATGCTAGCAATAGATTGCCAATCAACTTCAACTTCCAACATAAAAAATTGTTCATTCTCAAACCAGGCAATAAATTCACATTCAGACCATTACATGGAAGTTCAGGATGTTAATTCTTCACCTCTTTCGCATTTTGAAAACTTTCACCTGCCAGTATGTGGGTTCGTGTGCACAATCAGTATGTAGTTGCGAGGAAGACGAGGATGACGAGACGACCTACGTCTAATGTAACTGTGAAGGCGATGAAGATCTGCCAATTTCACCAAGTGTGGAAGAATCGATTTGGGGGAGGATTTTGAAGGAAATCAATCTAGGGCTGTGTGTTCAAATTAGGGATGAGAGACTTATGGATTGGGAAATGGTGAAGAGGATCTTGTTTTGGCTGTCAAATCGCATCCACCATGGCCGAGCTTGACGCCGTCGACAACCACGTCGCCTGCCGTCAAGCCACATGAGACGGGTTCAAACGGCTGGGGCAATGGGTAATGGATAGAGTGGTGTGTTTGTAAGTTCAGTGACCGTTGAGCAGCAAATGAAAGTTCAGTGACCACATTATGGCATTGTGCTAAGTTTGATGATTATTGAAACATTTTACTCGTCACTTGACCCTCCAGCTTTTTCCTTTTTTTATTTTTTTTTTGGCGGGCTTATTATGAAATATCAAACGAAATTGAAATATTATATTTTTTTATATCATTTTGACGTACTCACGGCCTAGTATTTTACGTCGTGAATGTTGTGCGAAATGACCAATGGTAGCAAATGTTATGGCGTGTCAAAATAGGTTGTTCCAAACTAAATATTTTGAGAATTTCGATAACAAGCTAGTTTTAAAAAAAATTCGACGATTATACGCTAGCCATATCCATAAATCTTCTATATTTTCTCGAAACTCATTTCGAAAATTATATCATAAACACATTGAATGATCTAAATGAATATCGAAAATAGTTAAACGTACGTCAAACGTGTATGCTAAAAAGAGACGTATAACTTGTCTTTTTTGAAAAAAAATTAATTATTTCATTAATATTTATTATTTTTGTGCGACAAATTTCTCAATATAATTTACATCATTTTATTAGGAAAATTCATATAGGTATGACGTCAAAATTTATTTTTTTGGACGTAAAAATTCTTAATAAAATTCTTTTTAATTCACAGGAGTTTTAAATTGTTATACTACTTTTTCATTTTGATTATTTTTATATCTGAAAAAAATTTTATATATAAAAAAATTGAATCAATTTTAGGATTTTTTTTTTTTATTATTGTTACATTTTCCTTTCGATTAATTAAATTTTTTTTCAAATGACGTCAAAAATTTATTAGGAAATTTATTAGATTATTTTTTTAAAAAAAAAATAATTGATTGAAAGCAAAAAGTAACAATAATAAAAAATCCTAAAAATGATCGAATTTTTTATATATATATAAATTTTTTATATGTAAAAATAATTAAGTTGAAAAAGTAGTATAAGAGTTTATAACCCACATAAAGTAATAAAAAAATTTCGTCGCTTTTTCTAAAAATTTGATTGTGACCCTCTAATGTAAAATTTCTGCGTCCACCCCTAATTCAATTACTGGTTGAACCATATGTTGGAGAGGAAAAAACTTTTCTTTGTTCAACCAATCTAATAGTTGTTGAATGCTAGACTTATTAATTTATCTAGTAAACTACTAAGAGCTCATATAGTCCATACCAAATGTCGTTGTGACGAGGAAGACCATACCAGGGGAAATACCAATCAAAGTCCACTTTGGGAGACTCACCTCGTACATGATACATTCTTATCAAATTGAGCCCATGGCTTCTTATAATGCCATGAGGTGATAATGGTTGGGAGGCCCGCTTTTGACTTTAGATGAAACTACGCCAAGACTTTTCGAGTTATTTAGTAAGTTATGCGACTTCTAGAGGTTGTGAAGGTGCAAATTGACTTTCATTTCATTTTTGTCAAATGGGAGGATGTGATGACATGGACACTCCATTGGCTTGATCATCAAGTCAATCATGGCATTCACGTGGCTCTACATGAGCTGCAAGTGTTCATGAAATGATATTAACAATTCAATCATGCTATAAGTATAGAACAAACAATACATGGCGAGAATTGATTAAAGATGGAAAAAGAAAATAAAAAAACAATCCAAACATCTGTAATCACCTGTACTCATAACTTTTTCCATTAACAATTACGTGAAAGAATGTTAAAATACTTGCATTAATTTTTCTTCAAATCTATTTGATTCATCATATGCTAACATTTTTATTTTTATTTATTTTTATTTATTTTATTATTTTTTTTGCTTTTTAGGTATACCTAATTAATTGGTTTGCTCAACTAATACTTTTTGTTTTCAATTCCTTTCATTATCATTTCCATTTCTCGCCTCCAACAAATCATTTATCATTTCTCCAATTAATGTTTTGCTTAGTTATTGTCAACATCTATAGGCTAACTCTACCTGAAAGTAAAGCCAAAATTCAGGCAGCTAATAATTATTGAATGCCATAGAACTTGCGAATTTACTCTTCCGGCAACTATATTCAAGCTTTAAATTTAGGACATTTACGTGCAAGTAATTGATACTTTAATAACTAGATTAGGCATTGATCTCAATATATCTAAACTTTGGAATTGAAACAGCATATCTTATCTTGATCGTTGGACATAACAACACGATTAATATAGGGCATGTTCATTAGGGATTTTTTGACCGTTAGGAAAAAAGTGAGATCCACTTGTGAGAAAATAAGTCAAAAATTATAGCTGAAATAATGAAATAATGGTCAAAAAATCAATTTTTTTGGGTGAAAAATCACTCCCAAACAGGGCCATAATGTTAAAGACAAAATGTGAGGATAAAAGTATTTGAATTTGAAAGAGAATGATGTCTAATGCGCGTAATAGCATGTTTTAGTTTAAATATGTATAGTATAATTTCTTCTACATATCCATATTTGATTATTTTAATTATATCTGAGTTCTAAAGTCACTATCTTGATATCAATATTTTTGTACTTTAAAATTGTTTAGATGTCAAGTCTTAATTGTGGCTATCCTTTCCGGTGCACATAGTCGAGTGACTAGTCGAGTGACTATCAATCAATAACTTCCATTTCACACCTTCAAGTCTCGAGCTAAATATCACGATTCCATTAAGTTTGATTTAACGATATATATTAATAAGAAAATCTTTCTCAATAAGAAGTGTCGATAAACATCTCTTATGTATTAAAAAAAAAACAAATTTCTAAAATTATAACACATAAATTATGACAACAACAAATCCCGTATAAATTTCTCTGTCCAAAACACTACGAACAACATTAACAGGACGTCAAGAACAACGGAAAAGAATCCGAATTCAAATATATCTTCTTGGATCAGTAACATTGATTCTCCAATGTTCATCATGTAATCTCATTTTTCTTGCTTTCATCCTATCCCATTCCAATTCAATCTTCCTCTTCTTTGTTAAACCACAAAATTCCTGCAAGCTTTGGTCCATGATATCATGCAGTTTCCACCACCGCACGTGCGCGACGTCACTGGCGTACACTTGCTGAATTTGTAAGTCCCAATTACAATCATAATCCCTGTAACATTGCCATGGCTTTAACCCTAGATAATGTATCGAATAGAGCTTCGGAGGATCCGACCCGAATAGCTGGTTCTTCACACTGGCCTCGATCGAACTGTTGGACCAGAAATTTTTCAGAAAATTGACTCTTCTCGGCAATCGATGCCACCAGACGAACACTTCGTTGAGAAATCCCTGGTCGCCGCCGTTGTAGGAGATGATGTCTTTACGATGTCGCATCAACATCTTGAATGTGCAATTCGAAGGCTCGATCAACATTATACCCGAATTGAATATGGATCCATCGTTCCCAGTGGCTGACATTTGGGGGAAATTGAATACGATATCCAAATTACGTAATACAATGATATCTGAATCTATGAATATGATTTTATCGTAATCGGTGAGCTGCCATAGACGGAACTTGCTGTAATTGTATTCGTTGTAGGTGTATCTCTCGGCCTTTGGGTTTCGTATCCGTTTGATGAATCGGAGCTTCCACCCGGCACGGGTAAGAGCGGCTCTTTTGGATTCGGATATCGATTTGTCAAGGAGGAGGATTAGGTCGCGTTTGGTTCCGGTTCGGAGGAGACTTTGGGCTAAGATTATTGCACCACAAACGTAGGTTTCCGAGGAATGGAGAATCGAAGCATAGGCTTCTCGTTTGTCAATCCCTTTGTTGCGAGATATTTTGGAAACGTCGAATATTTTGTCGACACCTGCAATAAATATTTCAGTCATGTTAACAAGACTTGCAAAGGAAATGACATGTAATTGTCAATTGCATCGAAGGGATATTCTTAACTAATAACGGGATTTTTAATGAGTCAAACTTATTTAAAAATTTAAGTTGCTAATAAATGGATAACATAAGTTGACTTGACATGCCTTTTGATGGGTCATTGGGTCTAAGTATGTGTTTTCTTGGTTTTTCATGTTATATTTTTAGGTAAAGAGAGAGAGAGAGAGCCGCTTGCATAAATAGAGATGGTAACGGGATTGAGCAAGAACCTTCTTGTCTTTTAACCATCCTAGCTTAAGGGGATGTAGGGCCCGATCAGGATAAACTAAGCTGAGTTGACCAAAAATTGTTGACAGAAGTCTTGACGTGTGGGACCTACATGAAAGAAAAATTCCAAAAAAAGTAGCCTCCACCCCCTTATTGTGACTATTTGGTCAGGGAGACTGTCAACTCCTCCTTGTCTGTATAGCAAAATGAGGTCAATATAAATAAGTCTCGCATGCTCAAGGTGGGCCCATGTCTCCCGTCCCTGACTTGGGGAGAAACCCCCTACTGCACTTCCGCCTCAATAACGCCATTAATCAAGGAAACCCACTCCCCTAGGGTGGGACACCGTGGGGTTCCGAGTGGGTGGATTTTTCCGTTCCTAGGCATAGATGGTCCACTTGGGCTTTAGAGCGATGCTTGCCCCACAAGCTTTTTCATCTCTACTTACTGGATATGAGAGAAATTTATATTTATGTTCTGTTTTTAGCACAATATGCACACTCTTTTTATATTATAGTGCTTGTTTGGTAGAGATTTTGATAATTGATTTTTTGACTGTTAGAAATAAATTGGGTCCTATCTATGAGAGAAAAATTCAAAAATGACGATTGAAATAGTGAAATAACGGTCAAAAAATTGATTTTAATTAGATTAATAGCTATACCAAACAAGCTCTTAACAAAAATATAACATGTATGAATTTTATAAATGAGTGACGTTGAGACTTTAATCATTGGAGGCATTAGGGATGGGTTGTTTCTTTTATGTTGTGTTTATTACCCTGATATATAATCATTTTGTCATCATCCGTCTATGGTTGTACGACAGATGAAAGGTGCAACTTACATTTTTAGAATAGTTAACAAAGGACCACAAGCACCAACCTTTGAAATTAGCGATTAAGAAACCAAAGAAGACTAGGTTTTTCCACCAAGCTTATAATATTGAGTAGGAATTAATAATGGAATCACTTTCCTTCAGTTTTAAACTTACTGGGGTGTTGAAAATGAGGATGCTCAGATGGACGTGGAAATACTTACATATGTTAAAAACTCGAGATAATGGCGACTGAAGTGGTTAGGATGTGTTTTGCGTAGAAGTATAGGAGTTCTTATACATACAAGTGATGTAATCTCAGTAAAACATGTTAGAAGAATTGGTTAAGAGCGTACCTTTTCCCCATAGTGGCAGAGCCAAATCGCAGGAGCCAATAGGCAAAGACACCTTCTGCTCCAATTTCGCCATAGATGGCGTATAATACCACCAGAGCTCCCCTTCTCCTTCTCGTCTTACCAAATCATCACACCGAAACAGGTCGACCATTGGCATGCACTTGCTCAAAAACACAACTTTTGTCCTCTTTTGCCAATCCCTTATCCCTCTTTTCACAGCCAAATTTGCTGCAATCAAATGTACTTGAAGCCTAAACACATCCCTATTCCACCCTTCTTCAGGAATCTTGCATGGCAATTTAACGACTATCATGTCCATATAACCATACTTGTCAAAATCTGGCATTGGAATCATAGGGCATAATGGACCTTCTAAATCTTCTTCTTCATCTATCCATTCTGGAAATAAGTCCTTCCATTCAAAGTAATCAGACACTTTTTCGAAAAGGATTGGTGTTGTATGGCCATATGCTTTCCATTCAGTTGTGTCTTCATCCTCCATGTTCACCATTCCAATCTTCATATTTTTGCCTCTCCCAATTATGTCATTTAGAAAACTAGGTGTCTTCCTCTTGATCATCGTCTCTCGAAGAGTCTTCGGTTGATTTGCAAGTGGCTCTTCCAAAACCGCTTTCATTTTAATGGTGTTTTCTGTCTAAAAAAAACCCAGATTGGGATATAAGTCAGAAATAGAACTATTCAACTTAATTCGTTCATGAAACTTGAACAGAAAAAAAGAAAAGCCTAATGGATCTTTTTTCTTCTCTTCTTGGCTAGCTTTTTTGGGGGCGTTTACAAAAAGAATAAGCCCTCGCATTAAGCTGCCCGGCCCGTAGAATGAGTCTTTCTATCAAGGCGCATTACCTACACAACGCGAATTATCTCACCTTACCTTCTGATGGCACTCACGCAACGAGCATGTAATGATAGACGTGGCGTGCTGGTGATATACCAAAACCGATGGCCAAAGGAGAAGAACTGCATAGGTGATGAAAGCACAAGCTATGAAAACCAGGTTAATTTTGACAATAAGAGCTCTTGAAGAAGGGGATTTTATCATCCTCTTGAACAGCATTGCATAAGGAAATATACCCACAAAAGTAAACTCTAAGGTCCTATGCAGCTAATTTATATATCTATAGCTACTCTTTCAAGGTGTACAAATTTATGTATAAGGGTATTTTTCAAGCCAAGGGACTAGGATGGTATATATATTGTTGTTAGAGCCCAGAGGCATTTTTGGGGGGCTAAAGTTGCAAGAGAAAAAATATTTGAAGGATTTAAGACCGCTTAATGAGCTCCAAGTGTCACCAGCTACATTGTCTTACCTTAAAGACAAAAGGGTTGGAGCAAGAGAGTTTACTTGTTGACATATGGGGCAGTTAGGAATTTTAAGAGAAATATTTCTTGAATTTCCATTAATATCCTTCCCAATTTCCAAGACTTGGATGTGCAAAAACCTTTTTTATGTTATTTTTTTAAAAATATTTTGTCAAAACCATAGTAGGTTACTACTAATCAAGTAGTTTTTGTACATACTTAGTTCCAAAAGTATAAAGACATGTTTCGTATGACAGTTGATGAAAAAGCTAAAATCTTGTACGTTATATTATTCAGTATGCTAAATATGCACTGATGCCTAAGGTTATGTTTAGTACATTCATGTACATGATAAGAGTGAACAAGATTAAGGAAAAGAGATCTTGTGACGAAATATGTCAATTGTGTATTTCAAACATATTCCTTTATCCAATATTTCTTACCAAAACATAGTGTAATAAATTATAGAAGAAGCAAGGGAGAAAATGGTAAATTTTGCTATGCAAGAAATGGTAGGAATTGCTTGTAGAAATCTTAGAAGGGATTGACAATATTGCCAACAACTATATAGTTGTCCTGTCAACTTCATTCATGCATAAGAGCCTCTACCAACTTTGGTTATTTTAAATCAATTAATAATCATCTAATCTGATCATGTTTAAATAAAGCAATATGTTTTTGTTGTGTCAGATAAATAGTCACACCAAACCAGAACTGTTGTAATGTTTAGCACAATTAACCAAACTCATCAAATTGTATGTTACACAATCACATTAATGCTATGCTGTACTCAACATCTATTATTTGATGATTTAATTAATTACCATCACAAATTGAGAATGAAAGATTATGTTTTAGTATCAACATCTGGCTTTGATTTGTCATATTGTTGGGAATGGATTAATCTTAAAGCCAAGTTAATTTGTACAGATATTAATTGGTAGTTAAGCAATACTTAAATAGGTATTGTTTGGAATTTTATTTTTATTTTTATTTTTATTTTTTTTATGCTTATAAATCGATGGACGATAATTAAACTTTATGAACATCGCGTTTGTTTTTAATAGACTATACTATTCTATATTTTAACATCGTGTCAATGGTCAAAATGAATTAAATTATGTTTTAGTTAAAAATTGGATTTAACATGATACATGTGGATGCTTGAAATATATAAATCAAATTGCGCAACTAAGGATAAGGAGATTAGCGTGGTCGGACCCCTTCCGCTTCTCCTTAGTTGACTTTCGAGAATTCAATCGGAGAACAAGCAGTCTTGTTACTCTAAGCATAGGGAAGAAGATTTATATGTTGTTATCAACTTCAAACGAATGCTAAATCAATTTAATTAAGAAATGCAAAAAAGATGAGGCAAGCTTGAGAAGAGGAGGGAACAATCAAGAAAGAAGTTGTTACTCAAACATATAGATTATTTCAAGATAAGTTAGACATAAATTAAAATTGAGAGAAGCTGACTAACGCTCTGCCTTTGTTTCTCGTGCATGAATACTATAATTCGGTGGGATAAAATCATAAAATATGAAACTCAAGCGATTTGTTTATGCAAAATGCTTCTGCCCATCATATTAATACTATATAATTAATTTACAGAAAAGGGGCACACGGGCCTGCAATCTATATATTTTGTTACTTACTTAATTTTATTTTAGCTGTTTTTTCCTTTTTCAGCTAAAATAAATATAGTTAAAGCTAGGGGATAATGCTTAAATATAATTATATTTTCTTTGATCTTTAATTTTTGTAGTTGTAACCGTTATCCAATATTAAGTTTAAAATTTTTCTTAATGCAATTTAAGGGGAAAAAAAAATTAAAGAATGAAAATTTTTCTTCTTCTCAAGATTTTTGCATATATGCATATAGATGCTTAATGATATATTTATATTTAATTATTAATTTATTAATCATGTTTTTGCATTGGAATGTACTTTGTACATCCTAAACAATTCATGTGCCAATTAAAGTTACTTATAATATGCTATAATTCAATTAAACCTAGAAGACATTATATGATATATTTATTTTATAATAAGCTTATAACATTGTAACTTGTCACTTTTAGGTAAAACCTACACTTTTCCTTGGAAACATTTAAAACTTTTCTTTAAAAAATGAAATACATTCATTCTATCTAATTATAATTGGGTGGGTAATTTTTTTTTTTTTTGCATTTTTTTATCATCACATGGGGCTCGTACAACGTTAGATTTCTAGCCAATTTCTGTTAAACAGTGTTCTGTACATGCAGAATTTTGGATGAATTTTTATGTATGAATATAATTGTGGATTATTGCTATGTGGTAATTTATGCCGTAAAAAACAAACGAACGATTAAATAAATGAAAGGTTTATATTTATTAAATATAAACTTATTTGTTTTCAATGTAGGATTTTATTTAATTATTTTATTTTTTTTATTTCAAGATCTATAAATGTGATGTATCCTTTTTGTTTCCAAGTAAAAAATGTTTTGTCCATTTGATCCTTCTAAAGCAAGAAAATAGGTTGATAAGTAATTTCTGAATTATTTGATTGTCACATGGTTAAGAGACTAACATCATGAAAATATAATAGAAACTTGAAATATTAATTTAAGTTAAGATGCTCTACTTGAAAGCATCATTTAAACTTAATCTATATATATATATATATGGTGGTAGAACTTTCCTTAGTACGGATACCAGTTTCTCTTTGAAAGTGTCTTCTAAGGTCGTTTTGAAAATAAAAATATTCTTAATCATCGTTTGTATATGGTCCGAACCATAATTCTTCACAAAGTGGTCCAGGCCTATCAAGCTGGCCCAACCTTAAGTATGAAATTTGTTCCTTCAATTATGTATGTAAAAATATAAATTGAATTGAATTTAAATAGTAGGTATAAGAAGAGATATATTTCATGAATAAGACAAAACGTATATTCTCAGTTGAAAGTCGCTAACCACTGAATCGATCGAATGACGTAAATTACAATGTAGAATTCACATATGAAATCCCTCAAAATCATCACACATAACCATCAAAAATTGAACCAGACGTTATCTTTTGATACTAAATAAATGGTTCACAAGCTCGAATCTGATCATCATGCTCTATTCTCAAATCTTAGTCATTGCATAAAAGAATACTTGAAAACTTGTATCATTATGGTCAAGTCCCTGAACATTATATTCCATTTGGTGTGCTTTGGCAAAGTTGGATTATGTGAACAACCTTATCAAATGATCCTAAATTTCCTTAGAATTGTGTACCATTAGAGTGTTCATCACATTTGTATATCCAAGTCATAATTTTGACATTGTTCATGTCCAAAATACGAAACATTTCAGAAAAGTTTTCATCTTTAGGATCCTTAGGTTTGGTCTCAAAGGAATTGCGTAATTTCGCATTAGTTTATCCATCAAAAATTCTTCATCACACAACTCCAATAAGAAATTTTTTTTCCATCTAATTTCATATTAATAAACTTGAGCGTATAATCTTTTGCACCCACCATCGTAAAAACTGAACCAACCACATAAGATTTCATATAAATGCTAAATCCCAAATAGAAATCAAATCCAAAACTGAAACAAGTATTTTTCAATTACGTACGAAAATTCAAACTGTCAAATCTGAGATTAAGGTAAGTAATGATAACAATATCAAAAGATTAAGGTAAGTGATGATAACAATATCAAACATCAATTAGTGATACTATAGTTGGATCCACTAGACCTAATGCTATCGACACCTCTTCCTTCACGCCATAAAATAAAGTTTTCATATTGATCGATGCTTTGATACCTTGCGAATCTTGAACAAAAGGAAACAAGAGAGATGTATGTATTACAAGTTTTTGTTCATGGTAGAAGCATTGTGGTTGATAGGTTTTTATTATCGAACATATTTTTATGATTATTAATGCATAAACCAACCAACCAACCAACCCGACCCAACTTGACCAAAATTTAACTGGATTGGGTTGAAACACATGAATGAGTTGGATGGGTTTGATTTTAGATCAAATCGATCGTGTTGGGTTGAATAAAAAATCGATCTAATCCAACCCACGATCACTCCTAATAGTGGTAGTATTTGCAAGCCACAGAGGAAGAAGCAAGCAATGGAGGATTCTAGGTTTAATCTCCAAGTAGAAGAAACGGCAGCCTCACTCTTGTATGGTTTTCTCTCTTGCAAAATATGCCCTCGCGCGCACGGCTGTTGGAGGGAAGGGTATATAACAAGCCAATTAGGTCGTTTCCAATTCGGTCAAAGGTAATAACTGGGCTAAAGACACAGCCAAGATAAATGGGCCAGCCTAATACTACCAATCCAATCCGCAAAGTATTAGGACACGAGAAACATTAAATTAATTAAACTGCTTTTAGTAGTTCAAATTATTTTCGGGTCGAGTCATCACTAAGCTGTCGATAAAAATTAGAGGAAGTTACAGCAAAGCCGGTGTTTAAAAATCACAATTCTAAAATCAGGTGCAAGGTTTGATAATGCATAAATCAGGTACTAAACCCTAAAATTAAAATTCCCCTTTCCGTCTGTTAAGGGAATAAATCCTACATCGATTAAATATCGAAATATTGACCAACTTAAATAGATTTTGGGTCACTCCTCTTAATAAGGTTGACTTTATTAAGATGGACCCCAAATCTTAACATGATATCAGAGTTCAGTAAACTCCAACGAGCTATTCGATCTGATTAAGTCTCAAAAATGAGCACACGAATTTCAAAATTGGTTTGCTCAAAAAGAGCCACCATCTTACGGGGGCATGTTAAGGGAATAAATCCCACATCGGTTAAATATCGAAATATTGATCAACTTAAATAGATTTTGGGTCACTCCTCTTAATAATGTTGATTTTATGAAGATGGACCCCAAATCTTAACACCATCCTCTCAGTCTCTGTTTCTCATTTTCTCTCTCACGTCTCTCATAACCACATGTGCTCTCTACCATCTCCATCATCGGAGACCACCTCTACTGGTGATGAAAATTCTGAGCGCTGCTCACCTCGTCGCGACAGGCTTCGATGCTGTGGCTGTTGCAAAATTTGAGTGACGCTTGCCTCGTCGTGACGAGTTTCAGTGCTGCGACTGCTGCAAGTCGTCACAGCATCGATCTGAGGTGTTGATGGTTTGGGGTGACGTGGTAGTGATGTTGCAGTGTAGTGGTAGAGTGGTGGTTGTTGGTACTGGTGTTGCGGTGGTTGGGTGAGTGGTGTGGTTCTACGGTGCGGCGGTATTTTACCCGTTCGTGGTGTTCCTCTGGCGTGAGTTAGGTATGATTTTTGTTGGTGGCGGTACTGCCATAGTGGTGGATCCGTCTATAGTGGTGGGGATTGTTGGATCGGTGGTAGTGTGTGGTTTGTTGGTCATGGTTGGTGGTTTCAGATGGTGTGATTATGCAGGAGGCGGCGAGGTGGTGGTGGTGGTTACCTAAGACTAGTGTGATCTTAAAATTCGATAATTGTGACCAACAAATTTGAAACATGTAACTGATAGATAATCTGTGACTTATAATTTTTTCATCTATGATTAATAAAAAAAATTATGACCTATAAATATGTTTTTTTTTTTACCTTGGAATAATCTGTGATTTACAAATTTTTTTATTTGTGATCTCAAAGAAATTTATGACCAATTAATTTGATGATATATGACCAGTAAATAATTTTTTTGATTTATAATTGTGGATATGTGACAATTAATTGTGTAATTGTGACTTTTATTATATTTAATTATTAAATATTTTTAATTAATTAGATAAAAAACGTGATTTTTGCATAATTAAACTTAACCACCTAATTTTTGAAGTGTACATACTTAAAACCTGGTTTGTGAATTTTTCCCTAAAAATTATCCAACATCGTTTTAATATTATCATCCAAATTTATTGGATATCAAAACCTAACAATTGTCATGTTTGAAACACACTATATGAAATAATGTTCAATAGATAAAATTTAAGTTACTTTTCTTTTTAGTATTGTTTAATAATGTGCAATTCCCTTACCAAACAAGCACCATATAGTTTCCCCACTTAAACATATATTCATCATAGTTAACATGTATTACACGTATTTTTCAATTCTTTTAAACAAAAATTTGATGACAATTGTATATGAAAAATTGAGACTTGAAGATAACTCGATACTCCGACGGGTGGACAAGGAATTTAAAGAGAACGTCATTGATGCCTCTAGTTTGACCATTGATTTCTTTGAATTGCCTTCTATAAAATGTGTAGAAGCACATAATTATTTACAAGTTCTGCCAAATATGAATCTTTTTCGCGCGGGTAGTTACTAACAATTAAAAAGGGATCAGACAATTGTGTAAGGAACAAATATCTTGAAACAAAGTCCCAAAAAAGGGTGTTTTATTAGCGATGACTTTACAATAGGAACTAAACAGAATACCTCCAAAGGGCGCAAGCACACGAGTACTAAAAAGAAATGTTTAAGTTTAAATTAAGAAATTGAAATTACATATTCTCTGTTTGAAAGTGTTTGATTCGGGGTCATTTGCTCTATGTCTTCTCTTCCTTTTATATTCCCTTAATCATTTTTTCGTGATCAACCGCTTAGAAATTGTTTGATTGTTTTATAACTACCCACTTCCTTTATGGTGGCTATCGTGTCGTGGAACTGCCGTCTTTAACTACTGCCACTACTTTTTGTCGTTCAATCGTCTTCAACTGAACTCCTTGAATCGTGGAACGTGAGGAGGTTACTTGATAACTGCTTCAATAACTGCACTTCTGGATAACCATAACATCTTATGTTTGCTAAGATCTTGGGTGACTCGAAAGTTTGGGCGAGAACAGGGTCATAGCTCTGGGCAACTGTAAGGCACTTCATTCGCTCAGATCTTGAGCGATGGTGTTACCGTGTCCGTGGGCCTCCACTGCATTCATTAGTAACCATATTTGGGCCTTCATCCTGAATTTTCCAGTTGGGCTTCATTCTTTGGGTTATTTGATTTGGGGATTCCTTAATTGGGCTTCATTTCTTGGGTTATTCGATTTGGGTTGCACTTTTAGTGTGTCAACAATTACCCCCCAATATGACAGAATTAATACCAATTATTAATTTTTGCCATATTCACTTTGTGTTTCCCAGCAATATTTGAAATTTCTAAGAATTTTAATCATTATCTTCTTCCATAGCCTGAAAATGCACGACGTTGCAAACCCTTATAACCCCCAAATACATGCCATTTCATCGCACCACTAAATCACGTCTCATTGTTTCGCACTTCTCTCTCGCAATATTACTGTTCATCTTCTTGCTTCTCTGCTACGTTTCTCAAACAAATTTCAACAAAACTTTATTTCGTTCCCAATGACTGCATCACAAACCTAATCTGGTGACTCTTTCAGTTTTGAAGACTTCCAGAAAATCCTCACTCGGCCATATATAACTCCGAACTTCCTTGCACCAGCCAATGCCGAACTCAATGAGTTATATCTAAGTTCTTCATTCAACAACGCTGAGGTCGTCGAACAAGTGGCGGTGGGCCAGCTATTCTCTTGTACTCAAGGCCCTTCGTTTCTGAACTCTTTGCCGCTGAGGCCACTGAGCGAAAGAGGTATTCGCACTTGGCCTAAATCTGATGTTATTTTCCGTAGATAGCATGCTCGCCTTGTGGGCCATGGTCCTACCAAGGTAATTTTTAATAGTGTTAGGATTTCTAATTTATTAGAAATCTCTCTTCAACCCCCTATTTTTGATCTAGCGCTTTTCCCTATTGCTTTAAATTTTTGGTCCTCTGAGTATAATACTTTTATTTTCCCTCTTGATCCCTTGTCCATTACTCTAAGGGATATTGGGGCCCTAGTAAATCTGCCACCTGTGGGCGATACCATTTTCCCTGGTATTTTGATTTCTAGTGTCGCCCCAAAATTTGACAGAAAACTCACCAAGTCCTATTCAAGCCTGCAAAGCTGTTATAATCACTCGAGCGTTGAGCTTTCCCATGCAGAGCGTGTGGCCTTTCTTTAGATTTGGCTTTGTAAAATATATTATGTGTGTACCAAGCATGAAGCCTTCTATGAGCTATTTACCCATAGCGCACGAATTGGCGCGTGGTAGGCCTCTGAATTTGTATTCTTTCTTTTTGGCTGCCCTCTATAGAGGCATGGCTTCTCTTCAATTCCAATTGAAGAATGGTGCATCTGCCATTGGCAGTGGGCCTCTTTGGTTCACTCAAATGTGGTTGAGAGCCTATTTTTCATCACTTGGTTCTCTATCCTTGTCCCTTCATTCTGCTAGCTGCTATAGGCTAGCTATTGACCCACTGAGCCCTGTAAATATATCTAGAAGGGACATCTTTTCATTCTTTTATACTTTGAATTCAATTCCTTCTTTCTTTCCTTTTCCTCCCCCTTTAACTCCAGATTATGTGCAACCCCTATCCACCCTGGACAGTGCAAGCACCTCTCTGCTCATTTCGGTTCAGTTTTTGATCGAGAGGGAGTTGTTCCATGATATTTTGACTGGAACCAATGCCAAAGCTGGGGTTGAAATATATGTTCCCCAATTTTTGCTCGTCAACTTGGTTTTGGCCAAACTTGACATGTTTCCCCTTGTTATTCAAGAAATTTGATAGATCGCTTCCACACCATTAATAAGGCAGAGGCAGAAGCTATAGATGCTCGCAATATTCTTTTGACGAGTAACTTTTCATTAGCCCCCTTCAATCCTAGCCGTGCCATCCATCCCTTTTTTGAACGACTCTGGCCATTAGTGAAGCGCAGATTGTTTGCAACTGATGCCAATCGTGCTTTCCATTCACTGGATCAGCCAAACATTTCTTCCACTTCTCCTGTTCTGGTCACCCCTGTGTCCATTAGGAGTCCTTCCTCCCCTGCTCGTACTAAACAGTCTGTTCGTCCATCTACTTCTCTTCTTACCAAGCCCACTGCAGCCAAGAGTGCCCCAAGCCGCAAACGGTCAGCCTTAACATCTCCCATTTTGGAGGATAATGATAATGATGATGACACTCCTCTCATCGTTAGGAGAAAGGTAATTAAATTAGTTTACTCACAAGCATACCTTTCTATATTTGAAACTTTTCTATGTGCTGATGGTTTATTTGGATTTCTCAGAAAAGTTCAGCCTCTCCTTTGAAGGCTTTGGTGTTGACAGCTCCTGCTCTATCATCCTCTGCTGAGGCTGCTTCATCTAAACCAGCTGATGAAGGGACTACGCTTAAAGAGAAACCTTCAGTCCCGAAATCCTCATCACAACCAATGGATGAGCCACCTTCTTCCCAGGGCGTCAACCCCCCAAACGTTGAACCAAAAGACAATACATTTTTTGATGTTTTACCTTTGCTTGTGCTATTGGTTTTTGATTTGTTGCTTTTTGAGTTCTGCAGATGCTCCCATGGGTTTGCCCGTTGTGGAAAAGTCTTCTCGCCCAGACAAGGGGAAGTCCTCACAAGTGGTGGAGCCACAGGTGGTAGATTTGGCTGGGGATATGCCACCTTCCAAGATTACTGATGAGGTAATCTTTGTTTCACTTTTACTTCCACTTTGTTTATTGTAGTGAAAACCTTCAATGTTGGCAATTTTCCTTACAGGATGCTAATAAGATTGTGCGTTCTATCCAGGACTTGTTCACTTCTTGGGGGCAAGTAAAGACGTCTTGCCCTGCTTCAACCGGTCGTCCTTCTGCTTCTTCAGAGGAAGATATGAAGTTCCTCAAGCAGTCGATATTTGAGTATGTGTCCTTTATGGATATGGACATCGGTCAGGCTAGTGCTGCCAAACATAAGGATAAGCTTGAGCATTTGAGTGAGAAGTTGGCGCAAGCACTGACACTTTCGTCGCTCAATCTTTCTGCTAATTTTAAAGCGATGTCGAAAGTTGTCCATTCCGAGGTTCTCTCCTTGCTGGCCAAAAATGTTGAAATGAAGGCCAATAATACTCAATATCTTCGCGTTGTATTTGAAAGAGAGTCTTTGCTTCTGGAGATCAACAAAGCTGAGGACGAATTGAAAGAAATCTCTTCCGAAGTTACGATTGAAGACTCTTCAATGACCAGTTTGGCTGTACAGATGAAAGAGCTTCAAGCAAGGATGGACGACTGCAAGGCTAGAATGGCTGCTTAAAAATGTAATGTCTCCCAAAGAATTGAGCGAACCAAGTCTTTGGTCGAGTAGTACAAGAAGTTGGAAGTTTATGATGATTCTGTAGCTGAATTGGATATCACTTCTTCTCGGTAGAGCGAAGATTGGGGGAGACTTAGGGAAAGAATTCGTTCGGTCTGGGCCGAATTGTAATTAAGACATATAACGCCTTAACTTTTCTTTTTGTAAATTCGTATTAACTTTCCCCTTTTAACCTCGTACTGATGTCCATTGGTAATTCTGAACGTACCAGTAGCCAATATCATTAATGAACGATTAATTTGTCTTCTTGTGTATTTATTGACGTCGTCTTTAATCGTCAACCCCCAAGCATTTAACTGCTTTATGCTAAAATTCACGCATTTTCTCTTAGTATTTCTATCTCTTTTCCCAAGACTTCGGGCCATTTAATTCCAATTACTAGGCACGAATTTGGCTGTTCATATTCTGTCTCTTCACCTTCACGCCCCTATAAATGCACTTATATTCCACACTTGTTATTTTCATTTCCATTCTCTTCTTCAAAATCAATTTGCTGCCATTGTTTGGCATTTTGACAATCGATCCAAAACCTTCGTCTTCCATGAAAATGGATCATTTGATCTGCCCATTTTGCCATCTTTTTTTATGTCACCTTTGGTATGGGAAATATAGGAAATATTCTTTGGCCAGCGAAGTTCTTCCCATCATCTTCATGTTCCTTACAAGGAGTTCGATGATGTAAGACAATTTTTGAGGATGCTTGCAAGCCACCTTGCTTGCTAGAGTGCTTCTCAGCCTCCTTGTCCATTATTGCAGCGATGCATTTAAGAAGGCGATGTGAGGGTGTTTCTTCTTCCCTTCTGCTTGCTGATAGTGCTTCTCGGCCTCTCTGCTTGCCTTTGCAGCAGTGCGATCAGGATAGCAATCAAGGCCAGTTCACCCTCTTGCTTGGCGATCGACCTAGAAATTAGTTTGCTCTCAATTGTAACTTATAAAGCATTTAATATTTTGTATTTTGCAACTTTGTAATGAACGTTTGATAACAAAGGAATTTATTTGAGCGTATTTCGCTCTGGCCCTTTTTTATTTACGATCGTTCAACGCGATTTGATTACGCTTTTATTTGTTCACTTTTCCATAAGGAAGGAACATATTTTTTCAAATATCTGCCATTAATGAACCTCATGTGCTTGGTGCCATCTAAATCTTCCAAATGATAGGCTCTATTAGGCAACACACTATTTACTTTATATGGTCCTTCCCAATTGGGCGACCACTTGCCATACTTTGGATCTTTGCTATCCAAAGGGAGTATTGTTTTCCAAACCAATTTGCCCAAGTTGAACGACTTGACTATAACTTTTTTATTATAAAACTTAGTCATCCTTCGTTTTTGAACTTGCAATCTATCTAGGACGTTCAACTTTAATTCGTCTAACTCCAATAAGTTTTGAACTAGTGATTCGGTATACTCATCATCACTTAACTTATGTTGCAAACACACTCTGATCGATTGCACGTTGATTTCCATAGGCAAAATTGCCTTCTGTCCATAAGTAAGTTGGAAATGAGTAATTTTGGTACTTGACCGAAGTGACGTCCTATAAGCCCATAAGGTCTTGTTAAGACATTCGTGCCAATTTTTGACATTTTCATCTATCATTTTTCTTATAATATTTTTTAGAATCTTATTAGAAGATTCTGCTTGTCCGTTAGATTGAGCGTAATATGGTGTGGAGTTTACTGATTTAACTCCAAACTCGCTCAAGAATTCATTCACTTGATCTCCATTTAAAGAAGTTTCGTTATCTACCATCAAAGTTTGTAGAATTCCAAATCTATAAATAATATGATCACGGATAAATTCTATGACATTCTTTTGGATGATCTCCTTTAAAGGTATCGCTTCTACCCATTTAGTGAAATAATCAGTTGCAACTATAACAAATGTATGTTGCTTGGACGATGGGGGATGAATCTTCCATATCAGGTCTATCGCCCAACCCTTAAACGACCAAGGTTTGATAATAGGTGCCATCTCTCTTGCTGCCGTCCTTTGTATTGGACCATTCTTTTGGCATGCTAGACAACTCTTTGCATACTGAACGCATGATTTTCCCATCTTTGGCCAAAAATATCCATTCCTAATAATTAACCATCTCATCCTTTGGCCAGCTTGATGAGCTCCACATATCCCTTCATGCAGTTCAGCCATGATCGTTCTGACTTCTTGCAAACTTACACATTTTAGCAATATACCATCAAAACGTTTCTTAAACAACTCTTCATCTATCAGTGTATAGTTTACCAAACGCAATTTCATTTTTTTACTATTTCCTTTATTAGGTTCTTTAAGGAACCTTTTAATCTCTACCCTCCAATCTATCGCATCTCCATCTTATAAGCAATGAATTTCAATCGTTCTCGCCCTTCTTTGGACCACGGGCAATATTGTTCCATACTCATAAGTAGACTTCCAATTTAAAACCTTCGAGTACCCTGAGGCCATCTGGGCCAACTCATTTGCAACGTCATTATATATCCTATTAACGCATTGAAGCTCTACTTGGTCGAATTCTTCCATCAACTCTTGGGCGATTTCATATAGACTTATAATGGAATCACTTTGACACTTAAAATCACCAATCAATTTATGAATGACCAATTGAGAATCGCATCTAACGATCACATTCTTTACTTTCATATCTATCATTAATTCTAGGCCCACGATTAAGGCTTTATATTCGGCTCGATTGTTGGTGCACATCCTATCCAAAGTGAATGAGAACTTGTAGCAAATCCCTAAAGGATTTATCAATGCTACTCCTAATCCTGTACCTTTAGAGGTTTTTGACCCATCAAAATACAAAACCCAAGGTTTTACTTCGAATGAATTGATTTCTAATTCAATTTCTTCAGGCATATCAAGGCATGGATGATCGGCCAGAAAATTAGCCAAAGCTTATTTTTTATTGCCTTTTGGGGTACATATTGTATTTCGAATTTTGATAATGCTAATGTCCAAAGGCCTACCCTTTGGTGTAAAATAGGACGAGAGAATATATACTTAACCAAATTTACTTTGAAAATCAAATAAACGGTTACGGGCCGTAAATAAGCCCTTAATGTTGTACATGTGAAATACAATGCAAGACATAATTTTTCAATGGTAGAGTAATTACATTCACATTTTGTTAACCGTCTACTCAAGTAGTAAATTGCCCTTTCTTCACCAAATTGGTCTTCTTGCGCGACCATTCCAGCTATTGATTCTTTTTCAGTTGATACATACACTTTCATTGGCCGTCCTTGGATTGATGACACCAACACTGGTGGATTTGATAAATATGTCTTTAGGCTTTCGAAAGCCTTTTGATGCTCTTCTTTCCAGACGAACTCGTCCTGATTTTTCAACTTTAAAAGCGGTGAAAAAGCTTTAGTTCGCCCTGCACAGTTAGAAATAAAGCGTCTTAAAAAGTTTACTTGGCCTAGAAACCTTTGCAATTCTTTTTTGTTGTTAGGTGGTTTGACCTCTAAAATTGTCTTCGCTTTATTTTTATCAAGTTCAATCCCCCTTTTTTGTACTAAGAAACCAAGGAAGTTTCCTGCATTAACACCAAATGCACATTTCAAGGGATTCAATTTTAGCTTATATTGTTTCATTCGTTCAAATGAACATCTCAATTGTTCAAAATGATCTTCTTTTTTAATGAATTTGACCACTATATCATCTACATACACCTCGACAAACTTGCCTATCATATCATGAAAAATCAGGTTCATCGCCCTTTGATAAGTTGCTCCTGCATTTTTCAGGTCGAAAGGCATAACTACCCATTCAAAACATCATAGAGACCTAGGGCATCTAAAGGCAATTTTGTGTATATCTTCCTTAACTATATAAATTTGATTGTATCCTGAATACCCATCCATGAAGGAATACATTACGTGTCCGACAGTTGAGTCTACTAGAGAGCCTACTGTGGACATTGGATATCCATCTTTGGGTGTGGCTATGTTTAAATTCTTAAAGTCTATGTACACCCTTAATTTACCATTCTTTTTTAGCATTGGCACGATATTGGACAACCAATTCACATATCTGGTTGTTCTAATAAAGCTTGCCTTTAATAATCGCTCTATTTCTTTCTTGATCTCAGGAAGTACATTAGGAGTAAAACGCCTAGAAGGTTGCTTATGAGACTTAAAATTTAGCTTGGTTGGCAATCTATGTTCCACCAAATCTCTATCTAAACCAGGCATATGTTCATATTCCCAAGCAAAACAATCTTTATATTCCTATAATAAAGCGATTAATTATCACTAACCTCTTGATCGAGCATTTGGCTGATGAATATTGAGCGATCTTCTCCTTCATTGCCAATATTCACTTTAATCAGAGGGTCTTGTGCTTGAGCGTATCTAGGCTTGGCGATCTTCATCACTTCATCGTCCAATTCCCTTGTAAGCACTTCTTCTTCTAAACAATCCACTTTGTTGACTTCTCGGCCAATATTTTGTTCCAACTCGAACACTGTCAATTTGTCTCTCAATGCTTTCAAGGCTGCTTCTTCTTTCGTCTTGTCCTTACATTCTTTACTGAAAGCCATTAATTTCGCTTTGAAGGCCTGAATATCGACCATTTGCCTTTGTTGCTTACAACTCATTTAAAACTCTTTGATTACCCTTTTGCCAATTACTGGCTCTTCTAGGGCCACTATGTTTGGCCTCATCTGACTGAACATTTCATTGGGTGCATCCATCGAAAACGGCTCCTCACTCTGCGCGACAATTTGAGTTTCTTCTCCATCTTGGACTACTCTGACAGGTCCATAATTTCCTTCATACATGAACATTTCTACTGAGTTTGCTTCTGCGACAAAAGGTCTATGATCGGCCTACACCACTTCTGCTTCGCCTTTGTCATTCCAAAAAACCAGGCATTGATAGAGCGATGAAGGTATACAGCAACTTTCGTGTATCCAATCCCTTCCTAATAACACATTGTAACTAGTAGGACCATCTATTACAAAGAAGACTGTGGTCCTAGTAGTTGTTCCTATAGTTATGTCCAATGGCATAACCCCTTTAGCTGAAGTTGCTCCTCCATTGAAACTCGTAAGGACGACTTCTGTTGGGATCATATCGCTTTCTGTCTTTGCAAATTTTCTCATCATTCTAGATGGGATGGTGTTTATAGCTGCTCCATTAACGACAAGCACTTTTGCCACAGGTACGCCGTTAACTAGAGCTTTAACGTACAATGGCCTCAAGTGTTTAGTTAACTTCATGGCTGGTCGCTTAAAAATAACCTTTACGGCAGCATCTATTTCCACTTCCTGCTTGTCCTCTGTTGAGTTATCCTTTTGTGATAAGTCAACGTGCAGCATGTCACACTGAGCTTTCATTTCCTGAATTTTCTTTTTACTGTTTTCTACTGCTTCTTCTTTGGTTACCCAACCTGTGGGAGGAGGCATTATTCTTGGAGGTGATCCATATTTTTCAGAGCGAGGAACTCTCTTTTTCTTTTTGGACGTCCCGTACAGCACGTAATAATCGAAAGAACGCGCAGACGGTTTCCCTAACAGGTCCACTTCACGAACCCCCTCTCAATGTAGTTGCTTCAACAGAGTATTCTACGATACTCCTCTTTTTCTTCTTTCTGCTTCCAAATCAATTTCCTCTTCGATATCCATCATACCATCATCTCCTTCATCATCGTAGGCCCCTCTAGAAGTTTAGCCTTCTTCATATTCTAGCACGCACGCTTCGTCTTCGTTATCCTCCCCCTCTTCTTCTTCTTTCTCTTTATTCTTGAATTCATTGGCCAGCAAATAGTTATTAGCCATGACAGGAGGTAACGTATCGAACTGAATAGTAAGGAACTGATCTGGATCTTCTCCATCTCTTCTGTCTCGCTCAAACTTCGACCTCACAGAAGAATTTTCTGGCAATTCTTTCATCGATTCGCCTGTACCGGTCTCCTCACTGTCTTCGAGAATATTTTGATTGGCCACCTCGAGTAGCTTAGGCGCCTTAGGACGTGGTACTCCCTGTTGTTGCCTCATCATTCGTCCATAGTTTCGTTGAAAACACCTTTGTTGGGTTCTAGTCATCTCGTTGAAGGGTATCGTTCTTCCTGCATTATACTGAAACGAATGCCATACATTTGGTTGGCGAGGCTGCGACCTAAATGTTCTTCCATTATTCACTGACCTGAACTGCCTCTCAAAAGGCGATCCCCTATAGAACGATGTACCTCACCCTCCACCAGGCTAAGCGTTTGGGAAAAAACTAGGGCGACGGTGATGCTGCTATATTCTTGTTTTTCTGTATTCCCACTCACTTCTCTTTTACATCTTGCACATAGGACGTCTTCATCCTTTTCAGACTCTTTCCCTTTGATACGTTCAAAGACACTGGGATGTGGTCCAGGGTCCTCTTCCCCGTCATCTATAACTAACTTGAATTTTGACAACTTTTTTTTAAACCAGTCGTCACCATGTTCACACCAAGTGGCTGTGGAAAAGGGTTTTCATCCACTGTCATCTTTCTCTTATCCTTGAACGTAATTCATCCTGATTCAATGACATCCTGTAACACATGGCGAAAAACCAAACAGTTATTAGTTAAATGTGACCATGCATTCTGCCACTTACAATATTTTTTACCCTTAACTTGTTCAAGGCTTGGCAATTTATGTTTATCGCTCAACTTTATCTGCTTATCCTTATATAGTTTATCAAATATAAGGTCAGCTTTGGTTACATCGAACGAGAACGTTCTAACCTTTTTGTTTTCATCTTTTATAGGCTCATCTTTACCCGACGGTCTAGGCTTAGCCATTATAGGACAAGTATACGTGTCTCTTTTGATTAATCCGGCCAAACACATTTCGATTTGATCGTAATACTCATCATTAATGGTATGAACATCAAAATTTGGGTCTCTATAATAAGTCCTCTTGCTAGAATTTTTCATTTGCTCTTCTTCTCTTATTAATCATTCATACATAATCACGTTCGCGCTCAATTGAAAAAGATCAGGAAATTCCTTGTCTTGGAACTTTTTTTTCAAATCAAAGTTTAGACAACCTTGAGCGATTTTGACAAACTCCTTTTCGGGTAAAGGTACAAAACATTTACTTCTTGCTGTCTTGAACCATTGAAGGAAACCTTCTGCCTATTCGTTTGGCATTTGACGTAGATTCGTCAAATCGGTCAAAGTAACTTCGGACTCAGTCTTATAAAACTGAGCGTGGAACAATTGCTCCAATTGTTGCCATGTTTGAACAGAGTTCGTTGGCAAATTGATGAACCAGGAGAAATCTACTCTTGTTAATGAACTAGGGAACAACTTCATTTTATAGTAATCAGTTACGTCACCACTTTGTAGTGTGAATCGCCCTATGTGTTTTAGAGTAGACACCTCTCCTAAGCCGGTAAATAGTGAGAATTCTGGCATTTTATACCCTCTAGGCCATGGATATGCTTGGTCTACCTAATCAGGATATGACTTTGTGTAAGTCGACCTAGTGACGGGATGTACCCCAAAAGCCATTTGATCCTGTACTATTTCCATAATTTGATTCCTCAACATGACGTTGGGGTCATATGGAATTCCTACAGGTTGGTTGACCGGTTGATTTGCTTGATTGCCTGATATTTAGTCCTTGGTTGGTAACAAAGTTGCCATGATTTGGGTCATTGTTACCATTAGCCTGAATATTTATTCCATCATTAACACGTGGGGTATTCTGTCCATTATTTAGGACATTGTCTCTTACGTTTAGGTTACCCCCGAAGTTAGATGTACCATTGCCATTATTCTGATTTGGCATTACACCATCCCCCTGGTTTGAAGTAGAAGGACCAAAAGGTGGTTCTCCCCTTTGATTTGGACTTAGGACTGGGGGATTATGTCCCACAATTATCCTAGCTTGGAAGTGATTTGCAAGGGGCACAACTGGCTGACAAATTTGGCCTACTAACTTATTCATTATTTCATTCAAAGTATTCAATTGTTTGGCCATGTTGTCATAATGTGCATTCCCATTCTGAGTAAATCTTTCCATATTATGAATATTTCGTAGATTTATCTGTTCAACGACTTCCTGTGTGAGTTCTCCAAGTAATGCACGCATAGTTCGAAGACTCAAATCTGTCATTGGTTCGTAACGACTATGGCTGCTTTGATTCTATCCATCTGTTCGTGGAGAGCTATGCTGCTCCTTATATCGCTCGATCACAGACTAGACTCCTCCTTGACTTGCTTCCTTTTTAGATTTTTGAGGCATATTGTTTCACCTTTTGTATCTTCAACACCAAACACCACTGTCCCACCGGACGTGCCAAATTGTTTCGCGCGGGTAGTCGCTAACAATTAAAAAGGGATCAGACGATTGTGTAAGGAACAAACCTCTTGAAAAAAGTTTCAAAAAGGGGTGTTTTATTGGCGATGACTTTACAATTGGAACTAAACAGAATGCCTCCAAGGGGCGCAAGCACACGAGTACTAAAAAGAAATGTTTAAGTCTAAACTAAGAAATTGAAATTACATATTCTCTATTTAAGAGTGTTTGATTCGGAGTCATTTGTTCTATGTTTTCTCTTCCTTTTATATTCCCTTGATAATTTCTTCGTGATCAACCGCTTAGAAATTGCTTGATTGTTTTATAACTACCCACTTCCTTTATGGTGGCTATCGTGTCGTGGAACTGCCGTCTTTAACTCTTGCCACTACTTTTTATCGTTCAATCGTCTTCAACTGAACTCCTTGAATCGTGGAACGTGATGAGGTTACTTGATAACTGCTTCAATAACTGCACTTCTGGATAACCATAACATCTTATGTTTGCTAAGATCCTGGGCGATTCAAAGGTTTGGGCGAGAACGGGATCATAGCTCTGGGCAACTGTAAGGCACTTCATTCGCTCAGATCATAAGCGATGATGTTACCGTGTTCGTGAGTCTCCACTGCATTCATTAGTAACTCTATTTGGGCCTTCATCCTGAATTTCCTAGTTGGGCTTCATTCTTTAGGTTATTTGACTTGGGGATTCCTTAATTAGGTTTCATTCCTTGGATTATTCAATTTGGGCTGCACTTTTATTGTGTCAACAGAATCTAACATACTTCAAATATTTGACGATTATTAAATACTTTTCCTTAATGTATGCATTTGTGTGTCTAGTACATAAATAATTTGCTATATGAATCTAATTATTTAAAACACATGTATCACTATAATACAATAGATGAATATCTTCTAAATTATCCAAATATATGAATGTAAGTTGCATTTTATTTATTTTCCAACAAAATTAGTTCAGTGAATGTATGGATACTTTAATCAAAACTAAAAATGGCGCAATTGATTAGTTCTGGTAAAGCTTTTTGTAAGTGAGTGGTTATTTTTCCACCTCATTTTCTTTTCTTATAAATGCATCACATTTAAACTGCTTTAAGAGTGTGTTTGATTGACATGGAAAATATCACCTAGAAAAGAAAATATTTTCCATCTTTTGTAGAAAATAAAAACCACCTCTTTCCAAGGAAAATATTTTCCTTAAAAACAAGGAAAATTAGGCATATTTTCAAAAGTTGGAAAATGTTTTCCATGGAAAAAAATAGCAATCAAACACTCCAAGTGAAAATTTGGATGGAAAACTGATATTTTTCATGGAAAATAAATGTAATCAGACACACTCTAAGAGTTCTTAATCTTTATTCATTGTTAGGTTTAAGTCCTTGGCCTTTTCTCCATCAAATTGTTATTCTTAATCTTTCATTAATAGACATTTTTATTCATATGCATTATGTGGTCATGGGTAGAAGGATTGATATCATCTTTACTATAGTTGACAGTCAACTCCTATGCCTGGCTTCCTTCCTCACAGAAGACTTGCTACCGTTGCCTTGAATAAAAGTCATTTCTCTGTCTCTAATGACGTACGTTTTCGTCCAAAAGTGTGCACATTTTTTTTTTTTTTTTGTTTACTTAAAAATACGAAAAATGAATAGGTTCTTTACTCTCTCTTAATAGAATTTTTTGGATAAAAATGAAAAATTGTCATTAGTGACAAAATGTGCTAATTAATAGGTCAGAGATAAGAATACTAGCCCCGTTTGGTACACATTAATGTAAAAATGAGAATAAAAAATATAGCCGTTACGGACCCCACATAAGAGATAGAAAGTAAAAAATTGTGGCTTGATGTGATTAGGGATAGCAATAAAATCCGTCCCGCCCCGAACGGGTTGGTGGGGCGGCGCGGGGCATGGTGGGGCGGGGCAGGGCGAAGTGAAAAAAAAAAAAGATTAAAAATAATTTTATTTCTAAACAATTCACCCGTTAAAAATTAATTTTGAATTTGTATTTCATTCTCTAATAATAATATAATT
This sequence comes from Olea europaea var. sylvestris, assembly GCF_002742605.1. Taxonomy (NCBI): domain Eukaryota; kingdom Viridiplantae; phylum Streptophyta; class Magnoliopsida; order Lamiales; family Oleaceae; genus Olea; species Olea europaea. Next base: position 31,408,356 of record NC_036254.1, read on the forward strand.
CGAAACTTTGAAAATGTAAAAAAAATAAAAAAAAATTAAACGGGGCAAAAAGTTGCCCCGTCCCTAATGGGACGGGGACGCCCTACTCCAAACTCGCCCGTTGCCATCATTAAATGTGATGGATAATGATCATATTTTTTATTTTAATGGGAAGCAAACGGGGGCTATAAAAAAGTTAGGAACATAAAATTGTTTGGATCTTTATTAAAAAGTTAATAAAAAGGCTTTATTAAATATATAGTTTGGATCTTCTTTCTGGAAAGGTATTCTTCAATAAAATTGTATTATTTGGCGGTATATATATCAAACTTATGCATATCCTTTTCTTTTCTTTTCCTTTCCTGGAGCCCATTAATTATTCTCTTAATCTCCATAGGGCATTCTCAATGGCTAGAAAACAAGAATCTTGTTATTGAAAACTTGATCTTTTTGGGAGAAAATCAAACCAAAGCATCATTTGTATAATCACATTTGGATCTTAATCATGATCAAATCATAAGAAGCATCCCATATACTCTACCAACTTGCTTACTAAAATGGAATGGGATAATATCGGAGTAAAAGAATTTTCAAAATTATTATTATTATTATTATTATTATTATTATTATTATTATTATTATTATTATTATTTATTTTTTTTAATTTTTTTTACATCACTGCAACAATAAAGTCACCAATATGGAACATGTCGGCAATTGTCAGTGAACCTTCATATGATTTTCTATTCAGGTGCAAGTAAACTATTTCATCTGGTCCATCTCCTCGAACAATATTCGGCTTGATGTGTTAAGCATATAAGTATATAACTACCATTTCTTCAGAATATGATCGAAATCTTCGTTTTAGAAAATACGAATTTTATTTAATTCAGTAGAGTCAACATTGGGGCTACACAAAAAATTGCGAACTCAAACTGAAGTCGTTGGTTCAAGTCCACGTGAACTCATGATTTTTTTTTTTTTTCCCTCAAACCAAACTAAATCATTTAAAAATAGATTATTTTAGATTTTAAGTCGTTTCAAAATAGATTATTTTAGATTTTGATTTTCAAAAAAAAGGCACAAAGCCAAACAAAATCGTTTTTTAAGTTTTTTTAATTCAAAAATTAATTTTATTAACTTGCAAATTTTACTCAAAAAAAAAATCATAAAAAAATCAACAACACACGTCATAATCCTATATCTAAACCAAACTAAAATTATTCTCAGATAATATGCAATGAAAAAAGGGCATATATTTTTAACAATCCAAATCATAATTCAACAAAACTACTACCGTAAGTCATGCCCAAAGCTTCAGAAACCTTAACCTAAACTCTCATTTCTTAAACATTTTACGCTTGTCTACTACTGCTGAACGAAATGCAATTCCCCATCGCAAATCGTTAAGTCGCTTTTTGAATTTTTTTCA
>NC_036254.1:31411447-31439201 GCF_002742605.1 Olea europaea var. sylvestris
AAAAAAAAAAGATTAAAAATAATTTTATTTCTAAACAATTCACCCGTTAAAAATTAATTTTGAATTTGTATTTCATTCTCTAATAATAATATAATTCGAAACTTTGAAAATGTAAAAAAAATAAAAAAAAATTAAACGGGGCAAAAAGTTGCCCCGTCCCTGCCCCATTAGATGGGGCGGGGACGCCCTACTCCAAACTGGCCCGTTGCCATCATTAAATGTGATGGATAATGATCATATTTTTTATTTTAATGGGAAGCAAACGGGGCTATAAAAAAGTTAGGAACATAAAATTGTTTGGATCTTTATTAAAAAGTTAATAAAAAGGCTTTATTAAATATATAGTTTGGATCTTCTTTCTGGAAAGGTATTCTTCAATAAAATTGTATTATTTGGCGGTATATATATCAAACTTATGCATATCCTTTTCTTTTCTTTTCCTTTCCTGGAGCCCATTAATTATTCTCTTAATCTCCATAGGGCATTCTCAATGGCTAGAAAACAAGAATCTTGTTATTGAAAACTTGATCTTTTTGGGAGAAAATCAAACCAAAGCATCATTTGTATAATCACATTTGGATCTTAATCATGATCAAATCATAAGAAGCATCCCATATACTCTACCAACTTGCTTACTAAAATGGAATGGGATAATATCGGAGTAAAAGAATTTTCAAAATTATTATTATTATTATTATTATTATTATTATTATTATTATTATTATTATTATTATTTATTTTTTAATTTTTTTTACATCACTGCAACAATAAAGTCACCAATATGGAACATGTCGGCAATTGTCAGTGAACCTTCATATGATTTTCTATTCAGGTGCAAGTAAACTATTTTTATTATTATTATTATTATTATTATTATTATTATTATTATTATTATTATTATTATTATTATTATTATTATTATTATTATTATTATTATTATTATTATTATTATTATTATTATTATTATTATTATTATTATTATTATTATTATTATTATTATTATTATTATTATTATTATTATTATTATTATTATTATTATTATTATTATTATTATTATTATTATTATTATTATTATTATTATTATTATTATTATTTATTTTTTAATTTTTTTTACATCACTGCAACAATAAAGTCACCAATATGGAACATGTCGGCAATTGTCAGTGAACCTTCATATGATTTTCTATTCAGGTGCAAGTAAACTATTTCATCTGGTCCATCTCCTCGAACAATATTCGGCTTGATGTGTTAAGCATATAAGTATATAACTACCATTTCTTCAGAATATGATCGAAATCTTCGTTTTAGAAAATACGAATTTTATTTAATTCAGTAGAGTCAACATTGGGGCTACACAAAAAATTGCGAACTCAAACTGAAGTCGTTGGTTCAAGTCCACGTGAACTCATGATTTTTTTTTTTTTTCCCTCAAACCAAACTAAGTCGTTTCAAAATAGATTATTTTAGATTTTGATTTTCAAAAAAAAGGCACAAAGCCAAACAAAATCGTTTTTTAAGTTTTTTTAATTCAAAAATTAATTTTATTAACTTGCAAATTTTACTCAAAAAAAAAATCATAAAAAAATCAACAACACACGTCATAATCCTATATCTAAACCAAACTAAAATTATTCTCAGATAATATGCAATGAAAAAAGGGCATATATTTTCAACAATCCAAATCATAATTCAACAAAACTACTACCGTAAGTCATGCCCAAAGCTTCAGGAACCTTAACCTAAACTCTCATTTCTCAAACATTTTACGCTTGTCTACCACTGCTGAACGAAATGCGATTCCCAATCGCAAATCATTAAGTCGCTTTTTGAATTTTTTTCATACCTGAGTCGCCTCTTTCTCAATAAGTCTCATATTTTTATTCAAGTCATTTTTATATTGTTTTTTTCTTTTATTTGTCGTTTTTGTACTTATTATACACTTGTCAATTATGGTTTGGATAGAATAAATGAATGTTTATGTGTTTAGGTGATTAATGAATTTATTTATGGTTTGAAAAGAATGAAGGACGGAGCATATTGATTAAGTGAAAATATTAAAGTTCCCTAATTAATACTTCCTTCTAGTTTCTTGAAGTAATTAGAGAATGAAATTCGTCAATTTCCAAGAAGCCTGAACTATGTCAATCTTTATATATCGAAACATACAATGTCCAGTCCTTATTTTTCATCTCGCTAGCAAGATGAAATGAGTTTTAACCAAACTATAATAATATAATACGACTTTGCCTTGACCAACCGTTATATAACAATATGGAAGGTGAACAAGAAACGGTAAATTAAAAGCAAGAAAGATTTGTTCGTTCTATCTTTTAGCAACCAGTTTTGAAAATAATTTTTCACAGGTTTCATGAGAAATGTGAATGTAATTTAACATTTAACATCATTATTTCTCGTTTAAACTTATATATTAACTTGTTTTTAAATATATTACTATAATTTTAATGGATAAATTGCGGAATAAAATCAAACCAAACGGCAAATTATGGTTTAGCTTGGTTCGAAAAATAAAATGATTTAGTTTGGTTTGAAAAAAATTTCAAATCGTATGAAATAGTTTGAGTTGAAAATATGACACAAACTATCCGAACGAAATCACGTTCACCTCTAATCAACACAATAGAGTTCCTTGTTAGTAACCCTAGAGCATAGATTCTGCCTAATAGTATGTTCCAAATATGATAATAATTACTTGAAAAGAGCCTATCCTAAAGATCAAATCACATGACCCACAACCATTTTGTCATATTCATGCTTTTACATTTCAAAATTTTTATAGATTATCTTGACGTGAAAGAATTGTCTCAATTCCCGTTACTAACTTTTCTAAAAAAGATGTGCACGTGGGTATGTTTGGTCACAATACGTGTGAACCAAAAAAGTATCCTTGAGAATCCTCAGAATATCTTCAACCTTTCACATGCAAATTTCCTAATGACAGTAAATGCTATTACCATCAAAGGAAACAAGAAAGCCAATAGTAATGTTGAGGATCAGAAGAATTATAGCTCGATAGTACTAATTTGCATAAGTGCACTCGAAAACTAACATAAACTCATCAAATTGTTTTACAAGAATTACATATTCGCTCGACTTATAAGTATAAATTTCTAACTTGATTAATCATCAAACTTTCCCCATCGAGTTTTCCGCACCCCTCACAAGTATAGCCAGAAATTAGACGAGTGTATCACCATCCCAAGATTCAATTAGTATTCTTTTAGCATCAACTTTAAAAAAAAAAAAAAATGCAGAATTGAATTTTGTAGCTCTTCCATGAACTATAAATGTAGACTTGACTTATATGTATTACATACAACATCTATCTTCCATACATATAATATCTATGCAGATAAATATGTTTATATCCAAGCCAAATATGAACAAAAAATATATCATATAATAAAGATTTTGATCATCAAACCTTTTCATGGGGAATTCAATTTATCTTCCATTGCTATGGACTTTTTGCAATGAGCAATTGCAGCTTGAATTGCTGCCTGCAATTCTTCCATGGTGCTGTCACTAGTACTAGTTGGAGTAAGACTGCCAGTAGCCACTAAAAGACCACTATTTGTTGGAGATGTCCTCATTGAAGCCGGCGCCGAAAATTCACCTCTCTTTCCTCTCAATTCTTTCTTGTTTTTAAACATTAAATTCCCCGAGAGTGAATAAGGCTGCCTCCCAAATTCAGTATTTCCTCTTCTGTTTCTGAATAAAAACAATGGCCTAACCATTCTCAGGTACCTTTTCACCACATGACTTAGCTCGAACTTCAATTTAGTCGTCTTCTTCTCTTCTTTTTCTCTATTTTCACAACCTTTTCGCCATTTTGGTAGACCAAATAAAGAGAAAGACTTCGACTTTTCTCTCCCTTTTGCTTCGAATCCAATGCTTTGATCAAAGTTGTGGTGATCAATCCTCTCATCTTCTTTGCTTAGTTCTTTTATGGGTAGCGTAAATCTATCCATCGAATTGGTGGAAGAGCGAGGAGAGACAGGAAGGTTGGAAAGGAGATGAAGAGGAAGTAAATGGCCATGAAAGAATATATCATCTGCTGGAGATAAATCTACAGCAAATGAAGGAAGGGTTGATTTATTTTTACCAGGTGGGATTTTCGCGGTGGATGGATGGACAGAAATGGAGAAGGAGAATTCGGGAGATGAAGAAGCTGAAGGTGGTGAGGCTGCTGCTGCTGCACATGGCTCTGGATGCTGCTTCTCTTCATCTTTCTCTCTTATCTTCTGATTTTGTCTTTCCATGACTTTGTGTCAAAAGATTTAACAATATTGGCTCGATATGATGACTTGTCTCCTTAGGAACGCAACACAAGCAAATGGTTTGAAATTTGGAGAGTTGTATGCTGCGTTCATGAAGAATGAATCTTTCCCGAGAAAGATAAGGATAATCAGAAGCTGTGGAGTTTGTGTCTTTCTGTTGGGTTGGGAGGGGTGGGGGTGGGAGTAGGGGTCCAGGCTTTAGCATAAACTCATTTTTGAACTGTACACTTTGTATCAGTAAAATTTATGGATGAAAGTGGGTATGGTGTGGCTATGAAATGGAGGGAGGAATAGTGGGGCCTTCTTTAAGGGTACTGTGATGAGGAAATTACAATACAAAATCAAAATTTTCTAGGTGTAATTGAAATGTATACTTACAAAAATGAAAATAAAAAGTGGTGAAGTGCACTAATTTGTCTTATATTTTTGTATTTAAAGTGATTCCTTCATAGGAGGATGTGAAGAAGTCATGGTCGGATATACTATCAACATCAACTTCAAGAAGAACTGTAAATTATTGGATCAACATATTCTCAATATTGATAACAAACTTTATGTTTGGTAAATTATATTCGGTAAAAAAAAAAAAAAATTGTTTTTAATCAAGTGGTGGATAATAGTAAAGAAACATAATAACGTGCAATATTGTAATTGAGACATCTTGTGCATGTCACTTGTTTATATATCATTCTCGGAAAGTTTTCATGTAGTCGTCGCCATGCCCAACGCAACAAGTTTAATCATTATTATTATGCACTAAATGAGGTTCGTTGTACAATTAGTGATAGTACTTAATCATTTTATAGGTGATATATAATGATACTATTGTTTATTCACCTAGAAAACATATTTTATGATAATTCAATAAATTTAATGCATATATATATATATATATATATATATATATATATATAGCGTGAGATAACATCACTTCTATCCTTTGTACCACTAAACTATGCCCCAGGAGACATACATGTGCATATATTTCAAGGTCACAACATGTGCACATATTAATAGTCTTTTATTATAGAGATAATAGTGCAAAAGGTGATTATATTCACATCACATACTCTACATGTTGCACCTATTTCAATTATTTGATAGGTCACTAACTTACTCATCATTTCACTCATATCATTTAACTCGTTGTCATTACATTCTTGTCATCAACATATTATTAATAGTACATTTTATTCTTAATGATTTTTGTTTAAATATTATGTTAGTGTATTCTGAATTGAAGGGAAAGAAATCTATCGCACAATTTTTTTATTTTTTATTTTTTGCTTATGAAAAATATAAGGGACAAATAAGTCTTCTGATGTCCTTCTAACAGACTTCTTGGATAGAACAATCACCTAGACTAGATGTGAAAATTAATAAAAGGTTGAGGACAATAATGCAAAGAAGAAAAAGTTAGGGACACAAGTCTGATCATGAGCAAAGGTTGGTGAGCTTTAGTGCAATTAAAAAGTGAAATGAATAAAAATTGTGGCGTCAACTTAATTACCCATATGAAAAATATAGACACCTCCTCTACTCCCAAGAATTATAAGACATGAAATTTGTTTTTGACAATAGATTCTTCGTTTTTACCATTTTTAGGATCTTAAAGAAAAGAATTATGAATAGCCTAATATACCTATCATTCAGGGTGGACAAAATGTCCAAACCAATCCAAACCAGACCAAGCGATTCGGTTCTATTTTATCCAAAAAATTAATGATTTTGGTTCTTTGAAATGAGAACCATTTGGTTTTTGTTCTGGTTCAGTTCCAGTTCAAAAATCAGAACCAAACTTAATATTTAATTTTATATATAACAATTAGTGGAGATCTTAATTTTATATTCATTTAAGATAGCCCATTGATTGAATGCAGTTTATTAATCAATTTTGGGTCATTAAAGTTAAACAACTCATTAGTTGTCTACACCCTAATTTTGTATTCAATTGAATTATTTCTCCTTCACTCATTTTCAATTTACACGTCTTTGCAGCATACTGGTACTGCATTTCATCAAGTCAGTGGAGTGTCATATAAGATCGAAAAATGAAATTGGTTAGTAACTTAAAAAGTCTCTAAACTCTTTTTTTACGTTGATTGTTTGATGAGTTATTTGTGTTCTTTACAAATAGAGAAAAACTCAATAAACATTCATCAAATATTAAACGGTTAATGTTACATGTAGAAGTAGACTGTAAAAATTTTGATAATTCATTCTTTATTGTAGGGGTGTACCTTCAAAACTACTTTAATTAATTTAATGAATCATTACTATTACTTATTAAACATTTTTTTTTATGAAAACGAAAACTGATTTGTGTATTCAAATTATGAATATATTTTATTTGTTAGTTATGACTTTTTTGATCTCAATGATTGAAATTTGAACTTTCTAAATGTTTGATGTTTAAGTTCTTATTTAAGTATACATTACTAATTTATATAATGTAAATCTAAAAGTTTGAGAAATGAAATTAGAACCAAACCAAACCGAAACTGAACGGTTCAGTTCAGTTCAGTTTCACATCTTTAAAAAAAACCATTTTGTTCCATTATTAAAAAAAAACCATTGGTTCATGGTTCTAGTTATTCATGGTTCGATTCGGTTCTCTTGGAACCAGAACCATATGGAATCATGTCCACCCCTACCTATCATGAAGTTATGTTGGCTTAGTTACAAGTCTTCTTATCTACAGAGACGGTTTGATATTTTGTACATTATTGTTATGTACATAATTGCAACTGATTCATTATCTATAAAGAGCTAATTGTACCATTCATGCTTGATGTTCATAAAAAAGACAACGTGAATAACTTTATCCATCACTTGGTTTTAGCGTCTGAATATAGAATTAAAAAATATGGACGTGCCACAAAATTTATCAGTTATTATTTTTAGTACTACTTAATTTAACATACCAAACATGAATTAAAAATCATTTTTCAAAACACCAATTAATAGTATAACGTAACACGTTACCGAAGAAACATGAATGACTTTACCCTTCACTTGAGGAATTGTCTGATTAAATGTACCAAGCATATAAAGAAAGTCGTTTGAGTCTAGTTTACCAATCAGTTGAAAGTGACTTGAAGAGAAGAATATGCGTTACTATATGAAGATCCCATGACCTAAGTTTAGGGTAAAAGTCATCTTGTAGAAATTCTTTGACAGAGAGAACAAAAATGAAAGCAACTAAAACAAGGAAAAATAATATTGTGGAAGAAAACATGAAACGACAGTTTGGTGAGATGGTAAGAGCCCACACGTGTACTATGTGGTCCATTAGTCCAAACTGGCATAGAAAAAAAAAAAATCCTTTTTTTATTTTTTTTGCCTAGGTGAAGGTCAACATCTCAATCATGGAGGCATTATTTGGGTTTTGACAGACTCATCTTCTCTATTTAGCCACCCAAAGTTATGTTGTATGTATACGCATCTAAAGATAAGAGATGAGAAAAGTGAGAGGTGGGTGGGTGCGGGGGCCAGTAGTGGAGAGATTGTGAAGTTTTTGTCTCATGTCATGTTGCTTACTGGTTTCTCCTATTATAGAGTCTAGTCTTTGAGAAAGCACAAGATTTGGTGGCCAATGGCAAAAAGCATAAGGTCAAAGATTGTACCAGCAAGGATCTTTGCAGGATGACACTGAAATGTTTTGTTAGCAAAATGTTTTGCTATGGATCCCTTGTTTCTCTGAAGCAAGTGGCTCGTGAGGAATGGAAAGAAATATATCCTACTTGATATCCAACTCATATAGCACTTCTTCCAATCCTGGATTGGGGGATCATTCCCCGTTATCCTCTACTGACAAATATATTTAGATAAATACACGTGTTACTTCTTTATTGATTTAAGCTTTTAAACGAGACGGATGATATGGTAGCAAGGTCATGCAAAGACTTGAACTCAAGTCTCGACAGTATCAATTTATGAATTTTGGGCGCACAATGGTTAAGTCTTACACTGTACTTAAAAGGATGTAAGACAGTCAAAGAAATGGAAGTTAAAAATATGGCTAACAATTATTCTTGTAGGAATTGTCCGTCTAACTATGAATGCCTTCATCATAGATGTCAATGGTCAATAATTCAAATATGGTCTGAATAAACCTTCATCCAAAGATTGTACAAATTACTAATGATAGGTGAGTGCAACTAGTTATCCCGAACAGAATAAATACAACAGAAATCATGACAAATTTGAAATGGAATTATGTATGAGATAATTTAGCTCACCCAGTACTTGGAAAGTGTTGATCGAATCCAAGAAAAAACAAATCTTATCAAATTTGGTTTCACCAACCTCGAGAAACTGGGTTTATTGACTCTAGAAGACAACAGTGTCTAGCATCGTTCCCAGTGTCTGAATAATGTTGGAAGACATCAAGTTTGAGACGTGCTCCTCGAGGTGCTTCTTGGCATCTTGCCTTCCCACATTAGCAATAGCTAACTTCTCCGGGGGCAATTCATCCTCCTCTTGAACTGCTTTATTGTATTTGGTAGCTAGATTTAGCATCTCCTGCGCATTTGAAGCCAATAAATAAATAAATAGGGTGCTTGGATGAGTACAATAAAGTAGAAAAGAGATCATATTAGGTCGAGTAGGTTGTGGCTCACAGAGAGATGTCCATAGACAAAGAAACAAGTTATATAACCACAGGTTCTACCACAAAGGAAGACCATTAGTTGCTATTGCTTGTATATCACACACAAAGGGAAACATGCACGTGAAATAAGAACTAACATTTATACAAGGTATTTCACAATTATGACCTACAATAAATGCCCATGTTTCACATGAGAAAAATATCAAAGGAATCCCTCACTGAAATTATACGGTCCATTCAGCCAAGGTAGTACGAAAAGACGCTCAGGTTAATTTTGTCATTATCTTCTAAATTTTCATTAAGTCCAGTCCCAGAAACGTCAGTTTTGGAACTAGGATAACCTCAAATAAGGCATTATCACTCTATCCTTCAACCTATCACAGAATTAGATTGATTCTAAAATCACATACTAGTGAATTAAAACCAATGTGGCACTGATTCTCGCCCTAGAAAAGTCAGCTCTTGAACTAAAAATTATCAAGTTTGCTTACTGTACTGACAGAAAATCTCCACTTCAGAATTTTTTATCAAGACACAACGAAACAAAACAAAAGCTGAAAAACAAAAGATTTAAGGAATTGTCTTCATAAGCGCCGAGCTTTTCCCAGCAAACCCTTCACTAAATGATTGATTGGAGAGCTCCCTGGGTGTTTAAAAGTTTCCTTCACTGACAGAGTATATCTAAAAAATTTCCTGAATCTTACATTTTTCCAATCCACCATATTTACTAGCTAGATTTTCTGTAATGCTTTTTCTCTCACACTAGCATCCTGATGGTTAAGCTCCAAATGCTAGGCGTCAAAACAGAAGAATGATCAGGGCATGTGTTGGCCAGCTAGTCATTATTTACATGATATTTCCAGCCACTCAAATGATTATTTTCAGTCCAACCTGTGGCCATACTGCACTGATTGTGTAGCAAAATATAGCTCAATTTCTGCACTGAACACTGTTAATTTGTTTCTGGAGACAACAGTTGATTTGTTATGCATAAAAAAATCCAGTTGTTCAAGGAAGCTCCCATAGTTAAGCATAAGCAGAGACATAAGCTAACAATAACGTTCCTTTGCTTAACAACAACGAAGTAGACAAACCCATTATCAACCATAAAATGTCAGGCAACCCTGAAAAATACCTGAACTGTCTGCTCATTTGTTTTTGAATGGTCATCAAACCGCTGCAGGGTCAATCCATCTGTCCACTTCTTTTTGTGAAGATTTAAAAGCATTTTCTCTTCAAGCTCATTTTTCCTATAATTTATGGCAATGGAGTAATAATGCCTGTTCAAACCATGAATCAAAGCCTGCAATATAGATAACCTCTTGTAATTAAAATCTAGAGACTAAATAACACTGAATATGAACAACACCAAGTAGCAACATCGCAATTACTTGGATAGATGGCTTATTGAGGTGCCCCAGGTTGGATGTTGTCTGGCGTGGTTCTTGGCCAAGCATCATGGTCTGAGGGTTAATCAAACGAAAGGCATCAATCACCACCTTCCCTTTAACACTCTGAATCGGATCCACCACCACAGCTACTGCTCTTTGATTCAAAGCTTCAAAACTCTGCATGATATAACAGATGACGGTAACTGGAAGCACCAGAAGATGTGCTTTTTCAGATTAAAAGGAGATTAGAAAAAAAAAAAAAATTTACTCAATGGAACGCCACAGATAATACAAAAGCAAAGCAATCTTCCCATGTGTGTTTGTTGTAAAATCAACTCATTCAGAATCAAATAAGAGTGTCAACACCTATGTGTTGAATAGTAAATCCCATAAAATTTACTGGTCATAAGACCTCTCCAACATGTAGTAAATCTAAAAACAAATGACGAAAAATCATTGAGAAAGATAGACCTTGGCCTAATATGACACATACCATAAATACCACAGAACCTTAAGTTTCAGCATAAATGATTGTCGATTTTGAGATGCTGTCACCTATTAGATTTATTTAAAGTTCAATGGATTCTATAAAGGCTGATATAACAAAGAACTTGGTTGGAGAATTTCCCAATTTATGGTGCTATGATTCAGTGAAAGAATAGTCCCCCTTATTTGCTAATTCCTCATTGATGCCAATAATGCTAAGACGGTGTTTGAGCCCCATTTTATGAAAACATGCATTTTAGAATAGTAGATTGATAGGAAATGTATGGTTGAAAAATAAGGAAAAGTTTTTGATTTATGTGTAATATTATTTTAATGAATAATGTGTGGTTGAAAAAAAGAAAGAGAAAAATATATTTTGGGAAGAATGGGAACCAAACAAGGCCCAAATGATTATATTTAAAATTGCTATAGATGTCAACACGTTAATATTGATGACATATGCAGGTACAAATAACAGATATAATATCATCTAGTGCCAAGAAATAATCAACGCCGATAATGACCTGTTGAGTATTGATGTCAACACCAGAAAGCCAACATCCAAAACCAGGATGTGAATGATACCAACCAACAACCATCTCAGGTCTGCAAAATTGAGCAGAAAAAACATGCTGAGTTTACCCATTAAGAAAGGAGAAAAGATATGATGCAGTGTCAGTCATTACAAAAAGAGAGTAATATGAAAATCCTGAATGAGTGTTCCATGAGCGTACATCCAGATTCAAAAAAGAGTTGGATTACATAGCCCTTCAAGTGACCTCAGAGAAAACAAAATGAAAACAATTTCAAAACAGAGTGAAATTCAGGAAAACATAAATAAATCGAAGCAATTAACCGGCAAAATTTTAAAGCTTCAATGAACAGTCTTTATTAAAGAAAGTTGTACTAGAAAAACTCAAGTCACACAACTTTATATGAATTAAACATATGCAGAACAAAATATTGACATTTTAAATATCAAGAAAATTTCTCACTTATCATGAAAATGAGGGAAAGTCCCTTTTGAGGATGTATGGTTGTTATTCTTAAGGTATTTCACAAAATGATTGGATGAAGATAAGACTTACATACTACAATATTAATTGCAGCTTCTCATAAGAGCTACAAAGTACTATGCAAAAGAAAGCAAGAATTAATTCATATTAAAGAAATATGTTTCCAATGTTTGATAAAATGAAATTAGAGAGAACAAATGGTTCCACAAAATGGATTGGAAGAATGATAGACACCATATTTGATTAAACTGAACAAAGACCTTTTTCGTGATAACATTACCAAATTGGAAGCAAGCTGAAAGATTGGACATAAAAATACAGCAACCATAAGTGCTTTTAATTTACCTTACATGATTATGTCTCCGACTCTATAAAACTTGATCTTTACGTGGATGTTTGATTGGGGAAAAAAGAGGACTGGGATGTGAATAGAATGGATTGGTGGCTATTCCTACTGGTTCTTTGAGGCCCACAGTTGAAATTAACAATTTCGTGCTTCCCTGAACTTAACCACCTTGAATGAGCACAACTCAGAATGGTAAGCAAATGACCTCCTTATGTCCAATTAAGCATCCCAATTAGTGAGTATATGACGGCTCCCATATCTTTAGCATCACCACAACAGAAACTAGCCTCATGACCATTCTTCCTCTCTTCCACCACATAGTCTCAAGAATAAAGCAACTCGTATACAATGTAGTGAACAGCATCCTTCTCTTCCCACAGAAATGCTTACATGCATACATCTAGTTCAGCAATGGACACGAACCAGATGGCCAAATGATGCGGACATCATCCTCATCAGGCCATTTGTTGGGCCATTTTACCTTCTATTTATTTAATTTAAGCTTAATGTTTTATTGGGCTTGTTTATGGGTTGGCCCAAGCCCAAGTTTATTATTTTGTTATTTATGATTTTAATTTGGATTGAAACATCAGTTTGATGAATGAAAGAAATTTTCCTAGGTTGTGATCACGTTTCTCTCCTCTCCCCCAGTTTCCCCCCTCTCTCTTCTTCTTCTTCCTCCTAATTGATTCTACATCAATTTTTGGTATCAGAGCCAAACTTAGAAGAAAAACTCAGTTACACAGCTACAACTTTCACCTCTAGTCATCAACTACGTACCACAGCCACTGTTCAAATTACCACCGTACGCAACACCTCCACCCTTGAGATCAACCAGCAAGCAACCTGTTATTATACCCCAAGTGCCATCTGCTTGCCAAATTATAAACCCAGCCCCAGTTCCTTCAACCCCAAAATAAATAAATAAATAATAATAAAAATACAGCACACTCTGGTTGAACAACTCCATTGTAACCGGCATCTATTCAATTAACAATCGAAACCCACTCACGATAATGACCGCCCACACTCATTAAACCCATAATAATCCACCACACAGCCCACTATTCCGGCCACACAAAACCCACGAATCGAAATAGTAACTGCCAGTAACTTCTCTAAATTGCGACCCTAAAAGTTTGCGAGCACCACCCATATCAACTGAAATCCCTGCCAAAATGTTATTCCTTCCACCATACATCTGGATTACCAATGCGGTCAACAATCACTAGTTGCTACCCCTCTCTCTCGTTGTCGCAACACCCCGAAATACCCAAACCGCGACCGCCACTTCATTGTGTGACATTCTGGTACCAATCGCCGACCACTCCTAGACCAGCGACCCTAAACAGTCAACTCTCTCCTTCACCGCCTCCTCTTTCACAGTCGCCTATAATCACCGTAGCCATCGACATCTCACCTCCCCTCGATCTACAATCGTCTACCATAGTACCCTGTAAATATGGTTGGAAAACATTTAGGCTAGAGATAAAAGTTGCATTTGGATTTGTAATTTGGGTTGTGCTTTAGGTCATCCTCTGGGTTTGTAATTGTGTACTTGAGATTTTGATTTTCAATTTGGGTTCAATATTAGTAGCTTGGGTCTGATATATTTTGAATACAGTCTTTTACGTCAAGGTGTTATTTGATTTTGTAAAAAAAAATAAAAAAATGAAGTTATTTTTTTCTAACATCATTTTCAAGTATCTCTTTCATTCCAATTGATTGGACACGGCTTCTTCAAACGAACAAAAGGGAAGTTATTATTTTTATTTATCCTCAGTTTATATCGTTGTTTATCTTGAATTGTATCGATTAACTTTTGTGCTACAGCCTTTACATAAAATTCACGTGATTAAATCCTCTTGTCATATTTTACCCCCCAATTTATTTTACGTGCTTATCTCGTTGACTAGTGTTTGACCCCTTGCTTTATTATTTTACATATATCAGCAGTATCAGCTTGACACATTTGAATTTTCATAATTCCAAAAAAAAAAAAAAGTTAAATGTTGAAGTTATTTTCATTTCTTGAACTGGTTGTGTATTGATCTCGTCATTTACTGCACTCAGTTAATGTTACATTGCATGCATTTGCGTAGTAGTCGTTTTGTCATACTCAATTCCAATACTGTGATCATGAACCCTTCTCAATTTGATGTCCTTACTTGACAATTGGCTCAACTACAGGCTCAATTAACAACCGTCCAAACCGAGGTTACTGCTACTTGTGAAGAGAGTAGAGAACTAGCTGCTAGGGTAAACAATTTAGAACAAACCTCTCCCTCAACCAACGCTGATAACTCTGAAGCATCTCATAACATACCCTATTGTCATTGACATGGTGGTCGACAGCGTGTTCGTCATGGGCGAAGGAATGGGGAATAGGAGCATGATCGTGAACGAGATCATGACCATTATGGTACTCATTCACCTCCTCGCTATGAGGAGCGTTACTTGCAAAACATCAAATTATACGCTCCTACCTTCGATGGCTGTTTAGATCCTAGAGTTTTTACACAATGGATTAGAGACATGGATCGTTTCTTTTCATGGTATGGAGTCCCAAAGGATTGAAGAGTTCAATTTGCCAGTTTGAAATTAACTGGTACTGCCCAACTCTTTTGGGAAAGCATTGAGGACCTTCTTGAGAGGCGTCATGCACCTCCCGTTGGAAGTTGGGAGGAAATGAAGCGCCGCCTTCAAGAGAAGTATTTATCCCACTCTTATCGAAGCAACTTGTTGGACCAGTGGAACACGCTCACACAAGGAAACTGACCAATGACTGACTATGTTACTCAATTTGATGAGCTCCGAATGCAATGCCACATCGTCGAAGATGAAGCTATGACTTTAAGTAGGTTCAGACATAGCCTAAGAGACGATCTTCTGCGTGAGCTAGTCCTTCAAGGTTTCACCACTCTCGATCACGCTTATTCCTTAATTCGAGATTACGAGTCAATTATTAAGACTCCATATGGAAGGCGTAGTGATAACCGTCCATCCATCCCATCAGCACCACCTCCTACCGCCAAATCTCTTCTAGGACCTCCACCATCTAACGCACTCCCTGCTTTAGACAATAAAGGTAAAGCTCCTGAAACTTCAAGAACTTCTTCTCGTTTGCAATGCTTCAATTGGAAGGGATTTGGCGATATCTCCTCTAGATGTCCAAGTCGAGCCTTGGTTATTGACGAGCGGAAGGATGTCATTGATGAGACGTTAGAAGACCAAGTCTATGAGCCTAACTTTGAAAAGTTTGACGATTTGGGTGATAATGAGAATATCTTCTTAGGTTGCCTTCGTACCCTTCCTGTAGGTCTAGGTCCTACTTCTCTGGCCCTCGACACCTCTCGATTGAGTGTTGTACGTTGTACCCTTACCCAACCCAAGGATGTCGATGATTGGCACCGTCATGCTATTTTTCATACTTATATCAAAATCCACGATAAGGGTTGTAAGATTATTGTTGACAGTGGGAATTGTATTAACGCGGTTTCTGTGACCACAGTGTCCCGTCTTGGATTGAAGTCAGTCTCGCACCCCCAACCGTATAGTGTCTCTTGGGTTGACTCCTCTTCTATAGCCGTGAAAGAGCGTTGTCTAGTGCCTATCCAGTTCCTTGAGTATAAGGATCATATATGGTGTAACGTCATCCCTATGGATGTCGGACATGTCATTCTTAGTCGACCTTGGTTGTTCAATATGGATGTAACTATCCATGGGCGATCAAATTCATGTTCTTTTTATATTTAATGGAAAGAAGATTCACCTTAATCCTTTACCACCAAAATCTATTGACTTACACCAAGCTAAAAAAATTGTCGAGAGGAAATGATTACATGTGATTAGCCCTACAGAATTTGAACGGACAATCGCAAATGACTCAATCGTATTTGTTGTGATTGTTATAAAAGTCCCGTCCGATTCCTGAATAGCGACCCCTACTGAAGCTCAATCACTCCTTCAGGAATTTAAGGATGTATTTCTTAACGACCTTCCTAATCTATTGCCTCCCTTACGGGATATTCAACATACTATAGATCTGTTCCAGGTTCGTCTCTCCCAAACTTGTCTCATTATAGAATGAATCCTGCTGAACATGCCGAGCTCCAAAGATAAGTGGGTGAACTCCTTCACAAAGGCTTCATCCGTGAAAGCTTAAGCGCTTGTGCAGTTCTCGCCCTTCTGACACCTAAGAAGGATGGTTCTTGGAGGATGTGCGTTAATAGTCGCGCTATTAATAAGATCACTGTCAAGTATCGTTTTTCCATCCCTTGACTTGATGATATGCTAGATATGATGGTCGGTGCCACAATCTTTTTCAAAATCGATTTGATGAGTGGGTATCATCAGATTCGGATCCGCCCAGGAGACGAGTGGAAAACTGCATTTAAAAAAAAGATAGTCTATACGAGTGGTTGGCAATGCCTTTTGGACTAACCAATGCTCCAAGTACTTTTATGAGAGTGATGACACGGGCCTTTCGGCCTTTCATGGGCAAATTCATTGTCGTATACTTTGATGACATCCTCGTGTACAGCAAAACAAGCAAACAACATCGAGATCATCTAACGCAAGTTTGCTCTACACTGCATGCAACAAGCTTGTATGCCAATGTGAAGAAATGTTCTTTCTTCATGGATACAGTTGTGTTTCTCGAATTCGTTGTTTCTGCTATAGGAGTATCTGCTGATCTTGCGAAGATTCGGGCAATTGTTAAGTGGCCCGACCCCAAGAATAAACATGATGTTAGGAGTTTTCATGGTTTAGCTACCTTTTATTGTCGTTTCATCAAGGGGTTTAGTACAATCATCGCTCCTATCACAGAGTGTATGAAGAGAGGAGACTTTCATTGGACACAAGAAGCGGCTAAGGTCTTTCCGTTAATCAAAAAGTGAATGACAGAGGCTCCTACCATGCGACTCCCAGATTTTTTCAAAGTTCTTGGGGTCGAATGTGACGCGCCAAGGGTAGGAATAGGTGTAGTCTTGAGTCAAGAACGTCATCCTATTGCTTATTTTAGTGAGAAATTAAATGATGCCAAACAACGGTACTCGACTTATGATAAGGAGTTGTATGTAGTTGTACAAGCCTGCTATTGGCGTCATTACCTATTACCACACAAATTTGTCCTCTTTTCGGACCATGAGCCCTTCGTTCCCTTAATTTCCAGAGACGATTGAATTCTAGGCATGGCCGCTAGATCGAATATTTGCAAGCCTATTCTTTTGTCTTAAAGCATAAAAAGAGTGTTGAAAACCGAGCTGCTGATGCTTTAAGGCATCGCATCTCCTTGTTGTCCATCATAAGTGTTAAAGTCATAGGGTTTGAAAGACTTAAGGAAGAGTACAAGTCATGTCTCGATTTCAAAGACATTTTTCTTGCTTTACAAAATGGAGAGTTGGACACCACTGATGGTTTTCGTTTGGAGAAGGGCTATCTTTTTAGATCCAATAACTTTTGCATCCCGAGAATTTCAGTGCGAGACTTTATAGTGTGGGAAAGTTATGCTGGCGGGTTGGCCGGATATTTTGGGCGTGATAAGACCATAAAGGAGATTGAACGTCAATTCTATTAGCACAGTTTAAAGACAGAAGTGGCCAAGATTGTTGGCACATGTAATAGCAGAATACAGGCCTCTACACGCCTCTCCCCGTCCCTAGTTGTCCTTGGCAAGATGTTAGTATGGATTTCGTGCTAGGGTTGCCACGTACTCCAAAGAAACACAACTCCATTTTCGTTGTAGTAGATCGCTTCTCGAAAATGGCGCATTTTATTCCCTATAACAAAACCTCCGCTGCATCTAAGCTTGCTAAGTTATACTTTCATGAGATCGTCAAGCTGTATGGCCTCCCTAAGATCATTGTCTCGGATAGGAATGTTCGTTTCACTAGCCATTTTTGGCGAACCCTATGGGGTATGGTTGGCACTAAACTGAAATTCTCTACTGCATACCACCCACAAACGGACAGTCAAACTGAAGTTGTTAACCGCAGCCTTGGTAATCTATTAAGGTGTCTAGTCCAGGAAAATCTTAGGAATTGGGACTTTATTCTTCCTACTGCTCAACTTGCATATAATAGTTTAGTGAATCGGTTTATAGGTATAAGTCCTTTTGAGATTGTTCATGATTTTAAGAGTAGGAAGCCGTTAGACCTTCTTTCCATGTCTCCACATGCTAGTGCGTCTGTGTCAGCTGAGACTTTTGCACAACATCTGCGTGACTTGCATATTGAGATCAATAAACAACTGGAAGCAGGTAATGCATTATATAAACTTTGAGCTAATTTGCACAAACGCCACGTTGAATTTAATGTTGGAGATTATGTTATGATTCGAATTAGGCCGGAACGGCGTCCATCTGGGCCTGCTTCCAAATTACAAGCTCGTAGAGCTGGTCCTTCTAAAATTTTAAAGCGTGTTGGTTCAAATGCGTATGTCATTGACTTACCCTCACATTTTGGCTACCACCCTACCTTTAATGTTGAGGACATAGTTGCTTACAAAGACCAATTTCACCCCGCTGATAATCTTTTCACACGTCCATCTGTGGATCCTGATCCTGAACATGTTATCCCCACCTCGATTCCACCTATTGCAGCATATAAAGATAAAATTGATACTATTCTAGATGCACAGACCATATTAACCAAGGATGGAGACATTCAACGCTTCTTTGTTCGTTGGAAGGGCCGTCCTGATTCTGATTATACTTGGATATCCAAAAAGACACTTCAGCAGCTTGATCCTGATTTGTTGGAGCATTATAGGAGTCAACAAGATCTTCCCTTGCCCGGACCACCACCCTTACGTGACTATAGATGTCAAAAAAAGTTTGCTCAATCGCTCAGTTTGTGGCTGAGAGATTGACAGCAGCCTTTTTGTGATCTCCCTACTCAACAGGGTCGAGCTTTTCTCCCACCCCGTGAGAGTTGATGTGGACATCATCCTCATCAGGCCATTTGTTGGGCCATTTTACCTTCTATTTATTTAATTTAGACTTTATGTTTCATTGGGCTTGTATATGAGTTAGCCCAAACCCAAGTTCATTATTTTGTTATTTATGATTGTAATTTGGATTGAAAGATCAGTTTGATGAATGAAAGAAATTTAAATTTTCATGGGTTGTGATCACGCCTCTCTCCTCTCTTCTTCTTCTTCTTCTTCTTCTTCTTCTTCTTCTTCTTCTTCTTCTTCCTGATTGATTCTACATCACCAAACTTCTGATAGACAAAACTATGATACAAGACCTTTCTAGAAGGAATGAAACAATTTCTCTCAACATCTAAAGCTCATCTAGACTTTCATTAGACATCTCTACCTTGTCTAAACAACTCAACCCTACACAAATTAGTCTCAACTAGATTCAAGTTGGATTGAAGAATTAGGTCGCCATTGGCAGGAAAATGAGCTCAAAACGAGTTTTCTGGTAGAAATTTCATCTTGAACACATCAAACCAGTTGAGCTTAGTAATTTTAACAGTCTTAACCCCCTCTTTGTGCAACACAACCTTATCACACAGCTCTAACAGTGGTTGAGTTTGGCAAATTTCAAACATCTGAAATCATTATTTTTTGTCATTTTGAATTCTTTTTCATATTTTTTATGTACATTAGGTTTTTCAAAATTATGCATCTAATTAAAAAATTCCTTGAACATGCTCTTACAAAAAATTCAGGAAAATATAGTATCGAAAGGGGTGTAAGTTAGTTAATTGAAGTAAAGAACAACATTTCCTGTGGAAGAGAGCTCTACCAATTACTGTTCAAGGTTCTTTCTCTGCTTTTCTTTCAGTGAGCGCTGGACAGGGAATCAACTTCAGGATTCGATCAAATAAACTTTCAAAAAGGAAATCTAAATTTGATGGTTCAGCCATAAATTATATGCATTTTTCTTCTTTGGAAAGAAGCAATCACCACAGACGATGTGAGAAAATATCTATTCCGACTCCACATCTAGTTTTGTTTCCACCACCTTCGCAAATTATACAATTCTTCACATTATTCCGATCAACTTTCCCAAACAACTAGATTCCATTCTAATTTCCAAAATACCTAAACAACAATTATAAAAACCTAAAAATACACACAAAAAAAGAAGGAAAATGTATCTCCTCCTTACCTGCCAGTTTGCTTGAGCATGTCGAGCATATTGGTCTGGAAAACATGATCCACGGCCTCCACACTAACCTCGCCATTGGCAGGAAAATGAGCTCAAAACGAGTTTTCTGGTAGAAATTTCATCTTGAACACATCAAACCAGTTGAGCTTAGTAATTTTAACAGTCTTAACCCCCTCTTTGTGCAACACAACCTTATCACACAGCTCTAACAGTGGTTGAGTTTGGCAAATTTCAAACATCTGAAATCATTATTTTTTGTCATTTTGAATTCTTTTTCATATTTTTTATGTACATTAGGTTTTTCAAAATTATGCATCTAATTAAAAAATTCCTTGAACATGCTCTTACAAAAAATTCAGGAAAATATAGTATCGAAAGGGGTGTAAGTTAGTTAATTGAAGTAAAGAACAACATTTCCTGTGGAAGAGAGCTCTACCAATTACTGTTCAAGGTTCTTTCTCTGCTTTTCTTTCAGTGAGCGCTGGACAGGGAATCAACTTCAGGATTCGATCAAATAAACTTTCAAAAAGGAAATCTAAATTTGATGGTTCAGCCATAAATTATATGCATTTTTCTTCTTTGGAAAGAAGCAATCACCACAGACGATGTGAGAAAATATCTATTCCGACTCCACATCTAGTTTTGTTTCCACCACCTTCGCAAATTATACAATTCTTCACATTATTCCGATCAACTTTCCCAAACAACTAGATTCCATTCTAATTTCCAAAATACCTACACAACAATTATAAAAACCTAAAAATACACACAAAAAAAGAAGGAAAATGTATCTCCTCCTTACCTGCCAGTTTGCTTGAGCATGTCGAGCATATTGGTCTGGAAAACATGATCCACGGCCTCCACACTAACCCCTGTGCCACTTTGCGGCATCGCAAAAACGTCCACCACGCGCACCGTGTACTCATCCACAAATTCCCCCAGCATCAGCCCCATCACTTCCATCGGCACTCCCGCTCTCCCTATAACATCATACAACACCGCAAAAACCATAATTCCATTAACAACCATCCAAAATCAAAGAACAATTCATGTAAAATTAAACTATATACGAATCCCTAGATTTACCGTGTTTGAGCATTTTGAGTAGAGCGAGAGACGAGATGTAGACTTGTTCGGAGGTATCAAGGGTCGGAGAATCCGGCGGCGGGTGTCCAAGAGCGCCGCCGGCGCCGGCAAACATTCTTTGTAGTCTTTCCATCCCGGACATCTAGAATTTGTTCCTCTGTGTATTTGGGTATTCCTGAGATTTTACTGGGCAACTGATAGAATTTTTGGGGGTTCGATTCGGGTTTCTTCGGAAAGAAGACTATAGCGGTATTAAATGATTTGCAATTATGCCCCTATACTTTCAAAATATGTCTTTAGTAGTCAAACTTTTATTTCAGCATATATAATCACTGAACTCACAATGTTACTTCCGTTAAACTGTAATTACATATTCGTTAGTCAATTGAACAAGTTTGGCGATATTTCGAACGAGTAGACTTGATGTGAAATGATCCAAGCCTACATTTAAGTCGTTAAATTATACGTACTATTCAATTCATTTTAACCATCATGGATTTTTATTACATTCTCCAAAATTCGAATAAATTATATATCTCCGTTATTTAAAATTTCATTTTTTTTCCCAAATTCATTTTCAACAACTCATTCTTTTCAATAAAATCTAATTTCTCTCTTTTTAACTACCAAAAAATAATAATAATAACTATTACAAAACTCATTTTAAAATTAATTGAGTCTCAAAACACACTCATAATTAATGAACCAACAACTTCAACAATTACTACTAAAATCACAGGAAAAAATAAAAATCAAAAATATTAATACTTGAATTTACATCATAGAATATGGGCCATTGTTTATGTAAAAAAAGAATATACTTTCAATATTTTAACACGATTTATTTTAAATTTAGCAGTCACGACTATGATTATGTGATATATTTACCTAAAAAACGTAATATGTGTCATATTGCTATCAGTTTGCAATGTTCAGGTAGAATTGTTACGTTAAATCAGTAATATGGGCTAACTCAAAGTTCAGAGACAAAATGAAACAATTAAAGAAACTTCAAGCAAAATCAGGAAAGACAAATCAACTTGCAGATGTAATCCTGTACGTATACAGTTCATGGCAAGAATTACTAGTTCCCCCAAATGTACACACTATAGTTGCTATTTACCAAGACAATGCATATAGTTAAACGAATAAACGACAAGACAATTCAAGTACGAAATAAAGCACATCCTCGACCACACACAATTCAGAATTTTTACACGCTCAACAATAGCATGCCATGATCTGAAGTAACATTCGGAAACCATCTTCAAGACTAGTGATGAGCCTCCAATGCACCTTGTATATTTTTCACTGCACTGTCATAGTTTACGAATCCCATGAACCAGAACTCATGATTGTCAACAGAAATAATCTGGATGTATTTTTCAGCTGGATTAAGTTTGCTCTTTGAAGGATTAACTGCTTTTAGCTGATGCAGCAGAATAACCACCTACACAAATAAAAAGAAATACAGAACTTGTATTTAATGGATTCGTGACTAGAATGAATTTCCACAAGTTAGAAACTAAACGATGGTCCTTCTTGGGTCAGCAAAAGATGTCTAAAGATAATAATCACATTACGAAATTACCGTGTTA
This sequence comes from Olea europaea var. sylvestris, assembly GCF_002742605.1. NCBI lineage: Eukaryota > Viridiplantae > Streptophyta > Magnoliopsida > Lamiales > Oleaceae > Olea > Olea europaea. The sequence continues at coordinate 31,434,406 of NC_036254.1, forward strand.
TAAACTCGGGAAGTACATTCAAATATAACGATTAAGTGAGGCCATAATTGAATTTTATAGTAGTAAATACAACTCTATTAACAGAACCAAGAGTGCAAAATATAAAAGATCGTTCCTTTTAATAACATCAACACAATGGATGGAAATCCAAATGTGCATATATGCACTAGATGTCATGTCTCATATGCAGATAATTATTCATTTGCTTAAAGAAAATGAGACAAAATTATATTGCATACAACTCTGTACATAACAAAAAACAAATCGCAGTATTGTATATATGCATTACATTGGACAGAGGCAGGCAAAACCCTTCATTCTTTTAGTTAAGTAAATCCAATATTTAAAACATATGTTAAGAGGAAAGCAATGACATCCACAGTCCACTTGTTAGGCCTCTGCCTCTTGTGGCCTGCCAGGTAAGCACTATCTTTCAGAGACTATTGAATCGGAGCATGTCACCACCACCATCTGAACTATGAGGGGGTGAGGTCATGTTCCATCGCCTTGTCAATCATCGCTTTTCAAGGCATTGAGATCATAGCCCAACGCCTTGTGTACAAACATCTCCGGGGCACTGCAAACATGTCACCTCTGGGCTCCAAGGCAATGAGGAGGGCTTCGACATTAGCAGCATCAGATGGGCCTCACCAAGTGATTGATGTTATGTCTTCAGCAATGGCAATAGAGAGTCAAATTCCCTATTCCTTGCCTAGGATAACGTGTGAGAGCGCAGACCTATTATACACAGGATGCGACATTAAGACATCATCGAGTTTGACTAGTGAGCCATTGGAAAAAGGCCACACGTCAAATATCTGTAGAGCCTCAATTCAAATTCTTTGCCTATAAATACTCACGCTCAACAACATTGTAATTCGCAAATATAAACCCAAACTCCCGATTTTCTTCTTCGTTCGTGTCACTTCTACACTAAATACTTTTCCTATCCATTGACTTGAGTGCCAGAGCGCGTACAACCACGGCCTCCCACCGTCTTTATTTGGATAGGCTCCAGTATTGCGGCTCTAGCTCGGGTGCAACATTCTACTTTATCTACTCGACGGGGTCGAGTTTTTCTCCCACCCCGGGAGAGTTGATGCGGATATCCATTTATTATTTATTTTCTATTTGGACTCTTAGTTATATTTTATTTGGACTATTGTTTATGTTTTCGTTATTGGGCTTGTTTAGTGGGTTTGGCCCAAGCCCTTCTCTTTAGGGTTTATCTTCTGCTATTTATTTCTGTTTTGTTTCTCATTTGAGACAGTTGATGATGAATTAGAATTGAAATATTTTTGGTGGCTTGCAGCCGTTTTCTCCCTCCCCTCTCTTCCCCTGGTTTTTTTCTCCTCTTCTCCCTTCTCTCTGTTTCTCCTACCCGTTCCTTCTTCTTTTTTTCTTATTCATCCTACATCAGCTAGTCTTCCATCTTCAGATATCTAACGTGAAAATAAGGCACCCCAAGCATTGTGACCTATTCCACAACGTTTTCATTATGCTTCCCTACTTCCATTGCAATGCTAAGTCACTCTTGGGCAATTAATGCTAGCGTTTGGAGGAATTTGGGCAAGGTTGTAGCTTTCATTATGTCACGGATCCCAATTGTGAGGAAGTTCATTAAAAGGCATTTCATATTGGATCAAAGTAAACAAGTCCAAGTAGTCAAGAACACAACAAAATATAGTGGGGGCCATAAACAGCACATTGTTCAAATAGTGGGGAGTGCTTAAGACGTATTGACAATCTCGTATCACATGGTACCAAAAAAAAGATGTAAATGAAACTCCATGACGATCACATTATGATAAATCAAGGGAAATATAAAGGGGATCATGATGTGAACAACAGGATGGAGGTATAACTCAGACATGAGTGCAAATAAGGACATAGAAATTTATGACAAAAATGATGAGTGCATAAACCATGGAAATCAAATGAGAGCAAAACAATTTGTGATACACGTCATACCCTGTAATAGCTCCACTGTGTCTCGTCACCCAATTTATATGAAAGAGGACTATCACTACAAAATGCTAGTTTCGCAGTTGAGTAATACAGGACTCCCATGACAGGTCCAGCAGAAGTAGATAAGTAACACGCATAGTACTTCAGAAGTTTCTCATCGGGGATGGTCTCAAATGATTGACGGAAGACCTTTTCGTATCCACCTTCTGCCAATACCTTTGTGCTCTGTGCTATTCTTCCAACAGCAGCATCTGCCAAGCTAGGGCCAGTTTTTACTAATTAAACAGAAGTTAGTATATGTACAACATTATCAAAAATAACCACTATCTACAAAAAATTTGTCCAAAGATCTATGAACTTATTTAGCCCCTATTTATTTCCCATTCTTTCCCCATTAAAATATAAAAATATAACCGTTATCCATCACATCAAGCCACCGTATTTGAATTTCTATATCTTGTGTGGGACCTGTAACGGTTATATTTTTCATTCTCATTTTCACATAAATGGGAAACAAATGGCGCCTTAGTTTCCAAATAATACAAACTTCTTAAATCACAGTATTATATGCTTTTACTATTTCTAGAGGTCATTTCCTAAAATATAGCAAATTTGATGAGATGTCAATTCAAGAAAGTCATATTGTACGAGGAAGTAATTGAACATCTTTTTTCAATTAGAATCATAGTTTACACAAATCATTCTTCTTCTTTTCTTTTCTTTTCTTTTCTTTTCTTTTTTTTTAAATATCTTTAATGGGTTTTCATTAGGACAGAGTTTGGACCAAGACTTTTAAAAAAGGTTAGGTTTTACTAATTTTATATACAACTGGTATTCACAACATAATTTCAGAATTTTTTGTCGAACTCATTTCTTGAGTGTTTAAGATAAAAATTACAAAGTGTTCCAGAAAATTAGGATTATTAATTCGCAAACTCGCCATCATTGAGTTAATATAGGGTAGCGATGGTAAGGGGATGTCTGAGCCCCATTTTTTTCCAAAAAATGTATTTTATAATGGTGTTATGATAGAGAATGTGTGGTTGAAAATTAAGGAAAAGTTTTGGGTTTGTGTGTTATATTATTTTATTGAAGAATGTGTAGTTGAAATGTGGTGAAATCATTGTCCAAGAATGCATTTTGATGAAGAAATGGGGCTCAAACAAGGGCTAAGTTCATAACCCTGGAATTGAAGTAGCTGATCACAGACCTTACAAAACTAGTTTTTCCACTGATCTACTCAAAGAAATATCAAACATTAGCCAAAAGGAGTCAATTTTGGAGGGGAAACAAAAGAAGGCAGTTAAATTGGTTTACTGGGGAGTTGGGCATAAGAACTCAAGATTTAAACAACCACGTATAAACCGCACTAATGATGCGAAACACTGCAACATACTCGCCACTATAAAAGACAATTATCCTAAGACGCATGGGCTCAGACAAGAAACATGGGTGAAACTTTACATTTTTCAACCGGGCAGTATATGACAAGTTGAGGACATGTGGTGTGTGCGCACGAGTGCAATTGTAGAATTCTGATCACGACCGACATTTTTCAACAGTAACGGAAATGCATGAACTCTATAAAATGAGAAAGCGTGATCTTTACATCTATGCTCTCAAATAACTAGTCCATATCAAACATACAACAGCCACATATTTTCCTCAAAAGCGTAGTTCGCATAAAGATGTGCCACAAATCCATAACTAAGTAATGCCATAACCAAACATGAAAATATAAACATAAAAGAAGAAAAAGTACAAAGATTAATAAACTCACAGTGTTGCCACATGTTTCCAGCCAAGTCCTCTGCCTTCTTAGTTGCCTCAGCAGCCTTCTTTCCCCATTGACCCAGTACATCCTTTACTGAATCCATTTCATCAAACATCCACAACCAAACGATATATTTAAATTAAATTCATCAGAAATCAGAAGCCAATTCAAATCATAGTCAAATTAGTTATTGATAAAAACGAAAAAAGAGTCTTACTCTTCGAGGAAGATGATCCTGGGGCGGGAGCTGAAGAGACGTAGGGATTGGACCCGGCCGGCGTGGGGGCAGCGCCAACACCAGAAATCGGAGCCGGGCCTTCTGCAGCCGACGGATACCTGGGTACATTATTATTACCCGATCCGTGGGACTCCGATCCGACAGGGAAAGAGCTCCACGTGTCAGTGACAGGAGTAACGTCTTTCGGGTCAAGTTTCGGATAAGGAGCGTAATCGGCAGAAGGTCGAGGGGCTTCTTCTAGTTTGGTTCCGGATTGAGTCTGATAAGCAGGATTTTTACTCGGGTCCGGATTCATTAGGCTCTTGGATGATTATGAATGAATAAAGAGAAAATGAACGAATGGAAATAATTTTTTATGCTATCCCACACACAGGAGGGGGTACTTTTAAGTTTGGCTTTGTCAAACCAACTATTTTTCATTTTAATCATAAAAATCTAACATTCGCCACAATAGCCATTTCTTGTGTAAAAGACAAAAACGCCCTTAAATGAGTTATATAATTACAAAAATAGAAATATAGTAAAAAGACGAAAATATCCTTAAGTTACAAATAAAAATCCAAACACTTCTCAATTGAAATTTGAAAACGAAGTCAGTCTTTTCATCAGTTTACTCTAACACGATAAAAACTCTTTCATTTTTCATCCACTTCATCCTCAAAATTTCATAAACTTATCAGTTATCAACCTCAATAGAAAAATTTAGTTAAATTTCAGCACTTCAATTCGGTAAGTATCTTTTCGTAGTATTTAATTTTATTTTTATTGAAGTCGTATATTTTTTTAAATGGTAGAAAAAATAATATTAGAGCCAAA
>NC_036254.1:31440276-31441400 GCF_002742605.1 Olea europaea var. sylvestris
ACTATTTCTTTAATTAATTATCTTAATTGGTTAGGTAAAAAAAATATTTTTCAATTTAATTTATTCATTAAATATTTCGTTAATCATGTGTTTTATTTATTTCATATTTAATTGCTCTATTTCGATTATTTATTTGAATAATATTTATTCGATTTTTCGTTTTACTATTTCTTTAATTAATTATCTTAATTGTTTAAGTAAAAAAAATATTATTCAATTTAATTTATTCGTTACATATTTCGTTAATAATGTATATTATTTATTTCATATTTAATTACTCTATTTCGATTATTTATTTGAATAATATTTATTCGATTTTTCGTTTTACTATTTCTTTAATTAATTATCTTAATTGGTTAGGTAAAAAAAATATTTTTCAATTTAATTTATTCATTAAATATTTCGTTAATCATGTGTTTTATTTATTTCATATTTAATTGCTCTATTTCGATTATTTATTTGAATAATATTTATTCGATTTTTCATTTTACTATTTCTTTAATTAATTATCTTAATTGTTTAAGTAAAAATAATAGTATTCAATTTAATTTATTCGTTACATATTTCGTTAATAATGTATATTATTTATTTCATATTTAATTACTCTATTTCGGTTGTTTATTTGAATAATATTTATTCAATTTTTCGTTTTACTATTTCTTTAATTAATTATCTTAATTGTTTAAGTAAAAAAATATTATTCAATATAATTTATTCGTTACATATTTCGTTAATTATGTATATTATTTGTTTCATATTTAATTACTCTATTTCGATTATTTATTTGAATAATATTTATTCGATTTTTCGTTTTACTATTTTTTTAATTAATTATCTTAATTGGTTAGGTAAAAAAAATATTTTTCAATTTAATTTATTCGTTAAATATTTCGTTAATCATGTGTTTTATTTATTTCATATTTAATTACTCTATTTCGATTGTTTATTTGAATAATATTTATTCGATTTTTCATTTTACTATTTCTTTAATTAATTATCTTAATTGTTTAAGTAAAAATAAGATTATTCAATTTAATTTATTCGTTACATATTTCGTTAATAATGTATATTATTTATTTCATATTTAATTACTCTATTTCGATTGTTTATTTGAATAATATTTA
>NC_036254.1:31446289-31514097 GCF_002742605.1 Olea europaea var. sylvestris
CCGGACTGGTCCGGGCCATATGGTCCGGACCATCCTGGTCCGGTAGCCGTAACGGACCACATGGTCCGCTACGGCCCATGGTCAGAAGCGGACCATCAAACCGACGGAGCCGCCGGAAACTCCATTTCCAGCGAGCTCCGTCCCTTTTTTTCACTTTTTTCAACATTTTAACCTCAAATTCGATATTTTCTTACATTTTAACCATAAAAACATGAATTTAACCCATATTCATATCCTAAACATTCAAACTTTCACAAATTCGAAGTAGTTATTTATAGAAAACATGTCTAACCTTCCAGAAAATGACGGTCTCCGGCGAATCGAGGTGGCTCTGGTCTTGGTCGAAGTTGGTGAGGTCCGGGCAGTCCGTAGGCGACGTCGAGCGGTCCGTGTTGATTTTTTCTTTTTTTTTTCTCTTCTTTTCTCTCTCTATTTTCTCTTCTCTTTTTTCCTAAAATGGGGGTATTTTCGACCCTACACAAATAATAACATTTTCCCTTTTTTTTTTAAAAAAAAAAAACTTGGTCAAAGGCTATTTTGAAAAACATACCGGGTGGGGCAGCCATTACCCACCATTTTCTCCCCACAGGAGAATATGGTGGCAGATGACTGTTTAACTTTGCCATTTTTCCAAAATGGCCTTTGATCCAAAGGCTATTTTGAAAAACATACCGGGTGGGGCAGCCATTACCCACCATTTTCTCCCCACAGGAGAATATGGTGGCAGATGACTGTTTAACTTTGCCATTTTTCCAAAATGGCCTTTGATCCAAAAAATTTCATTAAAAAAGAAAAATGAAAAAACTGAAAATGTAAACAATACCCAAAAATCGAAAATACCCCCAAAAAAAGAGAAGAGAAGAGGAGAAAGAAAGAGAAAACTAAGAAAAGAAAATCACCAATGCCACCTACGGGCCACTCAGACCGGACTCATTTCGACCATTTGTCGGAAATCGTCATTTCTCAAAGATTAGATATGTTTTTTTGTAATTTACTCACTATTGAGGTCTAACATATGTGGGAATTTGACTGTTTGAATTTAATACATAAAATTTTGAATGTTTAATATTTGAATATGTTAAATTATGAGTTTAATACAAATTTTGTTGTTAAAATAGAAGGAAAAATCGAATTTGAGGTTGAATTGGTTAAGAAAAGTAAAAAAAATGGAACGGAGCTCATCGAAAATGGAGTTTTCAGGCGACAACGACGTCAGCGTTTAGATCCAGATGACCCAGACGGCAGGGCCGTCCGGATCAAGACTGCCTAGACCACCTAAATGTCCGGGCCGTCTGGATCCAGACTGCCCAGACTGTCTGGGCCGACTGGATCCAGACCGCCCAGTCGTCTGGATCCAGACGATCTGGACTGTCTGGATCCGAACGGCCCAGTCGTCTAGATTAGCCCGTGCTAGCCATTTGTTTTAAATATTGAATTTAATTGTTTATAAATATTTCATGAATTATGTAAATTGTTTATTTAATAAGTAAAATAATTAATTGTTTTTTATTTCATTTTATTTAAAATATAAATAATTTAAATAATGAAATAAATATAATAAACAATTGAATATTCAATATTAATTAAAATAAATAGGAAATTAATATAAATAATTAAATGAAGTAAATAAATATGAAATAAACAATTAAATAGAGTACTAATTATTAAACAAACAATATATATAACCAATTAAAATAATTAATGAAATATTTAAATAAAAATTAAATTAAATATGAAATAAATAATTTAATAAAACAATATTTAATTTAATTGTTTATTTAAATTTTTAAGTAATTACTTTAATTGTTTAGGTATATTATTTGTTTAATATATAATTATTTATTTTTTACCTTATTTGTTTATTTAAATATTTCATGAATTATGTTAATTATTTATGTATATTTTTTATTTAAGTAAATAATAAATAACTAATTGAGATAAATTCAATAAAGAAGTAAATTAAATATTAATAAAGCAATAAAAATAATTACTTAACATAAGTAACAAATAAATATAAATAATAAAAAATAGTTTAAATAAGTAATTAAATATTAAATAAACAATTGAAATAAATAATTAGCATTTAAATATCAAATAAATAATTTAAATGATAAATAACGAATTGAAATAAATTCAATAAAGAATTAAATTAAATATTAATTAAGCAATAAAAATAATTACTTAACATAAATAACAAATAAATATAAAAAATAAAAAATAATTTAAATAAGTAATTAAATATTAAATAAACAATTGAAATATATAATTAGCATTTAAACATCAAATAAATAATTTAAACTAACAATAAATATAAATAATAAAAAATAAGTAATTTAAATAAGCAATTAAACAATTTCAATAAACAATTTAAATAAGTAGTTAACATTTAAGTAATAAATAATTAATTTAAATGAACCATAAATATAAATAATAAAAATAAGTGATTAAATATTAAAGCACATTGAATTTTTAGCATCGAACGTGGCGTAGAACTGATAAACTAAATACACATTAAAATGCAAGCGTTCATTTATGTACGTTGTGATCTGTAATTATAATAATTTCAAATGTAAATATTTTTTTAAAACTTTTGTAATACTTTAGTTTTTATGTAATTGTATAATAAATAACTAATTACTTTTAATTACATATATAACACACTATAAATAAAGAAAATTGAGGAAATCAGTAACACACTATAAATAAAGAGTTTATAAGATTTAAATAGATATTACACATCTATTTGGTAGAAGGCAACATACTATAATCGGGAACTTTCTCACTCGACTTCATTTGGTAGAGGAAATATAGTTTCGACATTCTTGAATAATGTTCGATGTATTAAAAATGTGACCGTGCCTAAAGTTCGACTCCCATCGTTGTTAGATATTTTCATACACCATGTAATTTATGTTCTAATTAAATATTAAATAAACAATATACATAACCAATCAAGATAATTAATTAATGAGATATTTAAAGAATAAATTAAATTAAATTTTAATTTTCTATTCGAATAAATGATTAAATAAAATAATGAAATAGTAAATAAACAATATACATAACAAATTAACATAATTAATTAATGAAATATTTAAAGAAGAAACTAAATTAAATATTAATTTTTTATTTGAGTAAGTGTTTAAAATAAATAAATAAAGTAATTAAATATACATAACCAATTAAAGTAATTAATAAAAAACATTTAAACGAGAAATCAAATTAAATATTGGATAATTTTACATGTACTAATTTATAAGGATGTTCATAATGTACATGTAAAATTCCATGAGTTGAGGATCGAAAAAACTGTTTTTCAAATCTCCAATAATGTTATGCTATCTGTACATTATGGTATAATATTTTTATTTAAATAAGTAACTAAAATAGAGTAATTAAATATTAATTACTAATAATAGACATAACCAATTAAGATAATTAATTACTGAAATATCTAAATAAGAAATTAAATTAAATATTTTTTTATTTAATTAAGTGATTAAATAAATAACTGAACAAAGTAATTAAATATTAAATAAAGAATATACATAATTAATTACGATAATTAATTAATGAAATATTTAAATAAGAATTAAAATAAATATTAATTCTTTTATTTAGATAAGTGATTAAATAAATAATTAAATAAAGTAATTAATTTTTAAATGCATAATATACATAACCAATTAAGATAATTAATTAATGAAATATCTAAATAAGAAATTAAATTAAATATTATTTTTTATTTAATTATGTGATTAAATAAATAATTAAAAAATAAATAAATAATATACATAGCTAATTAAGACAATTAATTAAAAAATATTTAAATAAGAAATTAAAATAAATATTAATTTTTATTTAAATAAGTGATTAAATAATTAATTAAATAAAGTAATTAAATATTAAATGAACAATATACATAACCAATTAAGGTAATTAATAAAGAAATATTTAAACGATAAACCAAATTAAATATTAACTTTTTTATTTGAGTAAGTGTTTAAAATATATAATTAAATAAGGACCAATTAAGATAATTAAATAATGAAATATTTAAAAGAGAAACCAAATTAAATATAAATTTTTTTTATTTGAGTAAGTGTTTAAAACATATAATTAAATAATTAATTAAATAAACATATATCAATTAAGATAATTAGTTAATGAAATATTTAAAAGAGAAACCAAATTAAATATAAATTTTTTTTATTTGAGTAAGTGTTTAAAACATATAATTAAATAATTAATTAAATAAACATATATCAATTAAGATAATTAGTTAATGAAATATTTAAATGAGAAATCAAATTAAACATTAAAATTTTTATTTAAACAATTGACTAAATAAATAATTAAATAGATTAATTAAATATTAAATAAATAATATATATAACCGATTAAGATAATTAATTCATGAAATATTTAAACAAGAAAGTAAATTAAATATTAATTTTTTTTTATTTGAGTAAGTGTTTGAAATAAATAATTAAATATAAAGTGAAAAGTGTTTGATTTTTTAATTTGTAACTTAAGAGTATTTTTGTCTTTTTAAACAAACTTCTATCTTTGTAATTGTATAAAATACTTTAAGGATTTTTGTGTCTTTTACTCAACAAATGACCATTTTGAAGATTGACAAAAAAATTTGGTCAAAGTGAGAAAAAGAGCATTTTGACTTGCCTAATTTAAAAAGTACCCTACCACCACAGTGTCCTTAAATTACACATTTACCCCTGACTCTCTTTCCTGATCGGCTCGTTATAAATAAAATATGATTTTGTTTTATTCTTCCATCAATAATGCTGTTCGAACAAATTCCTTTGCACAGATGTTGAACATGTAATAAAAAATTAATACAAAATGAGGACACATGGCTGGAAGGGAAAGAAGGAAAAAAAACCCAATCTAATAATAAATGGAAGAAACACGTTATCCCCAAATTGAAATTGGCTCATTTTTGTACTTCAGTCGGTGAGGTCGGAACTTCGAAGTTCGACACCGGCAAACCTCCCGTGTGGGTCTTAGCTCATTGTCCCTAAAATCAAAGAAAACGGTGGAGGTTGGCAAGCATTTTCTCTACTTCCAGTCGGTGAGGTTGGAACTTCGAAGTTTGACACCGGCGAACCTCCCGTGTGGGTCTTAGCTGATTGTCCCTAAAATCAAAGAAAACAGTGGAGGTTGGCAAACATTTGAAACTTTACATCCCCATCTTTCTCTAGAAAGCCTCTCTTGGAAGGGAAAAAAATTGTTAAAAAAAAAACTCTATATTAGGGCTTTCAGAGGCGTCGAGAGAAGTATTTTCTCATTCCGTTTGTTTCTCAGGTAATTTATTTACACCGCTTTGCTTTTTATGAATTTTGTAATTTTTTTTTATAAAATTTTTGATTGTGTGTTTTGATATTAGTTATTGAAGTTAAGTTCAAATTTTGGTGCTTATAGATTTGTTTATTGGATGAATCGCGATTGATTGCTTTGTCAATTATTTTGCAGTTAAAATAGTGACGATCAAGAAGCGTTATAACAATTTCTGTAAATTGCTAAAATATATGAAAATATTTGAAGATCAGAAATAGCTCATACTTTGATAGAATTCTTGCTGGCATTTTCAGTAATATAGCGCAATGAGCAAATGGCTATAAAAACCACTGGCGATGCATTTTTAAATGGAATTTCAACTTTTTCAATAGCATTAAATTGAGTTTATAACAATGGTTGGTCCTCTCCACTCATTACGTTCATGCAGAACACTAATGGTCAATAATTTGGATGGTTGATTGTGGTTGTAGAATGGGAGGAAAGAATTTCGGAATTTGTCATAGTTGCAGATCGAAGGGACACTTCTTTGATGAATGCCGAAGTAAGAGTCGTTGCCCCGTTTGCAAGAGTGGATTCCAGAAGTGCTTCGAGGTGGAGAGAGAGACCGATAACAAAGGAAAACTATGCAAATGATGTAGTCAGAAATGTGGTTTTTGGGAGTGGGTTGGAGAAGGAGAATCAAGTGCTATTGATAGCAAGGCGAATCTTGCATCAGAAGAATCAGTGTCAGATTTGTCGCGCATGTTTCAATATCAAATTCATCTCCCCGACGAAGAAGAGGTCCAGATTTCGATGAACATGAACATGACAATTCGCAAGGGCAAAGCAACCGTGGAGAAGCATGACAAATGAAAGTGGCAGGCTACATTAGTAGCCCCATTTTTGAATAAACGTTGATGTTATATATGCTTGCATTTCTTGTTCAGACTTCATGTTATTTAGAAATGTTAATGACGTAGTTGTTCTTAATGATGTATTTTTTAACTATTTGTTTCACTTAGGGTCCATTTGATACGCCATATTTTCCATGGAAAATGGAAAATTCCCCACCATTTTCGAACTTTCGGCCTATTTGATAGGCAACTTTTTCCAGGCATTTAGTTTTCTTACTTTCCCTCACGTGACCCCTAATTCCACGAAAATCAGGAATTCCAATTCTCATGGTTGAGCTAGTTTTAGTTTTCCAGGGAATTCAAAGTGAAAGAAACCCTTAAACACGTCAAACCCAAAACATTTCTCTATCTAGATAGTACATTTGTAATTCCTTTATTTTGTAATGTCATTAGTACATTTTAATATCTAGAGAGTACGAATATCGTGTTGATTTTGGGGTGACACTCAAATTCGACATAAATATACAAAATGTTTTGAAGTGGTACTGTGTATGCGGTCCATTCATCACCATGAGAAATATCAAACGACATTTGAATATTGTACCAAACGGACACATTCAATGAGTAGACATCAAGTAATGCAATTGAAGTATGTTACCGCTTCAAATTGTGCATGTGGTCGAATTTACTCAATTGAGATCTTTATAATTATTTACAAATTAACTTTTTCACTACAATTTGGTAAAAACTTTTTGCTTCATTTTGATGCATATTTTCAGTACAACATCACGTGAATATATTCCCATATCCATCCAAACCATTTGTAAGGACTTCAGTGTGTGTCACGGAGACAATGTCTCCGTGACACACACACACGGAAAAACTCTCTCCTGTGTCACAGAGACACTTACACACGATTTTTTTCCATTTTTTCTGTTTTATTGTTGTTCTATGATGTGGTTTGGTAAACAAAAATAAAAAACATAATCTACGATCAATTGTATACTTTTTTAAGTTCATCTTTTATATTGGGTGTGTCCCTTGAATTGAAGAACACATCTGTTGGAAGTAACTGTCAAAACGAACAGATGTACCTATTCAAAGACTTTTGAAAATAAAATTCTCATTTCTGGACGCAGGTCGATCCTCGTTGCGCAGCGGCAAACACTAGTCGGAACGACAAATCATTCGCAAAACAAAAAAATAAATACACTTTCCATAGAAAATGAAGCCAATCAAACACCAAAAGATGAAAAATTTCAACAAAAAATCATCAATGCCACCTTCCATATTATTTCCCGCGTCCAGAAATGAAGCAAAAATTGTATCGTCATTATTATGCATAAAGATTGAACATTCTAAGTAAATTGTAAAATAAATATAGTTTATTGGTAAAATTTCAAAGATCTAAGGTTCTCATTGCTATCAACATAATGAATAAGCTAAAAAGAATTAAAGTAAAAACCATGATTTTAACTTCCAGGTTACAAGCTTCTCGTTACCATTGGAGTTTCACAACCTAAAGAACTAAAGTAAAAACCATGAAATCCAAATTGTTCGAACAGCATTATTGTAATAATAATGACCAATGTAGGGCACTTCATGGTTTTTCATCCCCCATTACAGAGTTTTCCTTTTCTTTAACATTGGACGAAATGCCATTTTACACTTGCAGGGCAATTCATGGTTTATCATCCCCATTACAAATTTTTCGTTTATTTTAATGTTGCAGCTTTTGTTAAATATCTCCATCTCGACTGTCATTCAATTTTTTTTAAGCAATGGCATTTTTCATGCTTTGCAAACAACAAATTAAATATGTCGAATTGGAAAATTTTGAAGATGACATTTAACAGTGGATCACCTGGGTTCGATAGTGTCGACGAAGACATGCTGTTCGAAAGTGCTACCGGATTCAGTTCGGAGGTGCTACCGGATTCGATGAACTGGCCGGCAGGAATGAAGGCCCAAGAGAGAGGGGAATGAAGGAAAATGAGGAGGGAAAATACTAACTTCCAATTTGGAGGAGGAAAGATTATACCAGTGATCTGCCAAATTTGTCCCATTTTTCAAACAATTTCTACTGTCATTTGATGTGAACATTATTAATTTTTTATTACCTGAACAGCATTATTGTTCTTCCATTACCAGTCCCGAATTGATTGATTGGAGATATAAACCAAAATTCGAAACCCAGATATTCAAATCACGAAGCCCATTAATTTTCGTGGACTCTCCATCAGCACTAATTACACTGGTATGTATTCTTTGAATCCCATTGACGAAATGGTCTGTAATTCACAATTCTATGCAGTAACGCAATTTTGATTACTCTAATTTCAGATTTTATGTGGTGATTTGTTTAACTGAAAAAGGGAGATGAAGTTTTCGCAAAATTAGAAAAAAAAAGCTCGATTATCTTATGCCCAAAATTGCTCCTGAATATTTGTCAATATTTATGCTTATTAATCTAGCGATTACGAATCAAAATCCTTTTTATTGGGTAGCATTAAATTTTTTATATGATTATAGTTATGGGGGTAATCAAAATCTAACTGTTTGATGGAGCATAAGTTTATCCAAAATTGGGTTCTTGACTGCATTACAGTATTTATGAATTCTGATTAGAAGCTGCTAAGTAAAGGACAAGTTTGTTAAAGGTTATAGCCTGAAATAATCAGCCTACAAAGTTGCATATATATGAGGTCATCTCGTTCAGCTCATCCCAAGTCGTCAATTGTACTCTAGTATGGGGATGGCTAATCACTCATTATCCCGTGTGTGAGTTAAAGAATATGTTATTCAAAGCCAATGGTAGGAAATTACAAAAATTTCCCCCTTTTTTTAAGTCTGTCGAAAACATAGATAGAAACCACTAGGAACTCCTTGAGCTAACACGTTCATGCATTATGACCTACTGTGCATAGAAGCTATCCCTTCTTGGCTATGAATACCACTTTGGCTACCATGCTTCAGGTAGGCAAGCACTCATAATCAAGTTTAAACTCTGTCAGTTTGATTTTTACTATGAATCCAAGCATTGACTAAGGCAACAGAGTGGTGCTTGGCCATCACCTCTTTTCCTGTGGAAGGCTGAGCAGACTTGAATATGCATTCTCCTGCAGAACTAAACTTGATTCCAACTCCCTGTTCTCATGTAAGTATCAACAATTTCTGATGTCTACATAAGGTGCAGGATGTTTAAAGTAGTGGTCTTTGTGCTCAAATGAAAATAAACAGAAAAAATAGAAAGCTCAAATACACTCAGAAGCTGAGTTTATTGAAAAGGAAGCTTTAGATTTTATTTACATAATCATTAAACTTAACACTATTGTCATATTCCAGAAAAAATGCTAATTTTGATTTCTTCTGGATGACAACTACTGAAATATGTTCTTTTCAACTATGTTATGCCGTGGTCAGCTGCAATATAATTACTTTTGTTTCTTGAAAATATGCAACTTTTGGAATATTAGGATTCAGAAACAAAGATGCTGGTCACAATGAAAACAATTGGAACGTTCTGTACTCTACAGAAGAGAGAAGGCTCTATGATTAATTTTGTGACTTAGAAGATGAGGAATTTTTTAAAACAGCCATCTCAGCATGGTCAAAGCGCAAATGATCATCTTTCAAATTTGCAGTTTAAAAGGACTACTATATAGATCACAAGATTAATTTAACCTTGTTAAAAAATGGCCACCGTCAAAGTAGAGAATCAACTGTTCAACCTCTCTAGAACTCAAATAAATTATGCTCCTTAGTTGGCAAGTTGATCGAGTTTGGAAAGTAGGGCAAAATTCAAATCGGTCGCTCTCCTTTATTGAATTTTTTAGCAGATCAGTGGATATCCTCTTCATTGTCTAGCACACGAAAAAGGAGGAAAAGAAATTTCAACTTTTTGATTCTTTTCCAGGATGTCTCCTGTTGTGAACTACTCTCATATATCTGATTGATGGGAATGGTCATATATCCTTCAAACTCAAATCGGCCAACTGTTTTCGGCAATCCTATTCATTCTTTTTGTGTGTGTGTGTTAAAAGCAACAGCGTGTTCCCTTAAATGAAAAGCCTTTATTCTTCTTCTTGGAGAGTTGATACCAAACTTTCTGCAGTCTACGGTCGAGTTTATTTTCTTTACAACTTAAAAGAACATTAACATATGGTTTTTTTACTGTTCATTTATTATAGAATGTAACAAGGCACGCATATGGTTACCAATGGATAGAATCCTATCTAAGCTCCTCATCTGGCTTTGTTACTCATTAGCCTTTTTCATTCATCTTCATGCATTGAGTTCTCACTGCAAAATCTGACCACAAAACATTTATTTCAGTTGTCTCCTGTGCGAATTGAGCAAGTTTAGCATGGCAGATTTGCCACGTTATTTGATAGCTTGCTTGCAAACTGGGAAACTGGCTATGCTAGCAATTCTGGTTTCAGGGGGAATTGTGTTGCAGATACTGGTCAGTTTTGCTCTGTTTAGTGAATTTCCTTCACTTCATTTAGTTGCAACTGTATACTGTTATCCTGTTAAAGTCATTTTTCTGATTAGTTCTTTTATGATTTTGCAGGCATGTGCTTTGTACAACAATTGGTGGCCAATGTTAACAGGTAGTTTATATGCAGATTTCTTTGGCTTTTCCATTGTTTCAAGCAGAAAATATGGTTCAATTGTTAAAAAATATTCCTAAATTCATCTGAAAGCATTCAAGCACTACACTGAATATTAAATTATGGACATTTCACCAATAAGCCTATTGCAAACTTAACCAGTTTCACCAAAAATGTAATCTAGGTTAGCAAGAAAATGTGTAAATATAAGCGACAATACATAAAACATTGGCAAAATAGTGTTATGTTTCATTAATTCAATATTTATTGGGCTTTTAAAAGCAGAGCTTCAACCTTTAAATGATTTGAAATTTGCATGACAACGCTCTGGTTTTTTCTGAAACCACTTTATATCAAAATGATTATATGTGCATTTACTTTGAACATACTTTTGAAGAATGTACTCTGGTTTGAAGGTCAAATGCAACAATATGCATTTTCTCTGATACATTAATTTGCGGATCTCAATGAGGAGGTCTAAACGGATCGAAATGGTGCTCCAAGTTTCGGCCGAGAAATGGTGAAAATATTGGGATTTGTGTTTTGACATGTTACTTTTTTCATTTAAGATCGTGTAACTACATGTAAAACATGTGACGCAGCGCGAAACAAGGAATTCAAGCCAAAACCTTAAGAACAAGAAATTTGGAACCCACCAAATAATAAAGAAAATAAATTTACTAATTTTATTAATGAAAAAAAAAAGCCCTTATTTATAAGAGTTTATATGGAAACGTAGTTTAGAATAACTAAAAGTAATGAAAAAGAAGTTTAAACAAACTAAAATTGCAAAAAAACCAAAATAGACGAATTGCAAAAGTAGCTCCAAAATTTTAAAAATCAGTTTTCAAGGCCTAAACGTACTTGAATGGCCGAAATTCGTCGTACATCATAGCATAGCGGTGAGTATTGTTCCTCTCGTCGTTCTTCTTCCAAAATAGTCTTATGGGCCTGATCTGGAATTAAGATGATGTTTTATTTCTACTAGTGTTTCTTTCCCTAATATGACCAATATGTCCTACATCAACATGAAATAATTACCAAAACTCGATTTATTCCATAACCTGTATATCTGTAACATCATGTTGAAAAGACCATAAGAGTAAAATATTAAATTGCAACAAACAAAAATTTAAATCCTAACTATAAGTAACATACTAATAAATGAACTTTTAAAGCTTCGTAATCTGATGTCTGGGCTCTGATGGCAATTATCAACATCCTGACTCAAGTGATTATGCAAATGTAGAAATTAGCTAAGTATAGATTAGCCTATAAATACACTCAGTATGAATCGTGCCAATAATTTTCATAATTTAATAATCCAACACATCTGAAGTGAAATGTTGATGAAGAAACTGACCATTTCAATCTTAGATAGGGCACCCCGCCTAAGTTTCAATGTAGATCTATGTACCAAGTGGTTTTAGCCATCATAATCATCTCAATCTCTGAAGAATATATCAAAATGATTATATATGCATTTGTACATATTTTTAATAATTAAGTTGGTTGGCAAAAATAGTACTCTGGTTTCTGATAATCATATTCTTGCATTGTTCCTCTGCAGTATTAATGTATGTTCTTCTACCTATGCCTCTGATTTTCTTTGCTGGGTAGCAAGTAGGTAAAGCTTTCTCCTTCAAAACTGATCGTTTTATTTTTTCTAGAATCATAAAAGTTATGGCATCATTCTCAGTTTAATGAAAATTGTCTATATGACTATATATATATGTATTTCGACCTCATACTTGCGTTTTTTACAATCACACCAAGCAACAGTTGGGTTGATGCGACAAAGTTCTTGACTGGAGCTTCAGCTGTTGGCAGTATTGCTATACCAATTATTTTAAAGCATGCTGGCGTAATTGGTTGGGGAGCCATGGCAATGGAACTCTCATCGTTTTTCATACTTGTCATGGCCATTTTGTGTTACCTTGGAACAAGCAATGACGATGGATACAGTACATTTTGAAGTACAAAACCTTTATTTGGGATAAGGAGGTTTCTTTTGCCAGCGAGTGTTGTTTGCTTGAGCATGTGCTCCTGTGATTGTGATTTGTATATGCATGTGTTTACATTCATAGATTGTTCGTTATCAAAAGATGTTGAAGTGGTTATCCACTAGATAACAGCGATGAATGTACTTTGATTGGATACTCGAAATTTGTTTATAAAATGAAGCCTTTTGACATTACTTATAGAAACTGTTATATCCTAATATTCATTATTCTGTTTTATGGTTTTTCTACTGAAATAGAGAGGTGTTACTGATTTCTAAGTTTTTATGGATTTGGTAAGAAAGGATTTAGGACGGATCAGCTGCCGGTCTCCGGTGAAATACCAAGTTTGTGGATACAAGGGTAGGTAGATGTAGGGCAACTTAAAATGAGACACCAAAATACCAAAATGCACCAAATTTTAATACAAAAATGTCTCCAATGTAATACCAAATTTTGCACAATTTTGCACCAAATAGTGCAAAGTCAATTTTACCTTTTGTTTTCATCTGCAAAACAAATTGATTAAGGATATTTGTGTCATTTATGCTATATATTTTTTAATACAATAAATTATTATTATTACTACTAATCTCTTGCTTGTGCAATGCACGAGATATGTTATTTTCAAGGTATTGTTAGCATTTTGAATATTAAGGATTGAAGAAAGATGTGTGCATTGAAGATTCATTTTTCCTATAAAATCTATACTATTAGTTTCAATGATGAATTTCTTTTTGAATATAGAACATATTGTTGGAATTTCGTTATGATGGATTTTTGTAATGTCTCTATTAATTGTACTATGTTTTTTTTATAGTTATTAATGAATTTAATCTTTTAATTTAACTTAATTATTTATTTAGTAATTTGTGCATTTGTAAAATAAATAAATAAATAATTTTTCAAATAAAATAGATTATTAAGAATATATGAAAAAGAGAGAGAGAAGAAAATGATTATAGACTATTCATTTGGTGTAAGTTTTAGTATAATGGTTGGAGATAATTTTTAATTCGGTGTAAGATATTGTGTAAATTTTGATGCAGAGTTGGAGATTTCTTGATTTGATTCATTATAATTTGAATTCTAATATTTCTTTATCATGTTTACTTGAATAATAAAGGACATTATTGACAGAAAGAAAACATAAAGTATAAAAGTGTCAACTAAATGTTTCTTGTCGATCCATCATGCTCATTGTTTATATACTATAGAATTTTTTTTTTCGATTAAATTATAATTTATTTTTTTATATCTTCTTATCAATTGTACATTCTATAATAAAATAATATTACTCGTAAATTCAAAAATAAATTTAATTATACATTCTTCAAAAATTTACTATTCTACTTATTATAATGGGAAAAATTAGGGCCAAACAGACGCTTAAATTATATTAAAAATAAAAATAACTTCGACAGGACATCCCTATAACTGAGTATCTGAATATCACATCTAATAAAGATAGAGGACTAGGAGATAAAATTTACTCTTTATTTTCGCTTGATGCTCTATTATTCTATCTCTAGTGCTGGTTTGCCATTTGCAGCTTTCGGTGGTCCTGTTGGGGGGACCCCATGGTTGAGCCGCCGTCGGACCCCAAGTCCACGTTACGCCGGTCCCTCCAGCCCTTTTATTGGGAGTTGAGGCGTTCTTCCTTTGTCCTCAAATGTGGTCCAAATCTACTTCTACCCGCCACGTGTTTCATTTATTATTCCCGCTTCCTTTTCCTCCTACGATTCATTCCCCTTTTCTTCTTGTCTTTGCTCTTACCGAATTTTCTTTTCTTCCACATTTACATTTTTGCCCTACACTTTCTGTGAATTATTGATTATTTTAAAATTCCTACAGAAAAAATAATTTTGTCTTCGGTCAAATATTAATTTAGACCCTGTTTGGCCCCCACGGGGAAAATTTAATGTATAGAATAGTGTTTTTTGAAAAATGAGTGGTTGAAAAAGAAAGAAATTTTTTTGATTTACGTGTAATATTATTTTATGGAAGATTGTGTAGTTGAAAATAGGAGAGAAAAGTAGAATGTAATGTAATGTAATTTAATGAAAATCAAACAAGTGCTTAGTCATGCAGAGTGACCGTATTGTCCTTGTATCAAAGTTTCCTCTAGACAATCTATGTAACGTTATGCAAGAAACTATCATAGAGAGAAAATGTGGAAACGGACTTGTGTCAATTTTGCATAGCCCTATTGATTTTCATTCTATTACATTTTATTTTTATCTCTTTTATTTTTAATCAAATAATCTTTTATAAAATAATATTATACATAAATTGAAATTTTTTCCTTCTTTTTCAACCACTTATTTTTCAAAAAATACTATTTCACCCATTTTCTTTTTAACAAAATAGAGGCCAAACGGGGGGCTATATGATTGCCTAGATGCTTCGAAATTTATGCAAATAAATGTGTAAATCCACTAGAAATTGTAACAAACTTTGTTTATTTTTACGAGATTGTCAAGATATTTTGAAATTCACGAAAAAGAGTGTCTAAATGAAATTCTCATAATATGTCTAGTTTACATAAAATGCCTCAAATATTTCGTCCATATTTGGTATAAATACTCTAAGAGGGTGTTTCAGAGACATTGTTATGTAAAAATGTATTTTTGAATAATAAATTAATGAGAAATGTGTGGTTAAAAAATAAGAAAAGAAAATTTGATTTACGTATAATATTATTTTAATAAAGAATGCATGGTTGAAAATAAGATAAAAAAAATACATTTTGAAAAAAATGGGTACCAAACGGGCATAAGATTCATTTCTTTTTAAACTCATTTTTAATCATATATTCTCTCGATCATACAATTTTGCATATAAATTCGTAACTTTTTTTTATATTTACCAAGTCCATTTTCATAAAAGTCTATGCCAAACTGGCCCTCATAGTTTGAGCAAAATTGTAGCGGCAGAATTTGGGAACAAGGGTATATTTGTCAAAAAAAACTAGAAATTATTGAGAAACAAAAAAAATGGTAGAACAGCAGACTTTTGAATTAGAAATTCGTATAAATACAGACGTGTTTTAACTATTCTACAATAATGGCGTTTCCGAACCATTTCTCACAGGAAATGGCTCTACGGCATCTTTCCGAACAAAACTCCTCTGCTTTAAGCAACGTACTCCCAGAACAAATGACTGCTCGCTTGCCGGAGCACCACCAACCGCCGCCTACGTGGCTGAACAGCGCTATTCTCCGCCAGCAGAGTCAATTCACATCCACCGGCAACGGGAATTTCCTCAATATGCAAAACAACTCGCACTCCGCCTCAGCGCCGTTGCAGGTTTCGAATAATCAGTGGCTTTCACGGCCAGTTTTGCAGCGAAATGTCAGTGACGTGAGGGATGATGTTCAGGTGTCCAGTGATTCGATGATCGGCACTGATTTAAACAACAACAACCACAATAATAACACTCACACTGGCAGAAATGAAAACAGTGAGTTAACGGATGGCGGCAGCGGCGGTGGTGAAGGAGTGATTAATTGGCGAAATTCGAGGTACAAAGCGGAGATTTTGTCGCATCCTTTGTATGAGCAGCTATTGTCTGCACATGTGGCGTGCTTGCGAATCGCGACGCCGGTGGATCAGCTCCCGAGGATCGATGCTAAGCTTGAACAGTCACAGCAAGTGGTCGCTAAATACTCCGCGCTTCAACATGGAAATCACGGCGATGATAAAGAGCTTGATCAGTTTATGGTAAGACTTTTTCTTATTTTTGACTCTCTTGTTACTATATTATGCAAAACGTTGAAGAGTTTACTTAATTTGACTTCTTTTGGTGGCATTAGTTAGTGGCATATATAAATTGAGGATTCCTATCCATGTGCTTTGGACTTCCGTTTGATGTGAAAGGATGCCTAACATAGAATGCAATCAAACAATTATAGGAGAAGGAAAAAGGGGAAAGAAAAAGAGAAAGAGAAACGAGAGGAAAAGAGAAGAAGGGGCAATAAAAAGGGAAGAAGCATTAGACAGAAGCAAAATTTAACACAGAGAAAATATCTTTATTTCATTATCAAAATTGTAAGAATTAAAAAGCATAAGCCCCTTTATATAGGGTTTAAACTGGTCCAAATTGAAGTAGAAAAATACTATAAAATCTATGAAATCAAACCCTATTTATGTTTTTTAAAATAAGCATTAAAATTGGAAACTAAATTAAATAATATCTATATTTCCATCAATGTCTTTTGTGTTATTTTCTATTAAGATCATGAGAATTATTATGTGCTATCCAACTGTATATTTTGTTTGAAGTGTTGAATTAGTATCTTAACTTTGTTTCAATTTAACTTCCCCTGTATGGATACGGCTATAGTTGCATAATATTCTTATTGGGGAGTCAATGTGGACTTTTACACATTTAAAAATATCAAAGCTCTTATTTATTTATTTTTTTCGCCCTTTTTTTGTAGACACATTATGTCTTGTTATTATGTTCATTTAAAGAACAACTTCAGCAGCATGTGCGTGTTCATGCAATGGAAGCAGTTATGGCTTGCTGGCAGATTGAGCAATCATTACAAAGCGTAACAGGTGATGCTTCTCTATTTTTCTTCCTGTTGATGTCAGATAAAATATATTGTTATTAACACGAGAAACGGACCGTCAAATTCTGTCCACTGGTGTATTTTACGAAATCAGTTGTATAGGTACTGATCAGCACTACCCTCATTCTCATTTACTCTTTCAATTGGATGCCTCTACATCATAGAAGATTTAAAGCAAGTCCACTGGTGCCTGTCACCAATTTGAAGCTAGTAATATTTAGATTGTAAAGTTGTCATATTTTGTTTTCTGTCATTCCAATTACTTCATTTTACCCATAGGCATAATTTGTAAACATGTCCAGTATATTTAGTCCCTGCTGCAGCACCTTCATTGGCAACCGATTGGTTTTAAGCAGAAACAGGAAAATGCATGTGCAAAAATCAGGAGACCAGTCATGCTTCTTGAGTAACAGCTAGTTGCAGATTGGAGAAATTGATGCACAAGAAGGTTCTTGCACACTAAATATCTGCAACACATTCCCACAGTTTTGGGTTCCTCGCCTTCAATGTATAATGAAAGAGAAATCATTGTAGATTAGAAACAACGGAATATTCAAACATATAATAGACACAAAAGCACTCGTTTGCTAGTAGATTGCTGAATGGGGCTTGAAGAAGTGTGTGTTAGTAGATCATCATTGTAAAATTGCAGGGTAGGGTTTCTCCTGCTTTCGTGATATTATTACAATTCTCAGTCTCTACTGACATGGACACAATTTGATTACTGTTGTAATTGTAGCCTTCAATGGTTCTCAATATGAGGTAGAACTAAATCTTCTGAATGCTTTTATTCCGCTAACTATGCATTGAACAGCCAAAAAATGGCACAATGCTAAAGTTTGCCATCACATGCTTCGTGAGCAGGAGTTTCTGCAGGAGAAGGAACAGGTGCTACAATGTCTGATGATGATGAGGACCAGGTAGAAAGTGATGTAAACATGTTTGATGGAAGTGTAGATGGTTCCGACAGTATGGGATTTGGTCCTCTGATCCCAACAGAGAGTGAAAGGTCAATAATGGAGCATGTACGGCAGGAGCTAAAGCATGAGTTGAAACAGGTATGAAGTACATAACTGTTTGTCAAGAATCATTTTGTTCAACTGTATACACTAACCATTCCTTTTTATTTTTCCTCCACACAGGGTTACAAAGAAAAGATTGTGGACATCAGGGAGGAAATTTTACGCAAGAGAAAGGCGGGAAAGCTTCCTGGTGATACTACATCGACGTTAAAAGCTTGGTGGCAATCACATTCAAAGTGGCCATACCCTACCGTAAGTTTCAGAATGAAAATTAAATATTGCATTCTTGGACAAATTAATTAAGAAAGTGAAAACCAATGACAGTTCAGTATTGTTGACATGCAATTACCAATTAGAGCGCTAGTGTAAGGCTTTCCAAATTTATTAGTTCTGCCTTTTATTGGACTGGTCTGGATTAGTTGTCGTGGCAATGGGGAAGACGCCATTTGATTTTAGTTTACTTTTAGTATCCTGCTCAGGTAATTAAACTCCTGTGGTTAATATGTACTTTGCAGGAGGAAGATAAGGTAATATTGGTGCAAGAAACAGGCTTACAACTGAAACAGATAAATAATTGGTTCATTAATCAAAGGAAGAGGAACTGGCATAGTAATTCGTCCTCCTCCACATCCTTGAAAAGCAAACACAAAAAGGTATTCAAATCTGTACGAATGTACACAGCTTCAGTAGGAAGTTTTAAGGATATTTCCACTGATTTAATTGGAATAAGTAATGCAGGTGAAAACAGGGACGACCATTTCACATAATTGATGCGAGCTTCTCGAGTAACAGCTATACATATTTCCCCTTCATTTAGTATATTTTAATCTGGAAAGTTCTCGCTTATGGTTGCACTTGTTACAACATGGAGGGACGGAAAGAGATCACTAATGTTGATGGTAGAGGTTATGGTGGATGATTTTGCTCCTCTCTGATCCTGAGGAGAGGAAACAGCCTATTACAGTAGATGTTTGTTCCTTGGCAGTTAAGGTTTATAGATGCACGACGACTGGTTGGATATAGTATGCCCGTCCCTTCATGGACTCGTTCGATTTTGTTATTTCCGTATGTGTATAAAAATAGGAATTCTATTTCCAGTGTACAGTTCAATAATCTATGGATTGGTGTGGGAAATTGATATTATCCGTGAACTTGTTTCGCTTATTGATAGTATACAATTGCTATAATTTTGATTGATCACAGATTTGGATACTTCTCAACTTCATGTCTATTCTTATTAAGCTGCTGCAATTGATGCATCTCTTCAAAAGTGTTACTAAAATCTATATCTTATTATTTTTTTTTTTTTCTCTTTTTCACGGATTTCTTACAATTTAGGCATTTTCTTCAAAGAAAGTGGAGAGTTTCTAGTCTATTTTGACACGCTACTCTTCCTCGTATATGTAGACAATAAATTTTATATTGACGAAAATCTTGTCGATTTTACTTGTGATGTCGATGGAACCAACTACAATCAGTATTATAGAGATAATAATATAATATTGTTACATTTCCACATCAAAATGAAAAGATAGAAAGAAAGAAAGAAAGGAAGTTCGAGCATCCTGTTAAACCTTCGCTATTTTATAAATGTGTTAATGCTTATGAAAGTGAAGTCAAATTAACACCATCCCCGTACAATCATCATTTAAATCAAGAATTCCATTGGCGCGTTTGATTGACTTTATTTTTTATGAAAAATGTCAATTTTTCATTCAAGTTTCTATTTGGGATGTTTGATCCAAAAGTTATCAAATACCAAATTTTCCTCCAAAAACAAGAAAATATTTTCTTTAAGAAGTGAGAGATTATTATTTTCCAGACAATTGATACACACACACTCTCTATTGTTCATCCACTAATAAAAATGAACAAGTATAATATTATCTAGGTTGAAAATTAAATCAATCAAACATATTTAATTAATAATTTACATGAAAATAGGTTCACCCTTGCTGTTTGATTCTGGAAAACAAAGAATTAATATTCAAAGAAATTGAACACAACCATTTACGATCGAAAGGCCACCAAATCTCGCTAACATAATTCAACCAAGATCTCCCGAGAAGAATGTGAGACCGCCACCTGCGAAGACTGCTCCTCCAGGCTCCTCCTCACCTCCGCCACCGCTGCTGCCCTGGCATCAGCCACCTCGTCTGTTCTCTTCTTCATATTAGACACCTCAAGGCTCTTACTCAATCTGCATGTCTCCGTTGGTGACCTTGGCGTTGTGGGTGCCAACAACATTTTGGATGCCCTCAGCGGTGATGCCGGTAACTTGGCTGAGAAATTCCTTATCGGAAGTTCCTCGTCCCCATTGACAACTTGGTTAGAATCGTCAAAGTTGAGGGCATAACTGAGAGGATCGTAGCTAAAATCAGCAGATGCATGGCGCCTATGGCGGCGCTTGCATTTCCCTTTGATGTCCATATGGTCATTAGGCTTTGAGCAAATCCATATAGATGACAACCTTCTTGGACTTGGCATGGAAGAGGAAGATGAAGAGGCATCTAATGAGAATCCACGGCGGTGTTGGGATCCATTGAAGCAAGAGGTAAGGCTCATAGAGGATTTCTTGAGCCTCAACCTCAAACTCGACATCTCGTGCTCGTCCTCCATTTTTGGCTTGAGGGAAAGAGATTATTTGTGGTATTTGAGACAAAAAGAGTCAATTCTTGAGGTAGAAGAATTGTGGGATGCATGAGAACATTGAATTCTACATATATGTGTTTGGAAGGTCAAAAATGAAGAAAATTGGTTTTTCTCTTTTTTTATGGTCCACCAAAAGAAATGCGAGAAACCAGAGGAATTTGTGGACTGAATTGAGATTTCTAAAAATGCCTCTATACTAATTGTGACACTTCTTTCTGGTCCTTCAAATTATTCTTTCTGGTCCTTCAAATTATACTTCGTCCCTGTTGGCTTTATAGCTTACAATTGAGTTAACCACCAAGATAAGCCGTACGAATAATTACACAAAAACTTGGATTTCCAATATATTGAATGCATCAGAAGGAATGCTTAGAATATGTTTCGAATATATCAGAAGAAGCTGATGACAAAGAGAGCAATACCTCTACGTGCAAGTATAACTTGTTTTCTACTGAAGAGCAACATAAATAAGGCATGATTTGCAGGTAAGACAACCCGAGTCAGTCAAAAATTCTCTCCCCAGTGGAGAATAGAAGAAACAAAATTGAACTCAAGATACAAAGTGACCCTGGGATGAGAAAAACTGCTCTCCAGCTATCTGGACTAGTGAGATCCAACTGAGCAGATTTAGCGGCTTCAAGAAGTCGACCAGTAAGATCAACCCCAACTATGCCAGCTAAAGTACCAGCTGTGTTAGAAACCCCCATTACAATTCCAGCATACCTTGGAGCAATATCCATGTGATTTACTGCAAATCCAGCTCTCCCCAGTGCCAAGAAACCAAGAGCCACAGAAGAACAAAACACAACTCCATCAGGTGTTCTGAACCTGGGAAGAGCCATTAATGCAAAAGAAGCCACCACAAATCCTATGGTATTTAAAAGCTTTCTTGTTCTAGTCACAGACAAGACTTTCCTGGTAATCAAGTGATCAGCAATCACCCCACCGATATTTGAGAACAGAAACATGTTGAAATAAGGCATCATCTTAGAAGATCCCATGTTTTCAAGACTAAGCTGAAGGCCCAATTCAAAGTATGTTGGGAGCCAGTTCATGAGAACGTAAAGAGCATAATGGAAAGTGAAATTATTCACCACAATTGCCCAAACTGGCAAACTGAAAATAATTTTCTTCCATGGAATTTTTGGGGTTCTGTTGGAATGTCCTCCATTCTCAACTTTCGTCTTTTGGTTCCCTTTAATTGGCAGCAATAATTCTCCAAATCCAGCAGCAGTGGCTTTTGGATGCTCAGAACGAGGTGGGTCAACGGCATACTTAAACCAAAGTAGAGACCAAATGGAACCTAAAGCAGCTTCAGCAAGAAATACCGATTGCGGACCTCGAAACTTGACCAGGCTAGGAAGCACAAGCATTCCTGCGGCTGCACCAAAATACATCCCCGAAGTTGTCAGAGAAACGGATCTTGATCTTTCATGTGGTGGTACCCATTGTGCCAGTATAGTGTGAATGGAGGGAAAGATGAAGCCTTGGGCAACTCCGACAAGCAAGCGGGATATGACCAATATCGTAACTCGGTTCAGATCAAGTGGCATAAAAGCACAAGTTATAGACCATAAAACAAATGAAAGTAAGAGAATACGCCTTCCCCCAATTTTCTGGGCCGCCCAACCACCCGGAACTTGTGAACACACATACCCATAATAGAATGTCGAAAGTATCATGCCCTTGCTCGATTGATTTACTCCTGAGGCATCAGCAGCAGCAGTATATGCAATGGAAAAACCCACACGTTCTATGTAGCAGACAGAAGTACAGATGAAGGTCAAAATGACAATCACGTAGCGCTTTGGAATGTTTGTTCTCTTCATTCTCTTCATTCTCTTTTGGGTTTATGAAAAGAAATCATATAGATATGGACGACTCAAATACTTAACAAACTATCTGTAACTTTACATGTCTTTGATTTTTACCGAAATGATTCCAAAACAACAGCAGCAATTCCAAGACTCCAGAAGCAGCCAAACTAGAAGCCCTTCCTGGATTAAAAAATTGAACAGGATATATTATCAAGAAGATAATCGTGCAAGGAACTTTCATAAAATGAGAAGAAATTCATATAAGACAATGATTTAGTACAGGAGACTTTTAAAGCAACTTCTAGCAACCTGAACATCAGATGGTCCTAATTGATTTGTCAACATGCCAGTTTGTTACAATGTATCTTCTAGACAGCAGTAACATAGGAAATGTTGAACAGAGTACAATTTGGATGTCTATTGGCATTTAAGTGCTAATTGTTAATCATGACTCAAAAGCCCTTCAAGACAAACATCAAGAAAGAAATAAAAATTTTGCAACATGGTTTGAGATAGGATAATGTAAGCACAGGTGTACATATGTATGGCTTTCTTGTGCACGTTTGCAACTACTAGTGAATTTGTGATACGTGAGAGTGCACAAATCTTCCCATACAATGGCCCGGATTCAAATGGACCTACGAGTTATCATTCTCAGCTTTTGGTTCTTGATCTTGGGTTATGCCACATTGGCAAGATCAACAAAATGTAAATATGTCAGAGTAAGATTAGAACATGATACACACATGACACACCAATCCGCATGCCATATTTACACATCCTTGAATTCTTCCCATCAATTGTTTCAACTAAAACAGAATAAACACGAGTCAAGAGCCAAAGTTTTCATTTCGGAAATACAATTTCATCTTGCATTTCATGAATTCATAAAAGAATTTTCCAAATTAATCTATGCATCTAATACTACCTGATCTCTTTAAAACAAACTTTAACTTATACGACGAAAAAAAAAAAAGGAATCAAAAGCAGTTCATTTAACACGACAGAAATATTCACACACACTAAACTCAATGGAGGTCAGGGAATCACGTGCCGCCAATCAAATTAAACAAAAAATAAAATTAAACCATACAATTGCTGTACTAATAGAACAAATCAATAAAAAAGTCAATGAAATAGCAAATGCCATTAAATCCAAGCCAACAACGGTGTTAAATTTCTAAAAGAAAATAAAAAGTACATCAAATAGAAGATACCCATGTAAATTATCCTACCTCTAAAGTAAGAAGGGCTGCCCAGAACAAATATATTAAAGAAAATGTTTCAGCAATCAAGCGAGCTCTGGATATCACAAGCTTTTGACCGATTAAGACACAGAAAAAGGCGATTACACAAGGCTGACAGTATAGGTTTGAAAGCAATGATCCACTGTAATGAAGTATAAATTTGTGGCTTTGTGGATTACTCTCTCAGATTCAGAATGAGAGAAAGGAAATGGAAAAATTGAAAGAAACCGTCGTACGAGTTGAAAAATTGTTTCACTGATATGTATAACAAGGGTATATTTCATCTGGAGTCACTAAAGTTTCAGAAATAACTCAATTGAGTCACTAGAGTTCTAATGTTTTCTCAATTAGGTCCTTAAACTTCAAATTTGTTTCAAAATTTGTCATATTCCATAATCTACTGTCCCAACAATAACGGAAATTACATTGTTGACAATTATGTAGTAACCGATCTTCCAATTAACTAATATTTGGTACCCTACAGACAAAAATAGTAAATAAGGATTGTAGAAATATCGTAAACCTCCATTTGGGAAGAATTTATAAATGGTTTAATTTATAAACAGATAAAAATGATTAATAAATAAGTAAATAGTACTTTTGGATCCATTGGAATATTTGATTTTTGTGACAATTTATAAATATTTTATAAATTTTGTCAAACAAAGAGTAAAATATTAAAGGGTGTTTTGAAATTATCTCAATACTTTTATGACATATAATAATAAGTTAGTGCGCAATAAAATAATTACTTAGTAGATCTGTTTGTTATACGATTGCCAATTAAGCAGATAAATAATCAATATGGAGACGATATATGACAAAAGTGTGAAATTTAAAAATAAAATTGAAGTTTAATGACCCAATTCAAATAAATTAAAATTTAGCAACCCAATTATAAATTTAACTGAAAATTCAATTTTGCAGATGAAAATTTCCTTGTATTATTTTGACTCGTCATCATTTTGACTTCGAGAAAATTACACCACAACATGTGTTTAAAGATGACAATTCTAAAATCAGGTAATAATGAAATCCAAAATTGTAGTCTCTCTCTCTCTCTCTCTCCTATTCTTGCAACTCGTCATCGGAGCTTTGATGCAAGGCTGCGCACAGCGACGTTCAGATCGAGATGGCCGTTTTCAAGTTAGGGTTTGGGGTTATTCGAATCGACGTTCAGATCGTTGTCGCTGCTTATAGAGGCCCACCATAAATTAAGGCAATTACTTACAAATATGGGGTTTTCTGGCTTTTTTTTTTTTTTTTTTTTTTTTTTTTTTTTTTTAATTGTTGATGCTATTGAAACGATGGTGGTGGAGGTGGTTTTTGGTGGTTTGTGGGTGATGATGGCGGTGGTCGTTCAGGTGTTAATAGAAACAGTAGTTCTGCTAGTATTATTGCAAGCGACAGTGGTTTTGTTGTTGCAAGCGATGATCTTTGTTTTGTTGGACATGGGATGAGGTGCTCGAAGTGGTGGTTGGAAGCATAGTTATTAAACCCGACCCGGCCCGACTCGACCATTGACCTGATCAAGGCACTTGTATTAGGTTGCTGGTCGAACCGGTGGGTTAGTGGTTAAACAGGTGGGTCAATACTCAATAATTATAAAATATTTTTTAAAGTATAAAGTTTTTCTTTTAGATGAAACAAAAAGAAAAAAAATTATCTATTATTAATTATTTATATATTTATATATTATTGTGTTAAATATTCAATTCATGTTAATCAAAATAGTTGCTATTATTTTTTAAAAATATTTTTAACAAACTATAAATGATTTACATATATATAATATTGCAAATACATATTAATAAATAGTAGATCTCTAGTGGTTAGGTGGTACTCATTTAACATAGAGGTCTAAGATTCAAGTCATTTTGAGAACAAAAAAATTTATGGGATTGGGTGGACAGTTAGGGTGGGTGGACAACAGTGTATGGGATGGGGGGACAGTTAGGGTGGGTGTGCATTGATTAATTTAATTTAATTTACCCCCCTTAACTTTTGTAATTGTGATTGAGATTGGGCCACCCCCAGGTCAAGCCGCAACCAACCCAGGTCCAAATCGATCTAGCTCTTGGTCAACTCTCAAGTCCAATGGAGGAGTCGAACTATCACAATCTCGTCCTCCATTCTATTCCATAATGTCATCTTAATGATATTCATAGCTGAAAATGGACGATATATAGTAATTGTTGAGACAAGAAGATTTAAGGCTGGGGTAAGTAAACTATCGACAAGAGTACAGTTCATAAATTTTATTGTCATTGTGTCAATATTTGGCACAACTTGTAAAGCATTGGCTAATTTTAAAACTGAGTTAAACTGAACTTCGAATTTGAGAAGCTCTAATTGATTTTTCTGTACATTGATAACCTTGTAAATCTGAGCCTCTGGAATAAAATTCTTCTTCCACCAAGAAACTGGGTTCAAATTCGAGTCCACAAGATGACTACCTTCATTAACTACAAGCAATAGAATGCACTGGTGAAAATAGCCTCTCCCCCCCTTTTTTGTCCCCTTAAGAACAGAACAAAAATTCATCATGCTTACAACAAAGAAAGTTAAACGGCTTGAGAATAAGTGAAAGCATTTTCATCAGGCATGATTGTTTTATCAACTAAAATACACCGACAAAATAAACTGCATGGTGAAATCCCATATGCTATTCTCCAAATTTAAAGAGTTAACCGTGGATTCATTATATCTTTCATTGCAAACTTATGAAACGGTATGTTCCAATCAGATTCAGCTTCCTGCGACCTGCTGTTCTTTCAAAACCAAAGGAATAGCTGGTCTCCAAGTTGTGCACTCTGGGCTGTCCATGAGTGCAATGCCTAAACCCGACAAATATTTTCGAATTGCATCGGATTCTTCATATTGCTTATTTTTTCTTGCACTATTCCTTTCTTCAATCTTCTGTAGCACTTGATCTTCTGTCAACTTTACGCGCTTCAGTGCATAATCTCGTAGCTGCTGCAAAGCCTGGAACATGTATAACCATAAGCTCAAAATCAATTTTATTCATTAATTAAGGATTATAATGCCTGACAAAGGCCTAATTTTGAAATAAAACCCGCAGATAGCGTTAAAAAAAATTGACGCCACAAAAAATTGACATCATCGGTGATGAGCAATGCAGGATGGTTTTACTTGGTAGAAGCAGATGCAATAAAAAGAGAGTGACTAAAAATTTCGAAGGATTTTAAAATCACATGAAAGTAAGTAATTTATGCCTTTTGCAACAGACTTGCAATTCGATTGCTAGATATCAGAAACAAAACACGTCTAGTGCAACATGAAAACTAAAATGCAAGGCCAACTTAAATACAGCATCAAATTCTAGAGAACATCACAAAGGCCCACATAAATGCGTGCACATTAAACAAATCTTCGTTCTTATATTTTTCTTTCTTTTTTTTTTTTTGTGGGTTGTGGAGGGTGTTTGTTTTTAAATTTTTCATTTTTTTTTTTTTTTTTTTTTTTTTTGTGGGGTGTGGAGGTTCGTCAGAGAGACAGAGACAGAGACTTATTACCTCAGAGTAACTACTTGGCAAGAGTCCCAAAACAGTCCGAACATTTCTCATGGTATTTTCTAAAGCTGCAAGTGATTCTATTCGTAATTCTTGCTTCTTGCCCTGAGAATAACAGAGGTCATAAAAGGACACAAATAAGCCTAATTCAACTTTCAATGAGAGAATAAGATTATAACACATAATTGAAAAAGACATCAATAGTTATGTTAAAATCCAAGAAACAACTACACTGCCGAAAAAGACAGTGTAAATTAGTATACAGATTTATTGTTTCTGGAAACTATGTCTACTATCTCATCCATGCTTTAGATTATCTACAAAAAATACTTATCTGATTGGAACTGAAGAAGAAAACAAGCATTTAGATATATACCACTATAGGAAAATTGAACCGACAAATAAAATTGCTTAATCATGCGACTAAAACCAAAATACCTTACGAGTATGTAGAAGGTCATTGATGGTCTTCAATGGCTCTGACATTGCAGCCAAAGTTACGGGAGTACGGATATCATCAGACATTGAAATAAAAAAACTCATCATTAAATTTATCAATACAAAGTGTAGTTCCTGATGGAATAGAATGTTTCCGGCTTGCCTCATCATGCTGGGACAGGATATTCTCACAATCATGTAATGTCTGCAACCAGAGCATGACCATATTTGTTACACTGACCTTACAGTTAAAATATGAAGACATACAAGTTTTGCAGCGAACTAATACCCAATATTCTAGTTGTGTAAATATAAGAGCATCAACAAAGAGTATTTTAGAAAGATTATTCTTCGTTGTGCTTAAAGAGACTTCAAAAAAAGACTTATCCCACATAAATTGGGGGTCAACTACATAAAATTCTATTTCACCACTTCATTTCATCCATAGCTACGAAGATTCAATGTGATCATATCCTCACAACTACATCACAAACGTTAATTTTGGTTTGAAGTTAATTCGAAGCTTGCAATTTCATTTCAAATTTTTATCTTGAAAAATTAAGAGCCTCTGTATATCGAAAGTTGAATCCATCCTTTGCCTTTTCTTTTCCATTATTCCGTCGCATTGATTATGTTTAGATAATCTTTTTCTATTATTTGAAAAAAAAAAAAAAAAAAAAAAAAAAAAAAGAAGAAGGAGAAACTCCTGGCCCCCTGGTTAAGAGATAAAAAAATATAGAATACAGGGACAGGCTTGGAAGCGTGGTAAAGCAGTGCGTCAACACAATATCACACGGTAACTAGGGCATAATGCATGCAGAACTCTGATGGTACGAGACCTTGCAAAAGCAGTTACTTTTGAATTATTCAAATTTCAAACTATGAAAACGCTTGATACAGGAGAAAAGGAATTAATAAGTACAAAATGAAACAGAGTCGAGCCTTCATTGTGCCAGCCCAAGGATTGAGGGGATTGTACCTGATAGATGTAAAAAACACGCTCTGATGCACTTTCAAGCTGTATCTCTGAGTAATTGATTGGCGAACGATAATGAGTCCCCATTAGGAAAAGTCTCAAAGCCAGTGGATGATAATGTTCTAAGACCTAGAAAAAAAAATAATAATAAAAAAAAAAAATAATAATAATAATACCGGTCAAGAAAATAGAATAGAGAAAAACTACTAAAATTGGAAGCATTGAACAATATCAGATTATTGAGTTGTCAGATTGCAAACAAGTGGAATTTATTTGTTTCTACATGTATGTGTGTGCGAGAGATTGAGAGGACAATTTATTTCCCTGTACCTGCCGAATTGTGAAAAAGTTTCCAAGAGACTTTGACATCTTCTCCGAGTCAATAGTCACAAATCCATTATGTATCCAATATCTTACATTGCTCTTATGGCACGCAGCACAGCTTTGCGCTATCTCATTTTCATGATGGGGAAAAATAAGATCCATTCCCCCACGATGAATGTCAAAAGAATAACCTAGATAAGTAGCGCTCATGGCACTGCACTCGATATGCCATCCGGGTCTACCAGGACCCCACGGACTCTCCCAAAAAGGTTCTCCCTCCTTTGCAGACTGTAAACAGAAGACAAGCACTAGAATGATTGGAAAAAAATGGTAGACCTTCACAATGAACAAGGATGAAATTCAACAACCATGCTGATGCAAACTTCTCTCTAGTTAACTGAAAAGTGAATACTGAATGTCCTTCTTGCCCCACTATTATTAAGGAAGTGAATGTGGTCAGTAAAAAAGAATTGTAAACTATCTTATGCTCTAGTTAGATTGATTAAACCAACCTCCCTTCTGGTATAAAAATATAAATGAAACTCATAAAATCGAACCTACCATCAATAACATTGAATGAAAATATTGAGGGTAAAAGTAAATTCAAGAATCATGAGGAAAGGTATCCTGAATTATGACAATCAATAAAGGATGCAACTATCATTTACCTAAATATTAAGGCAGGTATACATATATGCTTTGCAACCATCTATAGATGTATAAATACATTTTTTTCTAAATACATATGAACACAGCCGAAGTTACAAGCAATTACTTTCCATAATGCAAAGTCAGCTGGGTTTTTCTTCCTTGAGTCCACTGCCACCCGTTCACCCGCTCTATTATCTTCTAACTTACGGCCAGATAATCGTCCATAGTAGGGGAAGTTGTCTACAGAGAAGTACACATCACCTTGGAGAGTGTACGCCCACCCATTATCAAGTATCTGTCACAAAAGCATAAAGTCTCCACTTAATGCTAACATGCTAAGTTTCTTTGTAATGTCAAAATCTAAGGATAAAGAGATAGATCAAAGCAAAATCATGAACTTGAGAGTTCAAATTAAAAGAAAAATGAATTTTCACTAGTTTACAATGTCTACAAAATATCCAGGAACAATTTCCTTTCCAGAGCTACAAGGACAAAAGGGATTTGATCTTGGATTACTCAAATTAAAGTTTTCAATGCAACTGAGGGCGTATATTTAGAGTTTCCTCCATAAATATACAAATTTTTTGCCAAAATAAAAGAATAAAATAAAATAAATGGTAAACACTTTCAATAGAGGTGGACAAACTGCAAGAGAAATTTCTTTATCCCAAGGCACCAAAGAAAGAAGAAGAAAGAGGTACCTGCTTAATCATCTCAATGATTTCTGGAATGTGATCAGACACTCGAGGTTCCACTGAAGGAGGAAGACAATGTAGATTTGACATATCACAATGAAACTCTTCGCAATATCGTCTGCTTAAATTTATTGGATTCTTCCCCAACTCATTTGCTCTTGCAATAATCTACAGAATTTGAAAATTGCAGACTCAGCCATCCTGTCATACATATGTGGAAATTGTAGGTACTTGTAAGAAAGCTACAGTATCAACGTCTGGAAATT
Source organism: Olea europaea var. sylvestris (assembly GCF_002742605.1). Taxonomy (NCBI): domain Eukaryota; kingdom Viridiplantae; phylum Streptophyta; class Magnoliopsida; order Lamiales; family Oleaceae; genus Olea; species Olea europaea. The sequence continues at coordinate 31,477,253 of NC_036254.1, forward strand.
CAATAGCTTTCTCAAAAGTGTTATATTATAAGTAGACATATGCAGATAAGCACAAATACATCTTTTGGCTCTTTGAAACAACACACCTTATCATCAACAGCAGTGAAATTCCGAACGTAGTTGACGTCATATCCCAAATACTTGAGGTATCTGCCTAAATTTCAAAGAATGGAAGGGAAAAAAGTGCAATTAATTGTAACACACAATGTTTTACTACTAAAAACAAGCAGGAAAAACTTATCCGAAGTAGAAATCCAAAAGCACTTTGAAATTTTACTAAGCACATAGAACATGACTCTCCAACATAAGTGTATAATATGTCTATCTTGAATTAAATTAATTTTTTTTATTGTTTATTTTTTTTTCATTTTTTGAAAATCAAAAGACACTCATATTATTATCATTATGAACAAAGAGCATAATAATAGAAGGGGTAAAATCAACCAGGGAATTAGTAGCAATTAGCAAAAGAAGAGTAACTGTGAAATTAGTAGAAATTAGCGAAAGAAGCAAGATTGATTGGCTAGGTTATTCCCTTTTCTAGGAACAAAGCAAAGCGAACCATGCCCCACCTCTTTTAGTAAAGCTACAATGTCAAGGAAAACAAATGCATTCAAAGAAAGGAAGTACGAATTATTGCTCCAGATCAAAAAATGATTAACACGCATTAGTTCACATGGATCAGGGAAGCAAAACTCCGCATCCTTGAAGTTATAGCTCAGACCAGTGAATTGCTTATCAAGATTCACTGTTAAATTTCTACAACTTCATCGAACATAGACAAAGTTTCCTAATATTCTCATAAAGATTAGAACTTTCAAATATTTCGTTTCAGAAGTTCATAAGATTCTGAATATCTTTTTCCATCCATTATTTCATTTCACCCAATTATTTTTCTTAACCACAACTAAAATGCACCAAATACATCTACAGGTATATAAATTAACAACTATAAACAAACACGTAGAAAGAGGAAGAATGCACACCTGTACAAGACATCGAAAAAGACGTAAACGCATGCCCACTTTGGCTTCAACATTTGGCTTAAACAGTTCCTTTTGCCTGCTCATAGTATTGTACAACCACGACTCCTTTTTCTTCATCGGTATGTGATTATTATTATCATCATTAATTGTGTCACTTCTCGCCCGATTACTGGTCAGAGGAAGAGAGTTATTACTGCAGTAAATTGAAGAGAAAGTGTGGAGTCGAAAACTGGTTCCGGTGGAAAGCGATTTTGCTTTGGAAGTTTGGCGGTAAATGCGTGGAATCAAGGGATTGTAGCATTTCAAGAGAGACGCCATTGGAGTGGTCTCTCTATCTATCTCTATCTCTCTCTCCCTGCCGCGGAGGTTGAGCGACAAGTGTTAAGTATTTATTATTCGGAGATAAATTTCATCCGTGGTCATTCAACTTTCAGAAAAAATCTCAATTAGCCCATGTTTAACAACCATTTAAAAAAAAAAAAAATTAATTATAATAATAATAAAATCATGTATTTATTTTCAACTGCACATTCTCACAATAAAAAAATTTGCACGTAAACAAAAACATTTCCCTTAATTTTTAATCATACATTCTCTAAAAATTTATTATTCAAAAACTCGTTATTTCCAAAAAAGAATCTATCAAAAAACTACTAAATTTCAAAACTAAGTCACATTCCCTCCCACTCATCTCCCAAGCTGATTGCTTTATTTACCTGGAGTTTAGTGATCCATTTGAAATTAAATTGTAATTTAGTGATTCAATTGAGATAAGAGTAAAATTTAATGACTTAGAACCTGTTTGTGAGTGATTTTGAAAATTAATTTTTTGATCGTTAAGAGAAAAGTGCGGCCTATCTGTGAGAGAAGAAGTCAAATATAACGATTGAAATAGTAAAATAACAGTCAAAAAATCAATTTTTTGAATAAAAAAATACTCCCAAACAGGCAGTTAATTGAGATTTTACTGAAAATGAAATTCAAATATTATCCATCCTAATGGAATTGAAATCGCACTTCCACCACCAGGAGGAATTCAACAATACAACAGATAGTATGAGTTGAAGAGAGCTCATTGATAATCAAAATAAGAACCTATGCTTAAGAGTTTTAGTAAAAGGGCCCTGTTAAACAGTTCCAGGACAAAATGTATTTTCCGAGTTCTGGGTACAAACCGATATCTAATTTCTAACTAGGCCTCTGTGTTGCTCCAGCCAAAAAGTTTGTGAGAGAGGGAACAGCAACACCTTGGTTTCTCATTTCCTCTTGAGCTCGTTTCATTTCTTCAGCATCTATGTCACATAAGAAAACCAGAAGCGCATTATAATGGGACCATATTAACATATCAGTTCAACTGGGCTCGGATTTAGAAATGCCAAAGATAATCCAAATCAATCAAAAGCGAGATGGATGAGTCCAAGGCTTCAGTGCTGTAACTCTTACCAACTAGTTTGGGCATTAAAAACACCACAATAGCCATAAATCCGACCATCAGACCCATTGGGCTCTTCACGATAGACATTACGGAGAATGGTTCTCTTATCTGCAAAAGAGTAAATTGGAAATTGAAAAAGAAAAGAAAAAAAAAGCAGACGTAATTTTGAGAATCACTAATGACCTATACAAAGAACAGGAGGTATCAATCACGATAAAGGGTAATCTAACCTCGTAATACTGTTCCTCCCTCAAAGGCTCCAAAACAAGCTCACTCAATACTCTCCTGTTCTCTGTCAAAGCTGCCTGAACTTTACCAGGGTTTCTAGCACTGACATCTATGCGTACCTGGCAGCCGATAGAAGAGACCGGGATTATATATGTAATGTTTGATTGATTACTAAATTAGTTCAATAACAAGAATAATACGGGAAATGGGAGATGCTCACCGGAGAAAAGAAATAGCCAATTGCAGCTACTTCAATAAGATGAGTCCCTGCTGGCACATTATGGCTTGAGGCATAATGGTTAAAGAACTACGCTAAATTTCATAATTCAAATCCAAGGGACGCTGGATGTAATGGAACATTTGTAGGAGAAGGGAATAGGGGAGAAAAGAGAGAAGGAGGAGGAGAGGATAGAGAAATTGGGGAAGAAATAGTTTATTTCATACAATCAAGTTGTTCTATTACATCTCCATAATCCCCTTTATATAGGGTTTCAAAAATCATAAATAAGTAAAGAAATGCCATAAAAGTTAATTAAATCACATTCTAATCATGTTTCCTGAAATACGAATCAAAATAGGAAACTAAATAAATAATTTATCTCTATAATATTGCATCACCAAGTGTGCTTTCAGAATTATAACAATAAGAATACTAGTTCCACGCATAACACAGTACCAGTTCAGGTCTCCATTCACAAGCTTGCAATAATGTGATGCAGTAAAAAGTAGGAAAATAGCAAAACATAACACTCGATATCAAGATATGCAACAGAACCACAGACCAACACCCAAATGGCGCTGGCTCGGCCCATCGCCATCCCTACCCAAAAGTAAATCAGTGCATAGTGACAAAGATGGTAGGATACAAAGAAAAATATCCATCAGGCCTTAAAAAGGTAACTCTCTGGCCACCATTAAGTATGACTTTGACATTTGATACTTTTTCTGGATGACCATATCCTGATATGCTAAATCCTATCAGAACAGAACATGTACACAGAAAGTCAGTCAGTAAGATGAAATACAAAAGATGGGAGCATTACAAACATGAAAATAGACAACTCTTGCAAGAGACAAGATACATACTTCGCCATATTTATAAGTAATTTAGTATTGCAAGACCATGCAGAATCATGTCCTGGTAACATGGACATTACCACTGGAGCAGTAGGAATAGTAACCTACTTGTACAATAGCTCCCAAAGATTTGGTTGGAAGCATGATGGCTAATACCAATGTTCTCTTGAGACTAATATACATATATAACCTTGTCTACATGTGAAAAAACAGATAATACTTGTCTCCAAAAGCAAGAATACTACACAACCCATATCCACCGGGGGGAGCCAGGAATGTAACAGAGTAGAGGAATATTCTACAATTGTCAGATGGTAGTTTGGTTGCTCCTATAAGAAGAGCAGCATAGTCTCTGTCCAGGAGAAATTTTCTCAAATATGAGAAAACATTACTGCTGTATTTACAAATATAGTGAGACAAAGCTCAATAAAATGGAGAAACATTGTTGTTGATTAAGTGGAGAGGTAAAAATAGAGAACTTAAAACATTTTTGGTAGCAAGTTTTGAAAGAAAATAAAAAATAGCTCCAAATTTCAGTCTTTTTCCCCAGAAACTTACTTTTTTTTATAAATGAACTCCATATACTATCATTATTCAAAAATTAATAAAAGTGGGATGAGAAGCACACTCACACAAAAAAATACATACCAGTCCACCTACTCCATATTTCTAATATAACGACCAAGTCTCTGTACACAAGTGCTCAATTGGTACCAATATTCAACTTAAGTTTCCCTTAAGGTAGATGATCTATCAAAGCGGTCAATACGTATGATATAATGCTTGGGCACAAAGGTTTGGTCATTATAACTACCACCGTTGACCAAATTAAGCCACTAATCAATATTTTCTTCAATACCCAATGGGGGCAATTTCACCCACTCAGCCCTTAGTGGCTCCACCACTGAACATCCAATTTATTCTCACCTCTGAACCTTCAAATGGTCAATATTGTTCCAAACCTGCCTATCTCATTAACGAATTGCCACTTCTCAGTAACTGAAAAGTAAAAATTGACATATTGTGAAAGAAATCCTAAGCAATTTAGATTCCAAGGACGAAATGTTTATAGATCTTTGATTTCAAAAGATGATTCAACTTCGATCTGGCAATCTAACTTAGTAATATTCGACTACTACAAGATCAAAGAGTCAAAACAAGTGACGGTGATAAACCTGATCTCTACATAAAACTCTTTATGTGTCCGCATCAATATCATTGATGATAATATATTTTCTTACACCACATTTTATCTCAGAACGTTCAGATTATGCGTTTAGGCAAAATTTCCTCAAATCTAAAACTCAATAAAATAATGCCTATCAATTTAATTGATCTAGTTTACCCTACCGATAATTTAGTTTCTTGAATAGCCGTACCGTCAAAGTTTACAAGAACATATAGTAGAAGCCAACATCAAACAAAAGCATTCAAAGTGTCTAGGTACTTGTAAAAATACAAATGAAAAATGGTATTGCTCAAATAACAAAAGAAAAACCCACCTGGAAGTTTTACTTTACCATTGATGCTATACCCCTCAATATCCCTACAACAAGGAAAAAAAACCCACCCAGAAGCACCAATATTAGAAATTAAAGGGGGGTCCGATTTACAAAGTACAGAGATAATCGATGTACATATGAAGAAAAGTAGTACCCAGAAGAGATCGCGAGCGTCGAAGGCAGAAGAAGTAATATTAGTGAAAGAAATATCGTTATATCATCACAGCAAGTTGTGGCCGCCATCGTATTGAGAAAGATGAACTGAAGAGAAGCGGTCTAAGCAGATATATTTGTTGGGAAGGAAAGTCCAAATTATCCTTAATCACACATTTCTAGTAACATTAAATACTTAATTTGAAGGAAAACATTAACTTGATGGGATGATTTAATTTATATATACAAAATATGGATAAATATATATTTTATTGATTAATATGAATTTTTGTTAATAAAAAACTACCAAATAAATTAGAAAATAAAACATAAACCAGAAACCCTACCTCTTCTCTGTCTTCTTCATTTTCATTGAACAAGAAGACATTTGTGTTGCATTCTACATCCACTTTGAGAGGTTAGCAATTACAAATTATTTTATTTTACTTTCGTAACTTTGAATTTGTACATATTAAATACATGTGCATATTTATTTGAAATTAATTTGAAAGTATTATGCATTCATTTGTTTGGTTTTTTTTAATCCTTAATAAAACGTCATTATCACCATTGAGTAATTTCTTTCATTACTACCATTAAGGTCTCTTTAATGACAAGGCCAATATGCCATTTTCATTTTGTCATTTAGTAGGTGAATAATAATGACCACACTTAATATGATGTGTTGAAGAAACTTGAGAAATTCGCTGTCGTCTGCTTTCCGACATTTTCGACAGTTAAACTGTCAAGTTCGACATTTACAAATCGTCGGTTTAGACGTTTGAGATGTTGAACCTGACATTTACAAACTACCGAGTTCTACAATTTTACTTTCAATTTGGATACTTCAAAATGATAGAAACCCTTGATTTGATATTTTGTTATTGTACTGATTTACGTATTATGAAGTGCGACTTTCATGCTATTAAATGCCAACATACTGATTCTGAATTGTTACCATTGCAATCCCAACATTTCAAGTATGAATAATCATTTGAGATTTATCGTTTTGCATGGGGGAAATTTTGTTCATGTGGATGACGAATGGAAGTAGAGAGGGGACAAAACTACTTCCATTTTGGTGCCAACAAGTATTACCGTAGTCGAGTTTATGTTAAGGTTGAAGGAGAAACTTTGTATTCTTGATTCCCGCGCTCAAATTGAATTGAAGTTCAAAGTCCCTAACTTGAATATACCTCCGGCTGAAATATGCGACAATGAAGACTTAAATTGGTACGTATCAGTGCATAAGGAAACTGCTATCTGTGTTACTGTTTTGGAATCCGATCTGCCAAGCGTTGACAAGGGAAGGGATGCAAATTTTCAAGATCCTTCGTTTGTCGCGGTAGATGTTCTGCAAAACGAGGAACATGATTTGGTGAATCGAATGCATAGTGTCTCAAACAATAATGCACTTGAAACACATGAGTATGATAACGAGACTGCACCATTAGATGAGAACTTAGATAACCCATCACCTAGTTTAGAGGTTGCTAATTCTGTTGACGTCGACGACGAGCACTCTTTGTCACATTCCAACGATTCGGATGGATATGAATTTATGAGAACTGTGACTACATCCGATCTTGCCGAAAAGAAAATATTCTTAGCAAGAAAGATTTGTACTCGACAATTCGTGCACTTGCTTTGAAAAATAAGTTCCAATTTCTGGTGGGCCGGTCAAGCATGAAGATGTTAACCGTTGTATGCGCCGACAGCAGTTGCAAGTGGATGTTACGTGCTTCTACTGTGAAGCAGTTTGCAATCTTTGTGATCCATAAATTCAATAATGTGCACACATATTCCATCGATTTTCGCAGTAATGCGCATCGACATATGACGAGTTCTGTAATTGCAGAACACATTTTGGGAAAATTGGATAATCCGAACCGATCGTATGATCCGAGCACTATTGCACGTGACATGGAACATGAGCTCGGTATCCAAATAAGTTACAACAAGGCACGTAGGGGGAAGGTGGCCTCTTTACACATGCTACATTGGACACTGGAGGACAATTTTCAGAAACTATTTTCATACTGTCACGTACTAGGTGAGAATAACCCAGAGACGGTAACCCACATCGAAATTGATTCACACAATAGATTCCATTACTTCTTCCTAGCTTTTGGTGCAAGCATTCATGGTTACATGCAGTACTTAAGGCCCGTTGTTTGCGCTGACAGTAGTCACTTAAAAGGTCCATACAAGGGTACACTTTTACTTACAACTGCCCAAGATGCCAACAAACAGATTTATCCCTTAGCGTGGGGGATTGTGGATTCCGAAACTAACCGATCTTGGATGTGGTTTATGTCTAACTTGAAAGATCTTATAGGCGACTCAGATGAACTTGTATTTGTTTCAGATAGGAAAAGAAGTATCGAAAGACCTATTACTCGCTTATTTTCTTTGTCTCGTCATGGTTGTTATATGTGGCATGTGGAGAAGAACCTAATTTAGCGGCACTTTAACGTAAGTTCAATATTTCTGTTCAAACGAGCTGCTTCAACTTATCGGGTCGACGAGTTCGAACGACTAATGGAACAGATTCGTAGGGTCAGTGAAAGATGTTACAGGTATTTGGAGAAAGCCAATTTTTCATTCTGGTCACGAGCACTATTCGTGGGTGACCGATACAACATCATGACAAACAACAACGTAGAATCATTGAACTCAATGCTGAGACATGCTTGTTTGTTGCCAATCACGTGTTTGGTCGAGCACATTCGTAAACCAATGCAGAAGTGGTTTTACGAATGTCGAACCAATGCAACCACATACAGTACTATATTGTCGTCGAGGATGGAGAACGAGTTACAAACAACATTTGAAGCTGGTACTTGGCTTTGAGCCCATGAGTTGACAAATAGCTTGACCCAGGTTGGAATATCCAACGATACGGAGATAGTGGACTTCTCCGACAACACGTGCACATGTTGTGAGTTTCAACTAAATCGTATGCCATGTGCTCATGCAACTCGTGGTGCTACCCTAAGCGATAAGTCATTATACAATCTATGCTCTCCGTACTATATATCAAAATATTGGAGGGGTGCCTATATGGAAGTCATAAATCCCGTTACACGGGAAGTGGATTGGGTTGTTCCAAATGAAATCCTAAGTACTCATATTTTGCCACCGATTGTATGTCGTCCTCCAAGTAGACCACCGACGCGACGTAAGCGAGCTAGATATGAGTCCACTACCCAACTGAGGAAATGCACTCGATGTGGGAGACTTGGTCATAACCGGACCACATGTTCGAACCCTATTGTATCACAAGACACTTGAACAAGCGTGATGTGTAAAAGTGGTTGTGAAATGTAACCCCGAAAACGTAATTTAAATCACCATTGTACATTTCTAACTTATTTTATGAATCTGTTGTTATTATCGTATGCCAAAACAAATTTGGTCGTTATGTTTCGCAAGCAAAGTATCGATCATTACAGTTCCATTATCCCAAAACGAGATGAATACCTTTTTCTTACTATAAACTTAGCCGATCATAGAAGTTCCATTAGCTTCGACTGACAGTTTGTCGAAATGAAAAATTGATTTTCATGAGACCATAGTGAACAAACAAAACGTCAACATTACGTCCCGACAATTCATATGTCGTTCCCGACAGATAGTCTCTATAATTCTCGACAGTTGGAAACAACAGCGGCTTGAAAACCTACACTACTGCGGTTGCCTATTATGGAGATACAGTTTCTACACGTATCTAGATAACATGACCAAAATCATCCATACCACAAAATAGTAAACATAATTTCTTACAAAAGGGCCATTTATTGCACACTTGCACTGCTTTTGACAATTTAAGAATCTCTCCCACTTTCCCCATCAGACTCGTCTAAGCTAATGACAAATACTTCTGGAGGTGGAACATGAGCCACCCACTCATTCGAGTCGGACGGTGACTCGACCGAACCCCTGACCTCGAAGACTTGATCGAGAACGCTGTTCGGTGACTTAGATTCTGCACTTGACACTTCATCGAACTCGGCACCATGCTGCTCAACTCTTACATCCTCATCGTCTGACAATAAAACGATGGAAAATTTAGCTAATGAACCCAGTATCGGTGGATGCATATTGGAGTTGAATGTTTCATTGCTGGAGGTGGATGAACCCATTATCTCGCATCAACTACCTGTTTCAAAATGGAAGTCTCACAACAGCTTTCATGACATATGAAATGTAATTTGATAGACAATGCTTGTGATGCATTCAACATGTAAGTATAATTGTATTGGAAATACTTGTTACTTGCAAAAAATGAGCAACGTATAATATCTACAACAACATGTTACACTAAGACACTTGTATTGGACAATCCCACCATTTTCAATTTTCGAAAAACAAGGAACTTATAAAATTGAATGGCCCACCTAGTTGAACTGTCGGGCTCGACAGATATTTTATTCATTCTCGACAGTTGACGAAAACGTGCATTGCACTAAAGATCCTATAACTTCGAATTTTGTAAACTGCAAAATAAATGAAGAAGAATAAATAGAAGTAGCACTTTTTTACCACAATGGTGTTCAACTACATTGAAAGTGTCACAATGCTCTTTAGGTAAGTTCAAAGTGGCACAATACCTTTGCTACAAAATTGCTTGTAAGCAACAATGATCTCCTGGTATTTATAATCATCCTGAAAGGAGGAAGTAATTACTTCATTATCTACCCAACCACCAAGTCCAATCTCTAAGTAAATTTGAAAAGCAATTGGTGTGATGGTTGAATATAATAAGTGTACCTTTACCCCCCCCCCCCATTGTACCATAATTACTATGACATTGGCAGAGACTAGAATACTTCAATGATGTGTAAAATTCATGTTATCTGGTTTCTTGCAACAAATTACTTCTCATTTGCTAGCTTGTTAGTCGCACCATGGTTGTAATGCCACAGTTTCTCACAAAAAAGACTCATCATGTTAACCCACATAAGAACATACGAAGGACAATGGAATATACATAAACTCATTTGTCAATTAGTTGTACCATGGAAGTCATGACTTTGACACTTTTAATGGGTCCTCATCTTAATCCAATCTATAGTTTACTAGGGCACTACGACATTCAATCCCGCTATCTCCTCGTAAATGGATATTCGTAAAACGTACACATACATAATTTTTTGTGCTATACAATGTACGAGTGTTGACAAAAATTGAATCAAGGCACGAAGTACCGTAAGTACGATTCACATAACATACTAAAGCCGGATAACTTATACAAGTTGTAACACTACAACAATTTCAGCAAAGGTAAACGGTAACACAGCATTCACCACGGGAATTGCAAAATGTGAGGAATGCGTCTAAGTGTCACCATGCTTGCCAACTAGCCTGACTGATATGTAAATTACAAAAATAAATGAAAAGGGCACCAATATCTAGCCAATTAACAAACATCCTTCACCACCTAAATTATGTCAAAAAAATGCAAAAGCATGCTGAACCCCATCGTCATGCTATGTTCGGCAGTTTATCCATAGTTATTTCTGTTTTTGCTTTGCGCTCCCCCTCGTGTAAGGAGTCCTGGTAGTAGGTGCCGGACGTCACAGCCATGCCGATCGTCGTCTTTTTATCGTAACTTCCCATCCTGATTGGGCTACATAACGGGAACTGGGAAAGTTGCAACGTAAGCAAATGAAACGAAAAATAAATTAAATTGTCAAAAAATGATGCAATACCTTGCATTTCATCCATTGTAGCGAGCACTAGCACAGGGTCATTGTCGGGGCATGGCTCAATGTGTACTGTGTTTGTCGAAAACAACAATGAAATATTTTCAGTGTATGACTACCTCTAGGAATTTTCAAATTATGCCAAGTACATGAAACAACAATCTACAAGTTTTCCTCATAAATGACCCGCATACCTTGCAGATATTTGGTTCCAGTAGGCAGCATGTCTTGCTCTTCGTCACGGTCACCAGGCGATAGGTGATGGCCCCCTTCGACTACAACAAATGAACAATTGTAAAGTAATCGAATGCCTGAAATAATATTTGTTCAAATCGTGAAAAACAATGCAATACCTTGCACTTCTTCGATTGTAGAGGGCTCTGGCACGGGGTGGTCCTCCGGGCACGACTGAATGTGTGCTATGTCTGTTCAGAACAACAACGAAACAGCGAATGAAAAGTAAATTTTAACAATTTTCAAAACTTCCGAAATACCTGAAATGATAATTAATCAATTTGCTCAAAAGTAACCGACGTACCTTGCAGACTTTCGGTTCCAGTGGGCAGTGGCATGTCCTGCTCGTCCAGGCATGGCTCCATGTGTTCTTCATTAATGTACATACCGTCTCCCTCTTACCTGTCAATCCCCATGTCTTCGTCAATACCGTCAGGCAACGGGTGGTGGCCTGCAAAGCCTCTATAGTCTAAAATGAATGAACAATTGTCATACAAAACATGTTAGTGACCAGGGTTAAAGTGAACATTGTCATAAAGAATTGTAGTACGCATATGGTGAGTACCTGATTGTCTGGGCTCGGGGTCCACATTAGTCGCACATGCAGTGGTGGTTGTAGAGCCGGATGTTGGGACGATGGTGGATATGAAGTCCTTCAATTTTTTAAATTCATCGGATACGTGCTGCATGATTTCGAGCTTCACAGTGCGGAGCCACATTTCGAACAGAATTCTTTAATCCAGCAACATGCCCTGAACATCGTCTGTTGTGAGGCTTGATCCAGCCATTGCAGTTGGTCGGACATGAGAGGTGGATGTTGCCTGCACGAGAAAAGTAGCTCTATGCACTGGGGGTGGAAAATGTCCCATTCTATCCACTTCGTCGAACTCGATCACTGTCACTATCCCCACTGTCGTGCTCCTCGGAGTCCTCGCCTTCGGCCTCTCCGCTCTCATCGGCTCCTGACTCCTCCTCCTCGCCACTGGTCTCCCTACCGTCATGGGCCTTATCAGAAGTCTCATCCTCGAAGGTGCCTTCTTTGGGTGTGCCTATACGCTCTGCTTGGAACTGCGGAGCAACACTGTCCCTGGCAAGGTCATCCAACGCAGGGACAGGATGATCATTGAACAGCACAAGAGTTGCAATATGAGGTTGTCCACACTCGACTTCGGTGGGACACAGCGTCGCGTACACATGTAGCTACAACATAAACATATTCGTTACGAAATCACTACATGCTACAATGACGAATGGAAGGAATGAGAACGTAGAAGTAACATAAATTTTTACCTGTACATTCTTGAAGAAAGCGTCGTACGTACGCTACTGCGGCTGTTTTGTTGATGTCCAGCCGAGAAGTTGGGGGAACGTTCACCAAGATGCTGACCGAAGCGATCATCAATTTTAGGCACCACCTTGAACGCCCATATCTGTTACAGTAAAAAAGAAATGTGAGTTCATGACGAAACTAACCACGAAATACATTTGCATTGAAATAATGAGTAGGTAAAATAAAAATACCTGTATGGCAATGGAAAAGTCGTGGACTGTGTAGCTAACCACCTTCTCCGTCTTTTTAGTCGTATCCAAAAATCTTCTTGCCCAACGGTCCCGAAAGCCCTTTATCAGACGTCCATACGAGATTCTACCCCAAGGATACGAAAAGAACAAGTCTAGATCATCAACGATCGACAACGTCTCCATATCGATACCAACGTTGTTATCTGGAGCATTGAAGACTCCTTCGATGATCAAAGCGAGGCCGAGCTTGTACCGATCGGCTCTAAGCGTTGACGATCGAAGAAATGTCTACTCGAGTTGGGCACATGAAATCTTGTCCACATGTTTAAAGTATTTGTCCTTTAGTCTCCTCTTGTCAAGAACTTGGTTCATGACATTATCATCCGAGAGAAGACCACAACTTAATCCAGTGACAAGGGCATACTCTTGAATTCTGAACCTGGCATTCTGAACCTGGCAAGGTGACCTTGCAAATTGAACCACAGTTCATGCCGCTTATTTGTTTGTATGCAGCAGAATACGAGTTGTTGGATTAATTGGGTAGAGAACTGGAGATCCGCAACTTCGGACAAGAACCCAAGGCATGAGTTGCGTAAGTCTGCCCGCTATCGCTTGTCAAAATGTTCGACGACTATTTTTATATACTGCAGATTGCTTCTCTACGATACGTGGCCCCACAAGCGTGCATTCTCTGGAACAAGAGGCTCGAAATCCATGTCTACAAAGACAAAATAAGAAATAAATACGTCATACCAAAATATAAACTTCCTACCAGCATAGGACCAAAAACCACAAATATGTTGTGAAGTGTCTTTCAACAGTTCCTCCCGAATGCAACGAGTGCCACCCACAAGCTCAATGTGTGCAAGTAAAAGCAAGGTTATGACACAAGTAACATAAATATTGAAACGGAAGATATGCCCACATCAAACATGATTTCCACCAAATGCATATGAGTACCCACCATATTACTTCAATAAAATAGCCCTAATTCAGCCCACTGAACTTCAGAAATTGTTGCATACAAAAAATAAAAGGAATACTGATATCTGAACGCATATTACATAGAAATAACATTTTCTACTAGTAGGGCAGGGCTAGGCAGGTAGGAACTGAACTGTCGGTCCCGACATTTTATCTATCGACGGTTCATCTGTCGAGAATTACTGAGGATAACTGTTAGGAACGACAGTTGAGCAACAACTATCGATAGATGAACTGTCGGAAAATCTAGTTTTTCTCTTCTTCCAGGTATTATTCAAAAGCTTTTCACTCGATATTCGAGCACAACGAAACATGAAATCCACAAGGATGCTGTCAAGTGTCTATCGATAGTTCCAACTGAATGCAGTGAGTACCATCCACAACAGAGGGATTGCAAGTGAAAGCAAGGTTTTCTCCACATTACACAAGTAACATAAACATTTGAACCGAAGATATGAGTGTCAATCAAGATTTCTACCAAATGCATTCGAGTACCACGCATATAACTTCAAGTCACGATTTAAGAATGTACTTTTGTGAAATTGAAATGAGAACTGAACTTCAATTTTTCATCTCAAAAATTTCAATTTCTTCACATCATTTTTGTAAATGTCCGTAAAATTCCTTAATTTCGAAATAAATAAGTTCATTCCGTACAAACCACATGTCCAGAAACACAAATTGAGCAGATAAATATAAAATATGGATTGTAAGTGAAATCAAGGTAATTTTCACATCAGATAATCAACAAAAACCAATGCAACCAGAATCTCCACATTATGTGTGCAGTTACAAAAGTTTAACAACCTTGATTTATTTGGTGAACGAACTTCTCAACCTATATTTCTTGTGGATTAGCTTTCTCAATTTCTTTATATTAATACTTGAGAATTCTGTTCTATTGTTCAAACAGTGTCATGCTAAGAGATTAATGTGTATATATCAAATCAATAAGTTGGTACTTTTTTTTTTTTCAAATAATGAAATATAAACACTAATTAAAGATGACTTCATCTAACAAAACTACCCTACCAGCTGCTATTGCATGAGCAAACAATGTAATAAAATGATAAGTCAGTACATTAATGTAGGTGAACTGGTTATGTCATGATATAATTATAATTAAGAAGACTTGGAAATTACAAAAACTTATGAGTTTTAACCACAAACAATGCATGGTTGTTATAATTTTCAGAGTGGAAGAAAGTTCTATGTTAAAAATATTGAATATGATGATGTTATTTATAGAACAGATTTCGATCATCCTTGTCTTTACACTTTGCAAAGTTGTTCTCAATCATTTTTACTAAATAAAATAAAATGATTACTCAAACTCCATAATGAGAAAGAGTCAAATTCGAAACAACAAGGTTGAAGCTACAACAATAGTACTAATGTCTATTTACTTCAATGAAGTAGACTAAGCATAAACACAATCAACAGATTCTTATATGTGTTTACCAATGAGTGATGAAGAGGAACGCGTCATCATTCCTTAGCTAAACTAGAGAAATGTCAAGTTAAAAACTAAAGAATATACATCTTGCATAAAGAATGCCAGTAATTAGCTATAGAATTTCAAGAATCATCTTCGGTCCAATTTATAATGATCAAGAAATGAAAATACATTTTTACATCCACAGAAAATGTAATAAATGCCACAATAACATTTAAATCATTCAAATGAGATACAAAGTATGACAAAATCATTATGCTAATGAGTGATGATCAGCGTAAGCTTCACACTTCATTTTGCGATAAATTGCCAAGAAAAAATAGAAAACAAATTTTGTAGCCAACAATTAAAAATAAACCGAAGTTCATCATATACTGTCGTCGCATTCGAAACTAATATCATAAATCGAGAAAAACATTCGAATCAAATGACCTATATTTTTCATATAGATTTCCACTTCAAATCACTAATTAATTTGGAGTGCAAAGACAATAAGGGGAAGTAATCTTTAATTTGAATAGATTTCAAAATAATTCTCGAATGTAGCATTCAAGAAAGAACCAAAGTAGGAAATAAAAAATTAAGAAAATAGACATTAATTCACATGTGTAAAAGATTTTTATGATTACTTACAAAATCAACTATTTGATAATAGCTCTTGTAAAGATCAGATCCCAAGTCCTCAATCACCAAACCATCTTCTTTTTCTTTATTTATAAAGATTATAATTTTGTAGCCAACAATTAAAAATAAACCGAAGTTCATCATATGCTGTCGTCGCATTCGGAACTAATATCAGAAGATCGAGAAAAACATTCGAATCGAATGACCTATGTTTTTCATAGAGATTTCCACTTCAAAGAACTAATTAATTTGGAGTGCAAAGACACTAAGGAGAAGTAATCTTTAATTTGAATGAATTTCAAAACAATTCTCGAATGTAGTGTTCAAGAAAGAACCAAAGTAGGAAATGAAAAATTAAGAAAATAGACATTAATTCACAGGTGTAAAAGATTTTTATGATTACTTACAAATTCAACTATTTGATAATAGCTCTTCTAAAAGATCAGATCCCAAGTCCTCAACCACCAAAATATCTTCTTTTTCTTTATTTATAAAGATTCTAATTTCTGAAATTATTTCTAGTCAAGCCCAATTTTTACAATTTTTTAGCGACAAGAAGATTGCATAATGTAATGAAAATATGCTAGATTTAAGGGGGAGAACCAGAACCTCCTGCTTTAATTTCCCCAACAGACACTTTTCCAACCTAAAGCTAACATTTCTTAATTCAAACTCCCAAACAAGCACAAACAAAAAGCTTATTCACTTTCCAAAATATGGCATGCAGAAGTAAATCACAGCATGCTAGCCCAAGTTTCAAGAAAGTACAGAGAACGTTTTTGGAATCGAACGATTACCTATTTCTTCTTTTAAATCGACGATTTCCTTCGATTCTCAATGTGGGTTTTCGATGCCTCTTGGGGTGGGTTCTGGGCCTTTTTTTTCTCTATAGCAATCGTGTAAATCATGAAGCTCTTGGTGGTTTAGAAAAAATGCAGAAGAAAAAAAACCAAAACTTAGGTTTTTAACCACGCAAATCATCGGCGGTGGACATTTTCACTTTTTTTGGATGAAAGTCGATGGCTCAGCTTCAAATGATTCTACAGAAAGAAGGGAGGGAATTGAAATTAAATGTGACTCTTTCACCATAGACGACGGCACGGGATTGTTGTAGTTTTGTGGACTTCGTCGGCACTGGACAATAGAAAGGCGGTCGGCGACGACGCTATGGATTTGAAATCAGAGAAACGAGATACACAGTGAGAGAGGGTTAAGGAGAGAAGATTAACCCTTAAAGGGAATGATAGATATTTTTCTTCTTTAGGAAACGTGTTATTGGGTTTTGGTAGGTATTTTTTATTCTTCAACCTGACATTAGATTGTACAATCTCTTCGCTAGTCAATTCTCATTTAATTGGGACCTGTAGGGCATTTCAAATTATCTAAAGGGGCAAATATGTCAAAAAATAACATTTTTGTAATGTAAAAAAAAAGTGACATTTTTGTAAATGTGTTGGACAAATTTGACATCCTCTGTAATTTCCACATTTTTATTTTACTCTCTACAAGATTTTGATAACGAGCTTAGTAGATTAATGCTCAGTTTGGCAAAATTTATAATTATAAATACAAATGGTTTAATTTTATTTTTTATAGCACGGTATACTATTCACAAATATTATTCATTTAAAATCGAAGAGTATGTTCCAATGAATCCACAAATAATATACTTAGGATCAAAATCAAAAATCAAAGAATCGAACAAAATGTTCGTTATTTTAGTGTCACGTGGACCAGTCAATGAAATGATATTAGCATCCATCATTTGAGGGTCTAGATCTGAATTTGATCTCGATTTTTGCTTTTCTCGTAAATATTTTTTTGAAAATTTTTCTTCACTTTTTCTAGATTTTTTTTATGATTCATGTATCCGAATTTCGTCTGACTAATCCTACAGTCTTCCCCCTCGGTTCGCCACTCGAGTAAATTTGGATGGTAACAGCTTATACACATTTGAGTCGAACATTCGAGGGATGCAATTCTTCACTTTGTGGAACTTCCTTTACGAAGTATGGACAAGACCCTAGAAAGAGCAACAAAATGCACCATAACTTTGCTTCCACAGAAAATCTGTCTTCCAACATAAATGTTGCCTTCTACCTATCGCGGGGATTCGAACCTTCAATGCTCCGCAAAAAACCCTCATACTTTACCACTG
Source organism: Olea europaea var. sylvestris (assembly GCF_002742605.1). Taxonomy (NCBI): domain Eukaryota; kingdom Viridiplantae; phylum Streptophyta; class Magnoliopsida; order Lamiales; family Oleaceae; genus Olea; species Olea europaea. Next base: position 31,495,319 of record NC_036254.1, read on the forward strand.
CATGCATGCCCACTTTTTCTACATTTTTATGTGAATTTTTTGTGGTTATTGGTTTGTTAGTGGCCGCAATATGTTGAATAGAGGCTGCTCGCGGAAATGATGAAGACATTAAGAATTAATACTTAGCATGTTTGAGTTCCATTTTATTGTAAGAATGTATTTCGAATAGTAGATTAATGGAGAATATATGATTAAAACTTAATGAAAAGTTTTAGGTTTGCGTGCAATATTATTTTATTAAAGAATCTGTAGCTGAAAAGAAGAGAGAGAAAAATATATTTTGGAAATAATAGGATAAAAATATTGTTTCTTTTTCTTTGATCCTTATTTTCAGATATGAAGATTGAAGGAGAAGAATATTGTTTACTTCCATTTCTTTGATCCTTATTTTGAGAAAGCAAAGAATTTGACCAAGCATTTCGCTTGATGGTGATGGCCAGGCGATGGTGAATTTTTATAGCGATCCAATGATATCAAGTAACATGATTAATATATCTAGTAAAACTTGAATTTTTTAAATAGAAGGTAACATTCGTTAACATAACATGTTAACTTTGTAAAAACATCGTCTAATAAAAAGTAACATGCCTTAACGCAACATACTACTCCTATAAGACGTTGATTTTTTTAATGAAAAGTAACGTAGTAGCACAAAATGTTGCTTGTATAAAACATTGATTTTTAATGAAAAGTAACACATACGCCTTTTCTAGGATTTTTACTATTTTTTAGATTTTAAACCAATATTTGATTGAAGCATAAAGTGTCAAATATTGGTTATTGACATTGACATGGTTTCACAATAGAAAATATTACAGATATCTTGGAAATACTGGACAAGCTTTACCCCTACACAGCTCGTGGAAGATTATCTTGGTCAAAATCGAGAAATCGCAAGGTTTTGAACTTTGTAGAGAAGAAAAGAAACAACAGTGTCCACAGATATCTCATCATGTCAACTACATCATGATTAAGCGTGATTCAATTCATTTTGTTTAGAACAAAGATTGGTGTTTTTATGCGAAGGAATCAGATTTTTATGTTACTCTTGCCACTAGTTTGTCAGTTATCTCACATATTCTATAAGAAAATTGTTTTCGAATGTATACATTCAATAATTCTTCACACTGATCAATGTCCAAACAAAATTAACAATGAGCTCTATTTGTTTCCATTTCTTGATTCCTTATCTCTTGATCTTCCTGTCAACCTTCTCAATATCCACGAGATGTACTTACTGGAAACATCATAGATTGTGTTACATTGCTTTCTATCAAGACTCTGATCCACTGCAGGTCCGGAGCATGGGGAGCTTGGCCTCACAACCTTTCTGGCACCATCCTCGGTCTTTTTTCAACTTGACATCATTGACTAAACATTGATATGTCCCGAAATAAACTCCAAGGGGGCTACTACAAGGCATATTCTCTACTCTCCAAAGACTGGTAAAGCTAAATATTGCAAGAAATCAACTAATAGGAAATATTCCTTCCTCGGTTTGAATGCCAAGAGCTTATGTCGTTTGCTATAAGTATAAATGGCTAGAACCATCTTTTTGAAATATGCAGAAACTTGATTGTCTTGCACTCAATCCAGATCGAGCTTGGATATGTGAAACCTGATGACTTGGATTTCATGTCATCCTTGCTAAATTGTACTCACTTTCGCCTTCTACATCTGAGTGAAAACAATTTCCAGGGAGTTTTGCCAAGGCAATATTTCAGGGCTTAGGCGATTTACTGTTGGTTAAAACTTGGAGACAATGTATTTGTTGTCAAACCAACTCACTGGTAGTATTCGTAATTCTGTAGGAAAGCTTCAACAGTTAAGAATATTATCTCTTTATGAGAACAGATTATCTGCGGAAATACCATCTTCTATCAGACATTTAACCACATTGACGGAACTCTACCTGCAAGGTAATAATTTGCAGGGTAACATACCTAATACTCTTGGAAAATGCCATTCTTTATTATCAGCTGATCTTTCTCAAAACAATCTTAGTGGTTATATACCAAAGAAATTATTAGCCTCCCATCTTTATCAGAATTCTTAGACCTCTCAAGCAACTGTTTAGTGAGCTCCCTTCCTTCAGAAATCAGTGGTTTAGAACATCTAGTCCTCTTGAATCTTCCTAACAATGTTTGTCTGAGACTACTCCAGACAGTTTCGATAGCTTGATAAGCTTGAGGGAGCTTTACAAGATTCTTATGAATTGACAAATATTAAATTCCATATTAATTACAAAACTATTAAAAATAAAATAGGCAACATTTTGAGTATTTGATACAGTAAGTAAGACCTTAAGATAATACAAATGGACAAGTTACAATCGCATGATCAAGAACTTCAAGAAACAGGGAGGACCTTCTTGACAATATCCTCACTAAGAGCAGCAATCTGCGAGTCGAGAGCCTTAATAGTATCCTCCTTCTGCTTATCCAAATTAGCTAAAGCCTCTTGCAACTCAGCCTCCACTTTCTTCCTCCCCTCAGCTATCTTCTGCTCCACCTCAAGCTGAGTCTCCTTCTTCATCTTGTTCAACGCAGCCGATATCTCTGCCCTAGCAGCCTTCATCACAGCCGTAGCCTGATCTTCCAACTGTTTCACCTCTGCAGAAGTGTCCTTTACGCTGCTCAGCTTCTCCCTTATAGCTGCATCCCTTTCATCCATAAATTTCCCCAGAGGGCTGTAATAAATCTTGTCCAAAGCAAACATGAGGAACAAGAATTCAGCCGCAATAATAGGGAGTGTCAAATCGAAGTCGAAAAGCGCCGCCTTTTCGAATTCTTCAGCCAAGGAGGGAGGTGCCTGTGAAAGTGAGAAGGAGGTGGCTGCAAGAATTACAGAAATGGACTTGAGGGAAGAAGCGGTCAGGGAGAGGAGTTGGTGGGGTTTTGGGATACTGGGCAAGGCTAATTTGGGGAGGACCTTGATTCTTGTGGAGGAACAGGTGGAAGGGGTGGATGTGATTGGGGCTTTGGAGGAAGCCATGATCATGTTCGCCATTTCTCTCTTCTAGGTTTTCAAGCTACCTCTCCTCTGTGAATGTATGCAGGTATGTGTGGTGATTTTTCACAGAGAATGCAGATCTAAGAAAGGCTATCTCAATCTATGCCACACAATCTATGCCACACAAATTGATGAGGTTGTAGTGAATGAATTCAATTTGATTCAGGGTGACGTATGGCCGAGCAGCTCCGGGGCTTGCACGCCCAATTCGGCCTAGCTCGTACGGACTCGGGTATTGAAATCAGACTAATTTTGAAGTGAGTCATGGGCCATTTCATGAGCCGGCTCGTTTTAGGCTCATGAATCTATTCGTTTTGGGATCGTTTTATTAATTTATTTTTATTTTTTAAATGAAAAAATGAAAAACACAAGAGCTTGCAGACGGCCGACTTGGCCACAAGATTCACGAGCTCGAACCGAGCCTAGTTTGTGGACACAACCCAAACTCGTGTATCTAAGGGTCAAGGTGACTCGACTCAACTCGATACATGCCACCAGTGGCGGAAGCAGATATTTAGTGTTAGTAGAGCACGATCAAACTTATTGGTTAAATAATCTCAACTCTCACTCTCTCAATTGTTCGGTCATCGCTGTAATTCTATTCCAATTAAAAAGCCCAATTATCGTTATTGTCCAAATCTGATTTTTGGCTCTAAAACCCGCCCAAATAATAATAATAATAATATCTTGAAAGTTGGTGGGTCACTTGACCCACCAAGACCATATATAGGTCTGCCAATGCATGCCAACTAGAATATGTAACATGCGTACTTGAAGCAGGACTTTTTTTTTCTTTTTTCTTTTTTCCTAATTTAATTCTTTCTTTTTTTTACATATTTTGTAAGAAAAATCCCCCCGGCAGAGGGAGTGGGGGGATTCCATGTAAAAGAGAAAATCGGAATGTCACCGTCTAGCCACTAGCAAGGTCATCGGGTAATTTCGAATCATACCTATAAATCCTTTTACTAGACATGCTAATCTAAATACAAATTCTACTGCAGTTAGCTAGCTTATATTTGAGCTTAATCTCAGATCAACCACTAAAACTAGGAGAAAACGGAGTTCTTTCGACATTCGACGAAATGTAATTCAGAGGTAAGCCAACAGGAATGTACTAAGGCAAACGTTTCTCATTATTCAGCCTCAATAATGGTGACAATGGAGCAAAAAAAAAAAAAAAAGATCAAATCTATCTTTTGATTCTACAAGTCATAATTCATTTTACAGGACAGTTTGCATTATGGATGTTGAGCTTTGATGAAAGCTTTCCGACTCAAGTTCATTCCCGGTGATTGGTTGAGGCACAGTCCCAGATCGTGAAGATGCAACAATCCAAGCTGTTGCCCTGCTTTCCAAGTCTCCCCTTTAGATGTACATTTATTACTGCAAAAACCGTACGACATTTTTAAAACCTCTTGCTAAACTCTGTGAAAATCTCGAGGAACTACTCTTCTCCACTGTCATCTCAGAGCTGGGCAATTTATGATTTGGGAACCACCCTCTTAACAAGTGAGTTAACTTGAACTCATATTGCATAACGACACCTTTATCAGACTCAACATTGTCATCTTGCTTGTTCTCTATGATCTCTATATAATGACTTTGAACATTCTCTTGTCTGTTCCTGTGTCCATTTAAATCACAAAATGTTTTAAACAGGACCAAATTAGTAACAACATGCATCGATGATGAATAGCTTCAATAAACGTGTGAAAGCTAGGAAATCTGTAATCTTCTGGTTTCCGTGCTGAATATTGATTGGAATGCAAGCTCCAAGATAATCTCAAAAGGTTTGAAAAGACAAAAATCCTCATAGTATATTCAGTGTTCGTTTTATGAATCAGAAGGGAAGCAAAATTGAGGGTGGAGTCATAATTTGATATATAGAAAAGAGATGTCTATTCTAATGACCAGAAACTTGGAAGCTGATGCAACAAATATTAGGTGCATTTGCACTATTTGTTTAACAGTACAAGGGAATATGATTTTCATCCAATATCATAATTATTGCACCATGGCCTGTTCTGAACATGTCTATTTCAGTTGACTCTGTTACAATGATGGAGATCACAATGCCTCATGATGGGGCAGTAATTAGGGATAAAGCCAACCAACACTACCTAACGAAAAGTGTGAGCACAAGAAACTTACCTATCAGGTTCATCATCTAAATCCGAGTCCTCTTTCTCTGATTGCAACCTTGCCAAATTGTAGTTGATGGAGGAATGGCGAGTAAAGCGAAGCTGGAGGAGCAAAAAACATGAAGATTATGACACAAGACAAGATGTGCAACATAAATTTTCTTATGGACAAAATTTTCAGCTAAACTAATGTAATGGATATTTATACGGCGATAATTACAAACAGATTCTAGAATACTAAACTGAACAAACTGCTGTTTTAAATCTAGACAAAGTATTGATTATACGATCTTTTTAGTTGTTCACAAATTCAATGAACTATAAACAAGGACTACATGGCGCTGATCACTACAAACCAACAATTTTATTTCTTTTTGTATATCTGGTTTGCTCTCATTTTTCACACAAATTGGTCATCCATTGTCACAACTGTTCCTAACTTATGGTCATGAATTTCATATCAGATCATCCATGACCTTTTTTATAGAGAACTTTATGATAAACCAGAATCATCCTACAGAACTCATGTTAAACCAGAGTAATGTTGTCTTTAGTCAATTTATTTTCTCCATGAAGGGAAAAGGAAATGCCACAATTCTCCCAATTATTATATTTTCTCCCAATTCTATATGATGAAATCAACTAGAAGAAATAACAAAAGAGAGACCAGATTTATAGGTTGTAAATATGATCTGTGATTTAGCTACTTATGATCCATGTGCCGACACAATATTAAAGCATCTGAACCTACTTCACTCTATGAAGAATATAGAGGGCACTGTTTCTACCTTGTCTTCTCTTGTTTCCCTTTAGTGTAAATTTCTAGTAAATAAGACGTAACATTTTGCACGAAGTTGTCTGCAAACACATATACTCTAGAACAACTACGAACCTGATCACCATCTTTGATCTTGTAGATTCCTAAATAACTGCTGTCATTAAGTAGCTTGTGGCTATTGTAGGAAAGACAAAACTGACCCCATACATGTGGCCTGCATAAACAAATTTGACTTCCATTATGGTATCAGAAAGAACCATACAAGATAATTACGACCGGAATCTGCCAAAATATAAAGCCATTTTTCTCAGAGATAAATGAACATTAATAGCACACCACGAAAAATCCAATTCCAAACTCATGCACGTCTGAACTAAACGTAATAAACTCCCATTATTAAGAAACACATAACTTATAACAAATTTATATTGGAAAAATTCGAATGCAAATATGGAATTGATGCTTTCAATGCCCATAGCGAATACAATTAATCTACTGCTGTTCAAAAAGCAATTCAATAATCTACCAAGAAAATGGAGGTGCCACCACAAATTGAGACGTCAAATTGAAATTACCATCTTGGTTTGAGTGCTGTATAGGGAACAGACAATGACGATAGGACAAAGGAATAAGCATAGGAAGTTGATTGCTATTAGAATAAGAATTCGTAATTGATAAACACATTCTCCATGTATATGGTAATGTAAGACTGTCTCCATCTTTTGTACGGTCTCAGAAACACCAATTCTGGCCAATTTTCCTTTCTTCTCAACTTCATATAATCACGGGTGAGATGCACCACAAGAAAATTGAACTTTCATTGCCATTCCAATTGTTTTGCAATTTCAGATTCATATACCACTACCAGAATTAAAATTCCAAAACTTACGGCAAATTGCTGATTCAATCCATCATATGACCTCCCCCAGAAAAAATAAATAAATAAATAAATAAAAATGATAAAGTTTCACAAATTCAGAGTGCATTACCATGAAACTCTACCAGGCCCTGTCTTTGGCAAATGACTAAATGCCGCCTCAACCGCCAGCTTCAGCTCCTTCACCGTCCCTTTTTTAGCCACCTGAATTTCTATAAAATGGAAAACACAATATAAAATCCGAAATGTTTAATTCCACATGCAATTTACACACATTAGCACATACACATACACGCCAGTACAAACACGTATCTCAAATCATCCGCATTAACAAAAGAAGGGGAAAACACGAAAAGCAATTTACCAAAAGATGAGCCGTCCAATTTGAGAACGCTGAGCCGGAGGGGCTCCTGAGGAAGCTTGTTGTAGGAAAAACTCTTCCTGGAGAAGCTATCAACGCAGAACAAAGGGGAATAGTGGACTGCACGCGACATCGATCCATTGGGAACCCTTGGGGCATAAATATCGTCATCCCTCTCCACAATTTGCATCCTTAATAACAGAAAAACGAAACCCCAATATAATTCCCGCCTTTCAAAATTCCCACATGGATTCACATCTATAGAGGGATGATATTGTATTAGTTTTTCTCTTGCGGTATGGGGAATATGAGCTCTTGACTTTACGAGATTCTTTGGAAAAGAGTTAGGGTTAGAGTGTCGCTTATGTCGGAGGGGATTCTTGAGAGAGAGAGCATGAAAATGATTCTCCTTTTCTTCTCTCTGTTGAACGAATCAGTCCCTGACTGGTTTTGGAGGAAAGAAACGACAGTTATTTTCGTTAAAGGAAGATCTAACGTTCAAGTACGCGTCTTTATAAAGCGTGTGTTTATCTATCGCGATTTGTATCAAACTCTTAAATTTTTTTGGTACTTAAATTCTATTTAAATGGTAGTAAATGATGCACGGCATAAAATATTTGGGACACAGAAGATATTTATTTTCTTCATTCAAATTTGTGTAATTTTTATTCAAATTTTAAACTAATTAAGATTTTCATCATTCAAATTTGTGTAATATTTATTTATTTTCTTATCATCCACTTAATCTTTGTTCGTCTAGATTAAGCTCTAAATGAAAAGATTGTGCTTTCTATTACAAATTATTTTAAATATAATACAAGCTTTCATATAAGGACCTTCAATTTCTCTCTTGTTTCTTTCTTTTCTTTATCTCTTCTCTTAGTTTGAGTCCATCCTTATTGCGTTTTTATATCACAATTGTATGATATCGTAACAAGTAATATAGTAGGCTTTTGAATTCGAATTATTGATCGCGCAAGGATTATACTTTAGTGCTTAATTTATTATTTCTAACTATGAAAAATATAAGAATTGTAAGATGGTGATTGTTTTTCTATCTATATCTACTAATTGAAAATAGTAATATGTACACAAAGATCGATTGAAAATTCAAATACGGGATAGGCATTAGAACATAACAATTTCATCTATTGATTACCTTTACATTCATAAATCTAATATAGTGTTCAATATAATTCTTCTATTGTATTCAGCTCTTGTTTGAGCAAGATCTTTCCATCAAAATATATTCTTCAACGATAATTTGATTCCATTCAACCACACATTTTACAATAAAATAATATTACACGTAAACTCAAAACATTTTTTTTATTTTTTAATTACACATTTCCTATCATAACACTATTTTAAAATATATTTTTTCAAAAAAAAAAACGAGGGGGGGGGGGGGGGGGGGGGGGGGGGGGGGGGGGGGGGGGGGAGGGGGCTCAAACAACCCCTCAATTTACTTCTCTTGAGTTCTCATTTAACATATTCAATCACATATCTCCATATGAATCAATCTTAGTTAAACGCACTATTTGTTCTAACAATAATTATCATAGATATCTCTACACATTATAGTGAAATTACTACATTTTAATACTTAATCTAAATCTAAAACTCACATCTTGATTCGTAAACAAATTAACAAAATCATTAAATTATTGATCAAGTAATTCAAAGTATTAATTACATAATTGAAATCAACACATATATAATGAAAAAACCTGAATCTTAAATAAATAAAAATAAAATAAAATAAAGGTTTTTAATAGATTTCATGGTTTGCCTTAATAGAAAATTTAGCTACACATAATGTAAAAGAAAAGCAAAATATTTGTATTGAGTGTATCCTTGAGTTTTGAATTGTGATATAAAAAAGTGGATGAATCTTACACCAAATTCCTCTTGTTCCGAATCTTGAATTCAAATCCTCAATTTTTTTCTCCTCTGATTTTGCCCTTATATTCTTCAAGTTGTGTTTTGTGTCTCTTAATGTGTGAAACCTTTCAAAATAACCTTCATTCTTGTATTTATACTTCCTTTCCCCTTTCCTGAAATTTGGAGTTTTTATGAGCTATAAACATGCCAAAAATTCGAGCTCTAGACGTATTGGGGGCGCCTAGGCACCGTATAGTGGCATCGCAACGCCGCGAAGACATTGAGGTGCTAGTTCTTTGGAAAAATTCAGCACGGTAAATTCTTTAGTATTTTTATCGTAACTTTCTCTCCCGATATCCGCTAGGGGTGATTCAAATTGATTATAGAAATAGCTCAAACAGCTACAATTTGACTATAAACAACTCTTTTCCAATTCGAATGTTATTAGGTAAAAAAATGGGTATCAATGTTGAGCTAAATATTTGGAACATCCTTATGCTGTTAAAAATTGATTTGTAAAAATATTTTGGTCATATTTTACTCATTTTTTTTATTTCTAATTGCATTCAATTGGACCTTAGCATTCTCGAATCTTCATCGTGAGGTTCTAACACTACTTTTGAGTTTTTACACTTTAGTCCCCAAACTTTGAATCTTGCTCATTTTCACCAATTTTTGCTTCTTTATTTCAATACACTTCCATTTTCCGAGTTTTACCTAATAAACGAAATATAAATAAATTAAATTATATGTTTTCAAAAGAATTATTAAATTTCTATATTTTTAAGTCTAAATAAATGTGTAAAATACACTTATCAACCTTCATATTGATATCAAAGTTTGATGATTTTGTCTGATTAAATTACTCTACACGTGCACGTTACCGTTCATAATACGGTAGCCCGTAGCAGCAACCCAAACCCATCTACATACCCAAAAAACCAAGTTCAAACAAATAAAAAGCAGTGAGAGATTGTAATTGTATTCGTAATAATAATAATAATAATAATGTGACCATTCTTTTATACGGACTATAAGGATATTATACGAAAGTTTAGGGATGCATTTAGGATTTTTGTTAGAGAGGACTGAAATTTAAAAAAATCAAGTGCAAAATTTATTTATAAATTAGTCATCGGACGACGGTAATTCAACAATTTCTTTAATATAAACTATTATCAATGGCAATTAGAAAATGAATAAATAATTAGCGACGTGGAGGCAAATGAAGTATTTACTAATAGAGTAAAACTGAGAAGCATGAATCTAAGTCGTGGAGGAATTGGTTCAAATAATTAACCAAAAATTGGAAAATGAAAAGGTGTGTAAAAGTAGAAAATAAAAAGGTGTGCGAAAGTGAAAAATGAAAATGTGTGATTACGTATCAACTTCGACCAAATATTCGGAGTTGATCAGATGGTCAAATTACGAAAGTAAATAGACCAACTTATTCTACTCGTCGAGTAGATCGTTGTAATATATTTGGAATCTCAAAATCAATTCCGGATGAATGAGAAATTGCGGACTAAAGTTGGAAGAAATGAATTATTGCAACTTTTCGAAAGAATGCAGGTTTTGGCTAAGTGTTGTAACTTTTCGAAAGGATGCAGGTTTTGACCCACACTACTTTATTTGCAACTTTTTTACATCTATAAATAGAACTCTATGGACATGATTTTGGGTACACTAATTGCATTGAGTATTCATTCTCCTTTTACAATTCTCTCATTTCTAATTCCAGAGTATTTTTATGCATTTTCTTGGTAGAGAAGGAATTTCGTTCGAGTTCGCTGGTCGAAGTCATTTGGAGTGCTCCTATGGCTCGAGATGGTCGTTGTATCTTGAGAGATGATTGCCAAAAAATCGTTAGCACCGATGCGGAACAAATTCATCTTAAGAAAACAGTGTTAAACATTTGTCTCGACCAAAAATTCATCACTTGCATATTTCTTCCTTCATTTTCTAAGTTTCTTAATTATTTTGTTCTGCAAGGTTTGATCCAAAGAATAACTTGCTTTCGTTCAAGAATCAAAAAAGATGAATCCATATTCATGCATTCAGATTCGATAACTATTATTGTTTTGTTTCTCAAATTCTTTTTCGGTAAGTCGAAATTACGTTTCGATTTTACGCAAATAAACGGTATGCTTTTGTAAATATAATATGCACATTTAAATCGGTGTATTCTCCAACAAGTAGTAGCCCAAATAAATCAATAAACGAAGGCTTTAAAATAGTATAAAATTAAAATGTAATTGGTTAAGCAAGTAGCAACATTATAAATATAAAATCAACCAACAACTAAATTTTTTTTACAAATTCCAGATTTTCACTTATTATTATTATTATTATTATATGAAATTAGATGAAATAAATTTTAAAAATAGAAAAGACAAATAAATTTTAAATCAATCACACCCTTCAAACAAAAAGGAAAATTCTACATTTTTCTTTATTGCCTACAGTCTACTCGATCAATGATGACAATAACTTTTGTATATCCATGTTTATGCCAATATTATTTAACCTTGATAAATATAGATTGTCAATATATTATTCATGATGTTTTATCACATTTTAGTATTATTTTTCAATTAATTTGATCATATAATCACACAAATACGATGATTTTCTTTATAAAATTTCAACCCAATAATTAAAATTTAAACACAATAATTAACGTTCCAGCTCAGTCTCCTCCTATCCGCCTATGCAAAAGTTAATAAATTTAAAATTAGAAACCTTGATTAATTAAATTTCTTTCGTGTCTTGAATATATTTCTTGATTAATTTTATAAAAGTGTTTATATCTCAATTAATTCAAGTATTTTATACTGCTACTACTAAAGAGACCCTACAAAGCCTATATAATTGAAGCTCAATCAATAGACTACGTCTACTCGAACTTGAACTGCTGGAATTAATTGTTAGCCTCTTCTCATTCAGCTAAAAACGCAAGACTATGCTCTCGAATTATTAAAATCACAAAATGTATATTATTAAATATATACATATTAGGCACCATTGAGCCAATTTTGAATATCACGTCTTTTTAAAATAAGATAATACTAAAAGATATTTTTGCTCTTCCTTAAATTAATCAACGAGTAATTTGTGGGTGGAAAATGACCATTTATATGCATGAATTTCTAACATTTTGACCTTCTTTTTGATGTTCTATAGCTCGTCGAGTGCTGATTCTGCCCCTGTTTAATAGGTGATTAGGCTCATTTCCCAACTATTAAACAAAAATAAGAGCAATCTTCAATGGATACCATTGTTAAGTTACTTTTCCTGGTTTTCAATTTAGTTTTGGTTTCATGTTCATGGGGGAGTACGTGTTTCGTTGGTGACTAGTGAAGCATAATAAGATTGAGAGAGTAGTCGACATGATACCTGAAAATTAACGTGACTTTATTTAATGGTCTATGTGTCCTATGCTTAATGTGAAATTATTGTGCAAAGGTTTCGAAAATGGGGTTGAGCACAGTGACTAACGGGTGATAAATTGAAAGTTCTGTACGATTTTTATAAATTAATAAAGTTCGAGGACCAAAATAGGACGCACCCTTAAGTTCAGTGACTAAACAGATTTCAACCCTTTCAACTTTATTACTGTACAGGCTAACTTATTCTCCAATTAATTAAACTCAAAGCGTATGGTTTTACCTAACGCTTATTTTAATTATTGTTGATGAATGAAAAGTCGCAACTCTGCAATAAGTGTCGATTAAGCAAAAGTCGTTTTCTAGAACTTTCGATTTTCAAAACTCACTTTACAACTGCTTTTGCTCTTAAATTTGGACTTTCGATATTGTTTTGACTTGTTGATCTTCTTTTTCATTTTTGATTATTCAACCGACCTTCTCTTTTCTCATCCCAAGATACGAGATTTCAATTATTGTTAGTTTATTTGATTAGTTGTAAAGTTCTAGAAGGATTCAATCATGCATGCATATGCCCACCTCATTTTAGAATTTAAGAACACGACTAATTGAGATTGAAAGTAAACTCCGTACCATGTTCATGAGCAAAAACTATTGCTCGATTTGCAGTCTGCACCAATTACTTTAGTTAATATTACTTGATTTGAGGTAGAATTATCAAAACAATCAGATTTCTCAAGTTTATTTTTCTCGATTTTGTTGTTATTATAGCTATAATATACACCATCGAAAGAATTTCGGAGACCCACTAAAATACGAAATCCATGTTCTTTTAGAAAAGAGATTCATTTTCGAAGAGTGCATAGCTGCATGAATGAGCTCACACAACCCGTCAGTTTAGATCCAATTCGATATATTCGTTGGAATTGGAATCCACTTAATAAGACAATAAAAAGAGACCCTTTGCCAATTGCCCCATAATCTGACATTCACCTTTAAAATCAATATTGAAATTCCATTGTAAACTTCATAAAAAGTAATACCTTTTATAATCAATGGAAAATTTTGTTACCTTGAAGTTCCATCTAACATAATGGATGATGAAAATTTTTAGAATTTGTCTAGTGGTACATAATGGGGTGTACCGAATGTTGTACACCCCACTCACATGGGTGTTGGACCCATTTGAAAGAAATGATATTTTATTCGAGTGGATCCTTCGCCCATGTGAGTGGGGTGTACACCATTAGATACATTTCGATGTACCACTAACAAAACTGTTTTAGTACCCAAATTATATTATGATATTATAAACTTAGAAGGATTGTGAAATGAAAATAAAGGGGATATTTGTTACTTTGCTATGTAATAACACAAAATAATAAAAATAAATAAAAAATTGGACCCATATTTTTCAAGTTGGGGTATGAATTACTGTCACTATGCCTTGACCCTTTTTGAGTTTCTTTCCAGTGACAAAACCTCTTCAAATATGCCAGCATTCATTTCCATCGGATGCTCCCATCTACCACTCCACCTTGAATATTACTCATGTATATGCAAATTGGAAGGAAGATTGATTAATAAACGGGCAATTATATACGTACGTATACGCTTGTGTATTTCAAAATAAAGTTGGAACTTGGACGAGAAGGATAACATAGTATAATATATTAGTAGGCCACCAGATTTTGAACAACACCAATTAATGCCCACATCAGATCTTTCCATAAGCAAAAAAAAGGGGGTATTTTGCCACCATCAAATCCCACTTGTATTTTGTCTCCTTTTGAGTCCAGCTTGAGACTTCACTAATTGATAGCTATAACACAGTTAACTGGTACCCCAGAATCTGTGCGCTAAATTAATTGCTTTTGCATTTGAATTTTCTTTGTAAAGCTTCTTTCTGCCAATTTGATAGCGACTTGCCAGTTCTTCTTCCTGTAATTCCAAGTTTGGATTATGGGGTAATCTTTTACTGGGCACTTTCTAGCTTTCTTTCAATTTCTGAGTTTCTGATTTAAATCAATACCAAACAGAGGCTTAATCTTGGAATTTTAGAAAGGGTTTCTTGCTTGATTACAGAGCATATTTTTCTTGGTTTTCTCTACTCAAATTGTCATATTTTTGGCTCTGGTATTATACTTGTTGATGGGAAAGTGGGTGTTCTTGTGTATCGCAATTATGTGCTTGCTTATTCTTTTTTCACTGGAGACCTGTATGGCTAGTGTTCAAAATAAAGGCAAATTGAAGCCAGGTTTTCAGGGATCTCAAATGTTTTGGATCGACAATGATGGGTTGTTTCTAGTATCCAACAATTCAAATTTTTCTTTTGGATTCTCCACTACCCAAGATGTCACTTTGTTTCTCCTTGTCGTCGTTCACAAGGACAGTTCAACTATAGTGTGGTCTGCTAATAGAGGCTCCCCAGTCGGAAATTCAGATAGTTTCGTGTTTGATGATAATGGGAACGCTTATTTACAACGCGGTGGATCCACAATTTGGTCCACGGGTACCTCTAACAAAGATGTTTCTGCAATGGAATTGCTTGACTCGGGAAATCTGGTTTTGCATGGGAATGATGGAAGTGTAGTTTGGCAGTGTTTTGACCATCCCACAGATACTCTACTTCCAAACCAGGAATTTAGTGAAGGGATGAAACTTGTAAGTGATCCTGGATCCAATAACTTAAGCTATTCCCTTGAGATTAAGTCTGGGGATATGATTCTCTCCACGAGCTTCAAACGTCCACAGCCATACTGGGCTGCGGGAAGGGATGCACGAAGAACCATCAATAAAGATGGCAATAATGTCACTTCAGCAACTCTTAATGCTAATTCTTGGAGATTTTATGATGGAAATAAGGTCTTGCTCTGGCAATTTATTGTTGACGATAATATTGCAAATGCAACTTTGGTTGCTGTTTTGGGATCTGATGGTTTCATTACTTTCGTCAAGCTTCAAGGAGGTTCTACTAATCCCTCCTCAATAAGAATACCTGAGGATCAGTGCAGCAGACCGGCAGCTTGTGATCCCTATTATGTTTGTTATACTGGCAACAAGTGCCAGTGTCCATCAGCACTTCCCTCTTGCAAATTTGGAGCTCTCCCTGCATGCAATAATTCACAGGATTCTGTGGAGCTTGTAAGTCCAGGTGATGGCCTCAGCTACTTTGCACTTGGGTTTGTCCAACCATTCTCAAAAACCGATTTACAAGGCTGCAAGGATTCTTGCCTTAGAAATTGCTCTTGTGGCGCTATGTTCTTTGACAGCGATTTGGGGAATTGTTTCCTGTTTGATCAGATAGGAAGCATGCAAGGATCCCTCAACAGCGCTGGCTATGCTTCTTACATCAAAATCTCCATTAATGGAGGAAACAGGAGAGGCAGTGACAAGAAGCGCTTTCCACTAGTCATTATCATTGTAATTTTGATAGTATTTGTTATGCTGAGTTTGCTTTTAGCTGGATTTTATTACCGCAAGAAGAACAAGAAAGTGCCCACATACCAAAAAGAGAGCTCGGAAGAGGACAATTTCTTGGAAGGTTTATCTGGGATGCCAGTCCGTTTCAGATATAAAGATCTTGAGATTGCAACAAGTAACTTCACTGTGAAACTAGGGCAGGGAGGGTTTGGTTCAGTTTATCAGGGGACTCTCCCTGATGGGACTCGAGTGGCTGTGAAAAAGTTGGAAGGTATTGGTCAGGGTAAGAAAGAATTTAGGGCTGAAGTTAGTATCATAGGCACCATCCATCATCTCCATCTGGTGAGGCTCAAAGGCTTCTGTGCTGAAGGAAGCCACCGGCTTCTTGTATACGAGTACATGGCAAACGGATCATTAGATAAATGGCTTTTCAGGAAAAACAAAGCAGAGTTGATGTTGGATTGGGATACAAGATACAGTATTGCAGTGGGTACGGCTAAAGGCCTGGCTTACCTCCACGAGGACTGTGATGTAAAGATAGTTCACTGTGATATCAAACCTGAAAACGTTCTTCTTGATGAACACTTCATGGCCAAAGTTTCAGACTTTGGCCTGGCTAAGCTTATGACTAGAGAGCAGAGCCGTGTTTTCACGACATTAAGGGGCACCAGGGGGTACCTTGCCCCGGAGTGGATCACAAATTACGCCATATCAGAGAAGAGCGATGTTTATAGCTATGGAATGGTGTTGCTTGAATTGATCAGTGGCAGAAGAAACTATGATCCTGCAGAAAGTTCAGAGAAATCCCATTTTCCATCCTTTGCTTTCAAGATGATGGGAGAAGGAAAATTGAAGGACATCATTGACACTAAACTGAAGATGGATGTAGAGGACGAGAGGTTTGCCACAGCAATCAAAGTCGCTTTGTGGTGTATACAGGATGATATGTACCTCAGGCCGCCAATGGCAAAAGTAGTGCAAATGCTTGAGGGGGTCTATCCTGTCCTCCCACCACCAACTGCGTCTCAACTTGGTTCTCGAATGTTCTCGAATTTGTTCAAATCAAATAGTGAGGAGGGCACTTCATCGGGACCGTCGGACTGTAATAGTGATGCTTATCTTTCGGCAGTTCGCCTTTCAGGTCCTAGATAGATGATGAGTCATTGACATGTACAAGGTTTTCATATTTTTGTCGGTTTTCTTGTATACTTGTTGATTAGTAGTTCAAAACTTTGCAATACAAGTCACAGTGAGAGCCCAATATTCCAATGTTGCAAAATATAAGAGTCGAGATGAGAACCATGTTCCCTCCATCTCCGGTTACGCGACTAAGTTGGGAATCTAGAGCAGGGCATTTCATAATCTACTTTTGTGTACAAATAAGATGAAAACAAGAGAACAATGACAAAATTGGATAAGAATAACCAAAGGACGAAAAATAAAAATATTTAGCTCATTTGAGTTCAGTATAAATAATAATAATTGTTGACCTCTAAAAATGGCTCTTCCAGGTGGCCAACTTGTAGCTACTCCACGTATTCCTCCCTACGAAATGAACAAACTGTCAGGCGCACACGGCCGGAACCAACGGTGGTGGCGGCCGTATATACTCCGACGGTCAAGTCAGGTTTGGGTGGTCGGAACAGTGTCCAGGGACTACACAATCAATCAGTCAATAAAGGGGGAGGAGAATATATAAACTTGTTATGGAGTGCTATCTATTGAGAGTTTCTTACCTTTGCCTCTGGCCAATCTTTGGGTATTTATAGGTGGTATGAACCGTGGGATGTGGAACACGTGTATACATCTGACGGTATGAAGCGTCTGCTCATAGGCGTCAATCAGCCGCGCTTGTAGAGTGGGCGGACAGTTTGTTTCCCCCGAGTTGAATTGACATAAAGTTGATAAGTCACATCAAATAGCTTTATGGGGGACGTCACATCAATTTAAACCTTATATGCAGAGCAAATCTTAAATTGGCAGCGAATCTTCTAACGGGGTCGGAGACGGGACACTTCGGCAGATCAGTGACAGGAATTGGTGTATCACTTCGGAGAGGCTTCGGGAGGTCGGAGTGGTTCCGAGGCTCGTAAAATGAGGCGTAACAGTGGTCCCCCAAATCTGAGAATGAATATTTATATTATACGTGGATTTGTTTTCCTGACCGGATCGCGGCATGGGGGTAGCTGAAACTTTGTAGAGCATGGGAAGATCGCGGCATGATGATACGCTCGCGTCGGGTACGTTAAAGCGTTATAGAAATTTTAGGGACTCGTCTTCGTCGAAGCGTTGTCAGGAAGAGGGAGACGGCTCAAGCTTTGCAAAGCGTGGGAGGGGCGCAGCGACCGAGGCGATAGCAAATGGGGCGCTTGCATCGGGTGCGTCCAGGCTTTGTTAAGTTGGGGGACTCGTTTCTCGCCGAAGCGTTGGCGGAAAAGAGGGTCGACGCGTGGGGAGATGGCTAGAACTTTGTAAAGCAATGGTGGGAACGCAACGCCCGAGGTGATTAGCGACTGGGGCCTTCGCATCGGTTGCGGCTAAGCTTTGTAAAGTTGGGGGTAGAGATCATCCGAGGCGACCCAGAAGTCCAATGATTTGACAACTGTTGCGTGTTTCCAAGGTGACAGTTGGGTACCACGCCCATTCCCCTAGAAGGCTGCCGCGGCCAGTAATTATTATTGACGGCTGTTGGTAACCGAGGCGACGCGTTTCAATTTAGCGTGAAAGCCACAGCGACATCTTGGGCGTAGATCAAATCTGGCGTTTCATTTCAACGGCTGGGATCGAGAATACAACGGACGGTTTAGATTGATCGTATTTGAATTCAAAGGTGGAGATTGGATTTGTCTTTCCTATAAAAGGTGAACTTTGGGGGCTTACCAGAGTTTCTACCTTTACCACGAAAAAACAAAATTTT